>NC_140457.1:1441416-1691416 GCF_963576455.1 Neolamprologus multifasciatus | reverse complement strand
TGTAATGGGTAACAGCATTTTGTCTTTTAGCCATTTCTCACACACACACACTAAAGCAGTTTGTAGCTCAGCAAAACACATAAAACAGTCTGGTGTCTGTAACTTTAAAGGCTACACGACTGCTTTTGTTATCCGCGGGTAAACGACTGTAGCTGGACTCGTGTAATCAGCTGCATAAGCTCCATCCTGCACACAGTTAATGTGATACATGAGTCTGCCGGAGGACACGGCCTCTCTGCAAATACTTACATATTTCTCTGCTTTTCAAGCGATCTTTGATCAGATAACAATAACCAGAGGTTTGCTGTTTGCGACTGTGTGTTAGAGCTGTTGCAGTGAGGCGGTCCAAACATTTAAGCTGCTCCGTGTTTATCGTGCTGCTTTGAAAGGCCGCTATATCCCAAGTTTACCTGATCTCAGCTGATATCGGGCTCTCCTCGAGACTCAAATGTCCTCAGCAGCTGTTTCCAAGACCTGCACTTGGACACGGTGCAGAGCAGCACACACACACGGGGGAGGAGGATATTATGCTATTACAGGAAAAAGATTCAGAGACTGTCTCAGCTCTGCTTTCTCTCCCACCCATCGCATAGTTCCCTCCACCACATACCCCCCTCCAGGGGTTAAGCACTCCACTGGTAATGACCGTGCTTCAGACAGGACTTTTAAGCCTTGGTGCCTTGCCGGAGCCACAGAGTAATTCAGCCAAAAAAAAAAGAAGAAGAAGAAGAAAGAAAAAAGCCATGACTCAAGCCAATGCCTAAGGGAGCGAGTGGATGTTTTTGGAGGAAATTGACAGTATGTGGAGCTCAGCAGCCCCAAGGCGCACCCCAGCCCGGCTCAGGCTCAGAAACCCTGCCGGGGAAGGTGCTGAGGTGGCTGGTAGAAGATGTGGGGGCCTCGGGCAAGAGGGGATGCTGCAAAAAAAAGAAATATATATATATATGCATCCCACCAAGCTGTGCATGAAAGCTCAGTGTAACAGTGTGAAGGAAGGAAGGAATCTGCGTCTGTATTGACCCGTCTGATGTCAAACATTTGAGGTGCTAAAGCTGATTAAACAGCTTTAAACAGACTTACAGTTATTTTATTAAGGAAAGCAGATTCATAACGATTCGAGGAGGAAACAGAGACGTCCTTGCTTCCTAAAGTATGATTACCGGCTCGATTATACTTGACACGCTACCCAGCTAAGCCCCACTCTCCCAGCCCACTCCCACATTCACAGAAAGGAAAAGAGGAAAAATGCTATTGAATTTTTTTATTTGTGTTCAGCCACATGTGCACATCCTGCCCACGCTCCCGTCCTTGGCAGCTCAAGCATGTAGCCATGTAATCTGCATCGCACTCCTCACTGATGGAGTTCACAGGTCCAGAGGCGGCACCGACGCACCTCGCGCCGCCGCAGACGGCAGCGCGGCCGCCTCGGCCGTTAGCGTCGGCGGGTCCGGCCTGCTGAGGAAGCAGTCGACGGTAATCTGCTCGGTCACGCTCCAGCTCTCCCGCAGGACTGCGGGGATTAAACCCGGCGCAGGATATAGCGTCCAACAAATGCGTGACCGTGCCGGGAATTTCCATGTAATTGTGAACGAAGCACCACGAGCGCTTCTCCTCCCCTCTATCGCGCTATAAATACCACCAAGACTCCCCAAAGGCACAAGTGCTGAGAAGCAGGCGAGAAACCAAGACTGAGCTACAAGGACACGAGAAGGTGCAAATAAGAAATGGCGTCCTCCTTTCCGCTGGTTAGTTTCCAGAGCAGCAGGAGTAACAGGCAGAGCCACGTCTGTGAATGCATTTTAATGCTAACATCGTATGCATGTGCATAATGACAGCTAACACTGCTCTGCATAAAACCAGAGTCAGAAAACATGCACATTTTTATATGAATTTCCTGACAGGAAGTGCTTTTTTCTGGAAGCATTTGGAAGTTAACATTAAGTTTTTCTCTTTTCCCCCTGAAGCGTTTTAAACATATCAGCACAGAGAGTCATTATTGCTTCTTTTTTTTCCAAATTGGACAAAATTTTACCTCAGCAATAATCCATCTTCCCCTTTTAATGTAATCTCACAGCACTTCCAAAGTCATTGAAAGCCCGAATGGCTCTTATGAAAACACCTACTGTAGGATTTTGAGGTTGAGCTCTCAGTCATTTTAAAAAGTGGGTTAGCGTGCTATCTGTCCTTGAAGAAGCATTCTGGCTCGGCACCAATCCTTCAGGAAGTGAATCATTCTTGTCAGGACAGAGCAAGGCTCTCATAGGGAAGCTTTACATTAACCCCATCCCGCGGTTACTCTGTCTTTCTGCTGTCAGCCGAGGCGACTGAGCCCACATCACTTTGAATGGTACTACATCAAAACTGATAAGTTCCCTCAGTGCGGCGTGCCGACTTAATGACACAGTTTTTCAAAACAGATTTAGCTTAGCACCTCACAGAAAGAAGAAATGCTAAGACAGCGAGGGAACACGCTGAGATGGAAAATTCCAGACGCTTCCTCGTTTTAGGTCCAGATGCTATAAACCAGCGGTCCCCAACCCCCGGGCCTCGGACCGGTACCGGGCCGCGAGAGTTGAGGCTCAGGTGTGAAATGTTTAGTTTTCAGGGTTTTTAAATTGTTTTCAGTGTTATTTTGTTATCGTTTTGATCGTTAACTCTGTTTTCCTGGGTCTTTTCACGTGTGTTAGGAATAAATCTTCTTATTTTTGGTTTGTTGTTTGGTGTTGACGCCTTAAAGGCCGGTCCATGAAAATATTGTCGGGCATAAACCGGTCCGTGGCGCAAAAAAGGTTGGAGACCGCTGCTATAAACGAACCCCTGGAATAGATGGCGGGCGGCCATGACCGTCCAGAGAGGGCTGAGAGAGGTTGCTGACCGGGGCCTTGCTCGTCCAGCGGAGCAGTCGGGCTGCAGAGCACCCCTCCCAGGATTTTCCACAGCGTCTCCGCTTCATTATGAGTGGAAGAAACGTGGAAATGCGTGTTTCAGTGCTCGCAAGCTCTCCGAAGTATTCCACATGCATTCACACAATCAAGCAGATGCACGCGCACACAGAGCGCACCATACATATCCTCCTGTGTTCGTTAGCAGGCATCCTTTCTTCCTGAACGCTTCCCTATTATAGCCCCAAAACCCTTGACAGGTGTCAGCTGCGCTCAGCTCACCGACTCACCAGAGCCTCCCCACAAATAATCCGCTTTCTCTTTTCCCATCTCCCACAGTAGATTTCATCACAGTTTCTGGACAAATTCAGGCGGAGTTGCTGACTTTTATGGGAAAGACTTTTATTTTGATTCAGTATAAATCCTATCTCGGGGGTTGGCGGGTGGGAGCGGTTCCCCCTCCCTCGCCGTCTGTCTGTCTTCCTCTCTTTCCGCCCCCTCGTGCTCTCTGTTGGACGAGCGGTCTTATGTCGTGTGGAAAGTGTCTCGAGGACACCGTGAAGCCGTTACCATATTCAGTATCGCCCCCCCCCGTGGAACATTGTCATCTAACTTCCCCTCGTTGGAGCGCACAGAAAAGCCTTCAGGTTTTAAAGAGACTTGATCCCCTTTTCCAGACATATTCTCAGGGGATTACGCAGCGAGGCCCAACTAAAGCACCCTTAATCAAATCAAAATAAATAGCCCCCTTCACAATGGAAGATGCCACTTTTCTATTTTGCGGGGGATTTGTCCCCTGTGGAAAAATCTCAGTGCCCAAATAGGGAATACGCTGTTATGCGCGCTGCGTGCCGTGGGTGTGGACGGCGCTCACACGTATAGGTGGCTGCTGCTGTGTCTGCTGCACGCGCGTGTTGTCTTTCAGCTGTTATTGAGGCTGGAGTCGAGCGAGGCTTTTAAAGCCAAAATGGAGGGGTTTAAGTGCGCCTTAGGAAAGCTCCTGGCGTCGTGGCGTCGTGGCACTCCGGGGCAGCGAGAAGCATTTACTGCAGATTAGAGCTCCTCTCAAGTGTTTCACAAAGTCAGCCTTAAGCTCGCCAATTGTTCCCAGGGCCACACAGCTCACCGGGCCACACCTCAGAGTGGGTCTCCTCGCATACGCGCAGGATGGCGGCGGCCGTGAATCACGGCGTAATCCCGCTCTTTACGCTCCGCGGCTGTCGCGGCATTATTTTCTTGATGGATGAAATTGCTGCATGTGTCACTGTGGTGGGTATACGAGCACCAGCTGACACGCACACTCCATTTGTCTCAAACCAGGTGATTGATACGACCCATCTGCAGCTCCGGTTTGTCACTGAAGCGATTTTGTGCCGTTCTCATAACCAAATCGTGGAATTTAGGAGGACGTCTGAAGCGACAGCCACGTTTACGTTTCAGGGACTCCGTCTGTGTAGCTTCTGATTTTCTGTGATCTTAATGAGCTTTTGTTGGCTGATTCACGTGTCGTCTTCTTCCAGGCAACTACCCACGGCCCTCCAACTACAGCGGCACAGCCAGCACCGGCTACAGCGGCCCCGGCCCCGGCGTAACCAACAGCCTGGGCATGAACGCTACCAGCCCCATGCACGGCCAGGGGCCCGGCCAGCCCGTGCCCGGAGGACGCGGCCACGGCCCAGGCAGCCAGAACAGGGCGTACCCGGCCATGGGTCCCACTTCTCCCAGCGTACCCCAGCCAGCTGGGCCCGGGATGGGTCCCCCTTCTTTGGGTAGCTCTAACCGCAAGACCCAGGAGGCAGCGGCGGCTGCCGTGCCGGGATCTGCCAACTCGGTGCACAACAGGTAAGAGCGCGGCTGCAAACTCAGCACATTAGTGGTGCATATGCTGCATGTGCATGCGAGCTAACGTATCCCAGCTGTAGCTGTAAGTGGTCCTGATGGTGAAAAATGTATTTTAGTGCGACTTGTGCCGTATGGTTACTGTACGCTACAATCCTGGGCCGGCGAGCTTCTCTGCCGTGCGTTAGCGTCTAACGAGAGGCATCGATCTGCCGGGCGTCTGTGTGCTGAAAAGCCCCGCAGAGGCTTCCTGAGCCACTTTCTTTTTCTCTGAGACTCTTTTCAGACGTGCAGGCAAGAGTTGTTCTCAGGGGCTCCACTCGTGCAACTGTCCCTATTTTCACACATCTCATAAAGCACCTGACATTTTGATATCTGGCTCTGTGCACCGAGTGCCGTTTTCTTGCAAAAAGAGATATATTGGCGCGAGAGCAGAAACATAAGAGAAGAAAAATGCAAACCGACTGTAAAAACACCAGAGAGCGCGGTGACACCGAGCACCTTAGCGCACATGCACGGCTCTTTGAAGCTCTAACGGCGTGTGAGTTCAGGGTATTATTTTCCATCGGGGCGGGAGCTGTGACTGCACGAGCGCTCGCAGCGTTGGAGGCAGAGGGGTTGTTGTGGGATTGTGTGGGCAGTAAACTTTCGCTGAACCCTGCCGGGGGAACTTGTGAAAACATCGCTCTTCTGAGAGGAAAGATGGCTTTCTGCAGCCGCGCCATTCTGGGTGCGCTTTTCCTAACAAATGCATCATGGGAGCAGCCTCGGCGGCGCTCAGATTAGCGTTCGCCAGTGTTCAACATTTCTCTTTTCTGTCGGCGGTCTGCAGGACGCCTCTGCACGCGAGGCCCCCAGCCCAGACGCAGCCCACCTCCACCCGCTGGCCCACACCCCACCATTCCTCCACCTGTCCACCGCCTTCACCCCCACCCCGACCTCATCCTCCATGCATCCATTCGCATCAACATAGGTAGGTCCACGCCCATCACCACGCTTGTGCCTTTAAATCAGTTTGTGTGTGGATGGCGGCGTGTCATGTGACCGAGCCGCGCTAAAACGACCACGGTGGCTTTTCTCGGCGCTGCGTCTGACAGCAAAACAAGAGGAGTCATCATCATTACCATTGTAATCGCTATCATCACCTTCATCATCATCACTGTAGTCATCAGTATCACAGGCGTCTCTTAGTCACTCTAATGGCAACAACAAGTGAGCGCCCCACTATCACACACACACACACACACACTGAGATACTCGGGGCTGCGTGCACTGTAACAGCATCGTGGGGGGAAGGCAGGGGAGGGGAGGAGTCTGACAGGGGGGGGTGATTAATTGCGTGCATCCGGGAGGCCCAATGCTGTCCACACACACACACACACACACACACACACACTTGCAGCAATGCAAATGCTACTCGAGCCGTTCAGAGATGGCTGAGTTGTCAATAAGAAGTGGCACGACATGATCCCCACTGCTGGGACCAATCAGACGGCCTGTCAGTCTCCCCTCAGACAGCAGCGAGGTGTTGCCGGCTGCGGCGGGCCTCTCTCGCTCTCTCGCTCTCTCTCGGCGTGTTTACAAATCTGCCTGTAAAGTCTGTTCACGTCTTCATCTGCGTCTCAACCTATTTTGATTTATTGTCAGCTGTGCAAGTATCCGCGGGCTCCTCTGTTCGCCGTTTCATCTCCATCTCCGCCATTAAGCCGTCGTTAACGTGTGTTTCTCCTTCTCTCGCCGCACTGCAAAGATCACGCCGGAAGCAGAGAGTCCGGCGCAGTGACAGCCGTCTCCTTTTGATTCTGCTCTTTGAAATGCGCGCCGGCTCGCCAGTCGTTAGCGTTTGTTTAAACCGCGGCTTCACTTCCACGGCGCTGGAGAAAATAATGGAGCAGACGCCGGATGCTTAGAACAACAAAAGACTTTTATGAACTAGCTCGTGTTAAAAAAGAGAAATGTGCCAACAAATGAGACGATTGGTTTGCAAAGCAGATCGGTGTTCACAATGTGAATAATCTGCCGCCTTCTTTATTTAGAATTCCGAGTTGTTCGGATAAAAACGTAAATTAGTCTCCTCTGCTGGCAGAAGTGTGTTTTTGACTTATTTCAGACTAAAATGTGCCAGAATGTTTTGTCGTGATGGACATTTTTGCAGAGCGCCTGCCGCCTGTCTCACCTTCGCTGTTGTTCTCGTCTGCTGTCGATCATTCCGATCCTTTCATCCCTCCTCGTCTGCTCCTCTTCCCTCTCCTCCCACCTGTTTCGCTCTTTTTTACCAACTGTATCGCCCTCTTTGTCTCCGTGCAGCTCTGTTCTCCTACCCAGACTGTTTTATCTCGCTCAGTCTTTCTTCCTCCCAATTTGCTTTTTCTTCTCCGCTGTCTCCAGCTCAGCCTTGTTATGTTTTTCTTCCTCAGATCCCACTTTAGAACATCTGAGGGAGATCAGGAGAAAATTGGCCTCCGAAAAACCTGCAGTTAAAGGCTCCAGCACCCCGTTTGCGCTCCAGAGCTCAGTGCAACATCGTGAAACATTGTCAAACCCGGTTCTTCTCTGTCTGAGAAACAAGTTGTTAGTCGTACCGCGTGTCTAGTTTTGCTCTTTGATGCATTAACCGGGACTGCCACAGTCGCCCAACCTTCCAAATCAGGGGCTAGTCGAGCAGTGAGATCACTGCCTGGTCTCTGCTTCCTTTAACACATGCCTTCACTACATCTCCACTAATAATCCTCCACATTTCTGCCTCTCATGCCTCATCTTCGTCCTCTGCTGGCTCACGCACTCTCTTCATTACACCAACCGACAGAATTTTAGAGAGGAGGGCCGCGCGAGGCTGCAGGTCGGAGCTGCGATTAAATCTTTGCAAAGTGTTCAATAGGGAGCGTTTCCCCCCCCCCGAGCCACGAATCAGAAACAAATGTTGCACCTTTGTGGGTTGAACCTGTTGAACCTTTGATAAAGTTTGGTGACGATGCAGCTCAGTGGGTCTCATGGAAAACGCTGAGGTGAAAAGTTTACGTTCAAATAAGGCGAGTGAGGTCGGAGCGTGTTTGGAAAAATGCACCAGTACACTTATTTTTTTGGTGGGGGGGGGGGTTGATGTTAGGGATTTTTCGCTTTTGGAAAAGAGGCAAACACAAAGTATTAAAAGGTATAAGCTTTTCTTGGCAGCAGCTTCTGAGGACAGAATTGGGTTTTCAAATGACTTTCCAACGCTGCCGGCGACACTCTACAAAAAGTTCCCGGAGCTATAGGAACGGCGAACTGTCGGAAAAATAAGCACTTAGCAGAAGAAGAGCAAAGCTCGGGAAAAAAGAGAAGCCGTAAATAAAAAGGAAATTGAAGGGAGAAAAATGTTGGAAGAGGGAAGAAGAGAAGAGAGGAGAGTGCTCCCAGGCAAATCCTCGCCAAATAATTCATTTCTGACCTCCTTAGTAAGTAAATTTGCTAAATAAATAAGAGCAGCGCTTGAATGTCAAGAACGGGGGATGCTGCCTGTGGCGCTTTGTCGCTCGCAGTCTTGGCAGCGCTGCGGAGCGCTCTGCTTTCATTAGATGGGTAAAATAAATGGCTTCTCCTCCATCCATCCATCCTGAGCCGTTTGATGTTTGGGAAGGAGGGGCGGGAGACGGGAGAGGAGCTGTTTCTGGATTTAATATGTTAAAAGCTGTCCTTTTATTTTTTGTTGGGGGTTTATTCTGGTTTACCCTGCGAGTGTGTGTGTGTGGGGGGGGGTTGAGTCAGGAGTTGGAGGAGCAATGAGCCCGAGCTGCCCTGACAACAGATTGGTCCATATATAATTCATAGCCTCCAGTCGATCCACTCCATCCTTCCATCCAGCAGCCTCTCCGGCTTTTCTCTCGCCTCCTCCTGCACACGCAGCGAGCTCAGGGATCAATGGAGAGGGCCGCTCAGCCGTCGCACGGTCCCGCAGTCCGGCCGCCGCTGTCTCGTCCGGTTAGCCGAGCCGAGACGGCGTCAGCGCGGCCTGTCGCTGCAAATGAAGGACAAAGGCGCCGCCACTTCCAGAGAGACACCGTCAGCTGGTTGGCTGGCACCTCGTAACCATGGCATCCCCTTGGCAACGGCACCCACCCGAACACAAGGACACGCTCAAACACACTTCGGCACACACGCTAACCCGTGGTGTGAAAGTGGCCTTCTCCGATGCCCTTCACACATGTGGACTGAATAGACGAGAGCTCTGCGCGCGCGTGTGTGTGTGTTTGTGTGTGTTTGTGTACGTGTGTGTGTTTGTGTGTGTGTGTAATTAGGGAATAAACGGGGTTAGTGAAGGACAGTGATGGTGGAGCATCAATACGATTCTTGCCGCTCTTAAAGTGACAGGAGTCATTTTTTAAACCCAAACAAAAGCTCGAGTGAAAAATCTGCATTTTCACGTGTTTCCCTTTCAGCACGAGAGCGCTCCAACTTAGCCGCCACTCGGCGAGTAAACTCATACTTCCCCCTCACTGTTGCACTTTCTCCTCAGGCCACTCCTCGACAACAAACTGCGAGTGCAGTGGACTGATGGCGCTAGGATGGATGTTTCCGTGTGTGCGCTCCCTCAGTTTAGTCTCATGGAACAGCGATTACCTCCAGCTCTGGGGCCCTGAGCTGAAAATACGCCCCCCATCGGTCCACCGGGGACCCCCCCCCCCCCCCCCCCCCCCCCCCCCCCCCACACACACACACACACACACACTCTGGCTTCTTCTTCCCTAATTCCCTCCTGCCTCCTTTCCTCCCTCCTTCCTCTCCATCCCTCCTTTCTTCCCCCTCTCCTCTCTCTGCGGCAACAGGATGCTTTTTTTCCACCCGGCACAAAGGTGCCCAAGAGCAAGATGAATGCGCCGTGCTTGCCCCCACCCCCCAACCCCCGATGGCGGCACATGCATATATTAAGTGTGATTAAACGCTGTGCGGTGCCTCCATCAAGTGCTTTCTAATGGGCTTTTTTATGACATGAATTAGTCATAATGGGAGAGCGCCACAGTCGAAAACCACCAACCACTGTTGTTGTTGTTTAGTTGATTTGGATTTTTCACCGTTCAGCTTAAGTTCTGGCGAGGGGCGTTTTTACAGTACGCGGATAAACGAGGTTCGGAGGCTTTTGGCGCGTTTAGACTCGTTTCTCGTCGTCGCTCTGCTTCGTGGGAGTTTGCATGCAGAATACATTTTTGCTTGAGAAGGTGCAGCGATCAAAAGGTACATTTATTTCTGTGACTTGACTCACGCGGAGCTTTTTAGGGAACACGTAGGCAGCGAACGAAGGAGTCTATGCCCCCGCCGCCGCCGCCCCACCCCATTATAGGGAAATGGGGCCAGATAAGCGTGGATTTGGTGTGCTTGTTTCTTTGCCACGGAGCTCCCCTGTGCACCTCAGCCCCCATAGAGGGATTACATATGTATCATCAGCCGTGCTCTATGACTAATTACATCTGTGAGATGAGATTATGGGGAGGTTTACCAAGCCAATCCCTCCTCTCAGGCAATGTGTATCGCTTCCAACACGAGGTATTACATTATGTGTCTGTGTGGAAGAGAGAGCGATGCCAGTTCGGGGGGATTGAGTGACAGAAATCCGCACAAACATTTTTCCTTCTTTATGTTTTCCTTCCTTCCTTCCTTCCCTCCTCTGCTCACCTCGCTTCCTCCCGTGTTTGAGGCCTCTCCTCACCTCACGTCCCTTTTCTCCCTCTTCGTACGGTTGTCCGGGAGATAATCTCGAGTCAGCAGGAGATAGAGCAAATTGTTCCAAACACGGTGTTCCCTTTCAGCCTCTGTGTCACCGGCCTGGCGTGCAACGATAGACGCCGCCTTCAATCAAACGCACATGGATGGCTGGTGTTCAGCAGGTTGCAGATAAGCCCCTCTGATGTCACTCGCGACACCATGTGATGAGCGCCCGAGAGAGACGGGGGAGGCTGAGCGGCATTGATTTTTGCCGTCACTATGGCAACAAATAACATGATCCTCTCCAAAAGCACACCTTAATTAGTTAAATTATGACTTGTGTGATGGAGAGGAAGGAAGAGAGGGAGGGAGGGAGGCTGTGGAGGAGATGGGGGATAGAAGAGCTTTTCTTTTTCTGATGTTCGGTGCTCATCTTCAATCTTTTGGAGGAGCGGCGTGTTTGATCAGGGATCTGTTGCGCTCTTTGCTTTTTATCGCGACTCTCAGATATACATGCAGCTCAGTTTTCCCTGCAACAATAAAGCAGCGCAGCAGTGACAGGCTGCCAAATATCATCCCTGTATGATTATGTGACTTCTGTTCCTCTGCAGCTTTCACTGTTACTCGCTTATTTCTCCACATCGTGAATCCAGCTGGAGTCATCCCGACTAAATCTGCCAATTTTTTCTTTCTATTGTAGGCAGAGCAACTATCAAGGCCCCGGCATGAGCCAAGCCAGCGCTGTCCCCTACAGTCAGGTGGCGGGCAGCAACGCCGCGGCCACAGGCAACGCACAAGGTCCGGGCTACAACATGCCTCCTTCAGGTATTTCACTAATGCCAGCGTGTTGTAGAGGAAAAAGCTCGTAAACAAAGGCCCACAAACATTGCCGTCCCCTGCAGGACATTTAGGACAGAACGCAGCTGAGCTGCAGTTTTAAATCTTTGCATTATTTGCATGCAGTTGTGTTTCTGCAGCATGAAACTTTGAAATCCTCACATGGCTCTCGTAGCGCTTCCAGAGCTTCTGTGTTTTGCTGTTTTTGCCCAAAACATGTAAAATGAGCCTTTTGTATCCACACGTGTGCCCCCGCCTGCAGGCCGCCTTCAACACATATCCAAGGGTTGGGATCGCTCCTTGTTCCCTCCCAGCTAGCTTTACTTTAGCTTAAATAAAGTTGATACTTAGTTACAGCTGATCTAATCTGAATCGTCTTGAATCTGCAGAAAACATGTTGATACAATAATGTCGAACCTTTATGGCAGCATCGAAGTGATGTTTCTATCAGTGCACCTACTCAGAGACACAGCGTAGGTCACGTGACCGAGTCAAAGACTAAAGAGTTGCGTTATGACGCTCTTCTGAAGAGCCGGCCCTTCAGCAAGGAGAGCGTAACGCAGTGCATCGGTTTTTCTTTCCCGCCCGGCTGCATTGCTGCAGATTTTCCAAAATGAAGCTCTTATTTAAAGCCATACATCAGAACGCGTGACATTTGTAAAACTTGAGCCAAATTAAAGCGCCAAGGTTCCTCAAAACTCATCTGGTTTGCCCCTGGGCGCGTAAAAAGCCTTCGGTTTGCCCGCCGCGGCACAGCGCACACAGAGGGGAGCCTTGCACCCAAGGACCTCTCCTTTCTGCTAATAAGAAATATGCAGCTCGCACTTTGAAAAGTAGTCTTAAGGAGCTCAACTCTTCTTCACTTACAAACCTAATGAAGGCACACAAACATCTTAGAAAACAGAAACGCGTGTTGTCAGCCAACATCTCGTCAACGCTAACCTTTACGTTCTCTCCGCACTTTGAATATGTGAGAACATGAATGACTTCTTCCAAGTTGCTTTTAGCGGATTCTTATCTTATTCTCTTTCTGCGTCATCCTTAAGAAACAGTCTTTTTATACGGCTGTCTCCCATTCAGGATGAATGGGCGGACAGGCTTTAGGGAGGCCTTGAGAGCACAAAAGCAAAGAAGCTCAGCAGCAGAAAGACATTAAAGCATTTTCCATTGTCTGACTGTGACTGTGACATTATACAGAGCATTGTGCAGCAGCTTTCAGTCCACGCGGTGAAGGCACCATTCATTTAAGGAGTTTAACCCAATTGAATGTAGCAGAATACACAAACATGCCTGAAATCTCTCTTTACTCTTTATTCTGCTCCGTCGTGGAAAAACTTAAAAAATGTGCAAATTCAGAGCATATTTGATGTTTGTGAGAAGTTTGGTGCAACTGCTTCGAGTCAACGTTTGCTCGTTGCTGTTGAAGGATCCACGGGAATGTCAGGAGACGGCATAATGAGCCCAGATGCCAAACCGAAAACGGAGGTGAAAGATGACGGCGGCCCCGCCAGCGAGCCCCACAAACCAAAGGTAACTCCTTGACCATCTCCCACTTCCTCTCCCCTCTCTTTCGTTTGTAAATGTTCTTCTTAATGTTCCCCCGCTAACGAAGCAGACCAGTCCTGATGAGCGGATGCTGCCGTCTCGCTGTTGTTTTCTCACCATATTTAATGATTTGTTTAACATTTACCGTTCCTAATGTTTTCCTCGCTTTGTTTTTGCCCCCAGCACTCTCTTCTTGCTGATGTTTTGCACAGACAGAGGGGGCTTGGCATCTGCACACATGTACATCCACGCAAGCAAACACAGCGCCGACACACACAGCATGCACGATGGAAAACACACACTCTAACTAGCCCTCTCCGTCTGTGTCACACACACACTGCTGACTTCTCATTTTGCCCGACAATAGCGGCTCAGCAACAACAGAACTCTGCTCTTTGCTCTTTCCTACCCCCTCCTCTTGTTTTTGCTTAACAACGTTCCTCCGAGTCACGCACACGCACGCTGCCTCCATCACATCCACTGCACATCTTTTCCCTCAAAAATCTGTCTTTTCTTTTGCTGATTATGGTAGTAGGTCTTCTGAATTATTTAAGGCAGTCAGAGCAGAAAGACCCCCGGTGCTCCCGAAAGAGATGATCTGTCTGCCAAGAGAGGGAAGAGGAGGGAGAAAGATAAGGTTTTGCTGACATGAGCGTTCTGCACACAGTCCAGAAGCACTTGTCAAGCTGTTGTTCCCTCTTTTACACACTCTCACACTCACAGACACACAGTTAAACCAGGGAGACTAAATGCATGTTAAATTCATTACATGCAGACGTCTTATCCATGCATGAAGCCTTGCTGTTCTGCCACACACTGCACAGGCTTGTGGTTGCAGTGAAGCAGCAGAGGTCCAGCTTGGCTGTGTGAGGTTTTGCAGGCTGGTGTAAACTGTTTGTTTGCAGCTCGGCTCTCGCAATGAGAAGAATTTCTTTCAGCTCGTTTTTGTGACATATTTCCGTTTCTGTGGTCCTGCTGTAACCTCAGTCCTGTTTTTGGAATTCCAGAGGAACTATTCCTGGAAATTCCAATAATATTTTTCATTAAATTTTTCCTTTCCAGTCACCTTTCTCACTCTCTATGTGTTAACAGACCTCTCTGCATTGAATCATATCTGTTATTAATCTCTGTCTCTCTTCCACAGCATGTCTTTATCCTGTCTTCCTTCTCTCACCCCAACCAATCACAGCAGATGGCCCCGCCCCTCCCTGAGCCTGGTTCTGCTGGAGGTTTCTTCCTGTTAAAAGGGAGTTTTTCCTTCCCACTGTCGCCAAAGTGCTGCTCATAGGGGGTCATATGATTGTTGGGCTTTTCTCTGTATCTATGAAGGCGACTTTTGTTGTGATTTGGCGCTATATAAATAAAACTGAATTGAATTGAATTAAAAGCAACCAATCCCTAATGCCGTTGGAAGCTCGGGTGTCTTTAAACGGCGTGCTCGGTGCTGTCACAGACGAATATTTCGTTATTCGTCAGGATCAGTTTGGCCGATCTGGCTTCAGGATATGAAACAAACTCGGGGGGATGCAGACTGGTTGCATCCTGTTACAGCACCACGCTCTGATTCATCCGGTGAGATCGACCTGTTCTTTTTCAGTTTGTAAAGGCTGAATGGCTCTGTGCTTGATTGACGTCTGCAAACAGCTGAATTCAAAGATGGGGAGGTCTGACCAATGCTTTTGTCCGAGCAGCGACACTCATAAAGTCAGGAAAACACTCAAAATCAAATTCTCTGATGTTGTAAAGGTCTTCTGTTGTACTAATGTACCAGTGCACCTGTTGTACTAATGAGCTCCTATTTCATAAATATCCTTGAGTAGTTTTTGTATCCACAGTCCAGAAACCCAGCGGCTATCATCTGACCTCTGAGTCAGTGTGTGCGCTCCACTGAGGAATGAGGATCAGTTATAATAAAGCTAAAGCATGGTCAGGTGATAGCTGACGGTTTTGAGTTGCCTTCCACAGTGACTGTTATCCTGCATCCAGCCAATCAGATGTTTCTGTGCAGCGCTGAGCAGTAATCCCGCTGCTCTCTCTTTAACAGCTCCCGGACGTTTACGTCAACAATAACAGCAGCGGCGGCTCCCAGCAGTGCGTGTCCCAGCCACCCACTCCGGGCGGCGCCCTACCCGTACCCTCACCCCTCTCACCCAGCCCCGCCAGCCTCTCCTCCTACCACGGAGATGACAGCGACAGCATCAGCAGCCCCCCCTGGCCTCTCAAGACTCCCTCCAGCCCCGTAAGAACCAGACGCCATCCTGCATGGATGCATTTATGCACAAAAAGCGTGTTTCCGTGTAGTCACTGGAAACCTGCTTGTTAGCGCACAGACATCCTCCTGAAGCAGGATTAAAGTTTGGTGCGATTAACTCCACCGGTCTGTGCAGGAACTGCGGCTGCACACGCTAAACCAAATGCTTTAGAGACGTATTTATTTTTACTTGGTCATTCAACCAGCAGCCGACTCAGAATGTGTAAATAAGGAATGAATTTTTAATGATGCCCGTGGGAAGAGTGGCTTACTGTGGAAAAGAACAATATCCTGCAGAACAGAGCATGTACTGTATATCACATATACACTGACTCTGAGTTTTCCTGATTAGCGCGTCTTTATTTACGTTATGCATCTGCATGAGAGGGCAGAAAACAACCTGACTTAGTGCTTTTATACATCTTGTATTCAAATAAAATGTCTCAGATTCAGAGTTTAATCAGGTATTTTTCTCCTCTGCTTATGTGCATCTGCAGAAAGCCAACCCTAACGCCTCTCCGTTCAGCGGCGACCGAATCGCACGGCTGTACGAGCTCGGTGGAGAGCCGGAGAGGCGAGGCTGGGTGGAGCGATACCTGAACTTCATGGAGGAGCGGGGCACACCTGTGAGTCAGCTTCCCACTGTGGGCAAGAAGCCGCTGGACCTGTGGAAGCTCTACATGGCGGTTCGGGAAATAGGAGGCCTCGCCATGGTAAGGCGCAGGAAGCGTTAGACACAGACTTGAATGTGGAGGAGCTCGTATTCTCACGCAGCCAAATCATTTCGCTCCGCTCGCTCTTTGGCTGCTTAGTATTCTTCATAAATCTCCACGGCATATGGCGAGCTTGTAAATGTTGAGAAATGTTCTCAGGAGAATGAGATGCATCAAATTAACCTCGGAGAAAGCTGCCTACGTCCTGAAACCAGCTCCAAGCATGTCGTTCCTCATGTGATAAAAATGTGAAATTAATATACCGGCAAAGTCAGGTTAGGCAGAAAGACGGAAAACTGGAAGCAAAAGTATACGGACACCTGACGGATACTCGTGTTTAGGGATGGGTATCGTTTAGGTTTTATCCGATACCGGTACCAAACCGGTACTTTTGAAACGGTGCCGGTGCTTAAACGGTGCTCAAACCGGTGCTTAAGAATGAAGAACACAAAATTGGTCCAAAAACCTCTCATGTTCAGCTGTTTTTTTGTAAAAAGATAACAATGTTAGCCTTTTCTGCAGCTATGGGGCATATATGGTATCACTCTTGGCTGGAAGCAGCTTAAACAATGGAAAAAACACAAACTTTGTCCAAAAACCTCTCATGTTTAACTGTTTTCCACTTTTTCTTTGGTCATTTTAGCCTTTTTGGCCAGGGTGAAGGGAGTATCTGCCATCAAACAAGAAGACAGCTGCATGTAGCTATGATGGTGTTTGCTAGTTCACCTTACATGCATTAATGTAATAACGTGGTTAGCCTACTCAACGTAAATTACACACGAACAACATTAAGCTACTCACGCAGAGAAGAACGGCTGCTGCTGCATCATCATCCTCATCATTTCTGCTACACTGGCAGGGCTAGGGGCCAGGACTCTCCTCTTCGGGTTTTTGGGGGATGTTGCTAACTCCGGGTCGATAACAGGCACCACACCCGCAGTAGATGTGCTCGGTGTGAGGTCTCGCAGCAAGCTATCAAATACGGCGCATTTCTCAGCTTTTAAAAAACGCTATGCGTCGCCAGGTGTTTCATCAGATTTGAGGTGTTACCTCCTTTGACAGTATCACAGTATCAGCTTAAAGCACTTGTTGCAGCTGCTGAGTTTGCATCTTTTGCTGTGAAGTACAGCCAGACTTTGACCGCTTCGCCTTGGGCATTTTTAATCTGTAGCTCTGCTCTAAAAGAACGTACGTACCTGGGCCCGCCTACTATCCTCGGAAACGTAAAATGATTGGCTAGAATCTAAAGTGTATCACAGCTCAGGAAAAAAAAGCACCGAAAAAAAGCACCGAAATGTGCGCTGCTTTTCAGTCTGGTTACTACCGTTTATGTCATCATGGCATCATGGCACCGGATACCGGTACCCATCCCTACTCATGTTACACAGCGGCCGGCATTTTCTGCTCTTTGGTGGACCTGAGAGGCAGATTCTCTGCAGACGTTCAACAACACAAAATTAGGAAAAATGTTTCGTTACTTTGGAGAAACATAAAATTTAACATGTTTTTTTTTTCTTTATGTGTACAAAGATGCAAATCTGTAGTTGTTTTACACCTAAAACCTGTCAGACAGTCTTATGGAAACCAGTAATATTTTTGCCCTTTTGACCTTAACCCATCACCTTTGCATTCCTCAGTTTCTTGCTGACTTTCAGTTTGTTTAATTCTCAGCTAAAATCAGGTCCTTCTGCTTCTCTCAGATTAGTTGAGCGAATCTTTCTACACCATGAAAAACAGGCTGTGTGGTCACTAGAGGTGGGAATCACCACACATCCCACGATACAATATTATCACAATGCTTAACACACGATACGATATTATTGCAATTTTTAAAATATTTTGCGATATTCAGATTCTGTACATAAAGGTAAACTTTATCAATATTCATTTTCTCTAATATCAAAGTCTCACACTCAGTCTTTCTCTCATTTCAGTTTGATTGTTGACAAACTGAACGGTTTGTATTACAGTCTAGTCCAACTTAACTGAATCAACCATCTGGTACAATTATAGCTATTCTGAACTATGCAGTTTATGAAAACTATGCAGCCCCTTCAGCAACTGAAGAATTAGAAAGTAAATTAAAACAAAATATAATTTTACATTAAATAAAAAAGTTTTAAACTTAATTAAAATAAAACATGTCTTAAATTAAAATAAGTAAACTGTCATGTTTATTGCTGCCAAAACAAGTTAAACACATTTGGACAGTGAAGGAATGTCAGGATTCTTGCTCAGAAAAAGGATCAACATGCTCTGAAGTCAGAGCACAAAAACCTTTTTTGTAACAAAGTATCGATTTCTGCTGTCCCTGTATCGATACATTATTAGCAAACAACATTACACGATGCTACACAGTATCCATTTTTTCCCCACCCCTAGTGGTCAGGTCAGGCCCACATACTCTTCTCTTGTGTAACACAGTGCATTTTTCCGCTTTTACATTAAAACGTACAACGTGAAAATTATCTGCAAGTGACCTGCGACTCCTGCAAACACGGAGCGCTGAGCCGCGGGGTTGATTATTCTGATTAGATTAGCAGGATGTGATGCTTGACCGGGAGTGTGTGCAGCCGATACTACCAGGATGGCGCCGAGAAATTATCTCAGTTGTTACGATCTGTGCCAATCATTTCGCTTCCTAACATCGTGTTGTTCTCTGACTCAGGTAAACAAGAACAAGAAGTGGCGTGAGCTGTCCAGCACCCTGAACGTGGGTACATCCAGCAGCACCGCCAGCTCGCTGAAGAAGCAGTACATCCAGTATCTGTTTGCCTACGAGTGCAAGATGGAGAGGGGAGAAGACCCGCCAGCGGACAACAGCAGCAGTAGCGGCAGCATGGCTGGAGGGGACAACAGGAAGCAGGTCAAGATCCAGCCGCCTTCACCTGGTAAGTCCTGATAACAGACTGCCTCAGCCTCCAGTCTGTCAGCACGGGGGGTGCAGAGACCTTCCTCTGTAGCCGTGCTGAATGGCAGAAATGTGAAGTATACATTTAGAAGATTGGATGCTTTTATAAGTCTAAGAATCTGACTCCTTAACGACCCTCCGATAGCAGCGAATATTAGATTACATTTAAAATTAGAAATAGCGCTCAACATTACGCCCTGATTACACGTACACAACTGGAACCCCGCAGAGATGAGTGAACATTAACACTGCTTTGGTGAGATGAGTCTTGGTTTAATAGAGGTGAGCGAGATATGATCACCACTTGTGCCTCCACGCGGAGCCTCGCCTTTATTTGATTACCCTGCGTCGGAAGGTTAAGTAATATTGTTTTGGTGCACTAGCACAACACAAAAGGTTGCTTTTTGTTTGTGCGAATTACCTGTTGGAGCCATGTGCCTCTGCGCACAATTACAACGGGAGGACGGGAGAGAGAAGGAGTCACGTCTCTAATTTGCAGCGGAGATGAGAAAAGTGACCCTTGCTTTTAAATAGAACATTGGAGCACTTCACCCGCCTGCGACGCCGCAGATTGCTTTTCCTGGTGGGCGGAAAAGAGCACCAGCCCTCATTTGCATACACACACACACACGCATGCATGCATGCACATGCGAGGAGTTCACGTAAAAGTTTTACAATTCATAATTCAGTGCCTTCTCATCTATTCGAGGGGGTTTAAACATCTCAGTTTTTACACAAACTCATTTGTATGTAAGGTAAAACGCGAAGAGGTCGACGCTCGTGACGTTTAGGTTGGCTTTTGGGTACGCAGCGCTCGACTGTGAACTGCTCACGCTACGACACTCCTGCACCGCCATCAGAGTGGGTGGAGAGCAGCATCTGCAGCTAGCACTGCGATTCTGAAGATGCCCACAGTGCACTCAGACTACAGTAAAGCATGTGTTTCTAATTTGAGTTTCACTTTTACAATCGTGTCGCTGATTCTGATTCTGTCTCCTCGGTGTTTCCCTGTTTTCCTTCACCTCTGTCTTTATATCATGTCCATCCGTGTTCCTCCTGAATCATCTCCTTCATGGTTAGGATTTGATTTTTATGTTTCATTTTCACTATTGGTCATTTGCTCATGACCTGTTTTACTTTGATAGTCAGTTTTCTTTTGTTCCTGCTTTGTTTTTTTTACTGTGACCTAATGTGTTATGAACCATAAGCAACAACATGAAACAAAGAGTGACGCCAGAGTTTTTGGATACATTGTTTCTAAATATCAAGATGAAAACAGCAGCCAGCAGAGCAAAATGAGCCAACCACAGATGACCTTTACCCCAAACCTGTCAGGTGTAGGTAACTCCCAAAGACTGCTGCACTCTGAACACATCCAGGACTCAGGAGCTCTCATATACCAAGCCAGACTCATACCCCTGAAACTGCAGCGATCATAGACCATGAGACCCACACCCAGGATAACAGACGAGCAAAACAAGCACAGCCACACACTGCAGAGAGTTTGTGAACACCTGTCGTCAGCCATCGTTCATCCTCGAAAAAACGGAGCCCGGACGAGCCCCCAATTTGTTACACTCCAGCTCATATCTGTGTATTTAATTTGAAAAGGAAAAAAAAGAGTGATTTTTTTTTAGCATTTAATTCTGTTTTTATCTGTTTTATCTCATTAAATGTGGCAGTGGGCAAGCTTGCCCTCAGATTAGCATTATCTTTAAAAAACAGAGTGATCTCCTGTAAACACTAACTTTGCGGTTCGTCTTCGCCCTGCAGGGCTCACTTTGGTTGTTTTATGATTAAATATCCACTCAGTGATGCACTCAAGGCATTTTTCATTTTTCCCTGTTTAGAAAACTATGAATAGAACGAAATGTTTGCAGTTTGTAATATAGACAAAGTTTAATTTAAGTGAAAGAAACTTAATAAATTTAACCATCGTGCAATAATGTTTGATGTTTAAGAAGCAGGCAGACTGAATATGCATAATTACCTTTGTATTTATAAATTTGCAAAAAGACTTTTTAATTACTGCACTTGCACATAAAAAGGGAAAATTGTGTTATGAAAAGAAGTCCGTATCGCGCGTGCACACGGCAGGAAAACCTCCCGTTTTTGTCCTTCGTGTTGCTCGGTGTTAATGCGATCTGTGCGCTTTGAACTGCCCCACTGACTCCCTGCCAGCCTATATATAGACTGACAGCCCAGTGATGTCACTGAGGGAGCGTGTCCAGCAGGGCGGGTGGGGGTGAGTGGCGGTGGGGTGTGGGGAGTGATTAATGAGGGCTGGAATGTAGAACGTAAACAAACCCGACCTCGCCGTCACCTTTCATTCACAAAACAGCTCAGCTGACTGACTTTTTTTCCCCCTTCTCCACCCCACCCCCACCCTCCCCCTTAACCGCTGCCACCCCTCTGGATTATGTCACCCGCTGACACACACGCTTTTGTGTGCGCACACATCAAACAGCCACACACACTTTTCCCCCCTTACGTCTCGCTCTAAAAGACGAGCAGAGGGCACTTAAGTTCACGCTGTCCTCCATCCTCATACCGCCACCACCCCCACCGCCGCCACTCTTAGAATGGTAAACCTCTTAACCCCGACTGACCCCGCAATTGTTTGCACTTCCCCACGCGTCCTTTCCGTTTGACGCCGGGATATCCCAGGAAGTGAAGAATCCCTAATGCTCGCTGACCCCTCGTTGCCCCCTCTCCTACCTCCTGCTCATAATCATGGGATAACCATCTCTCCCTGTCTCGCGCTCCTTCTCTCCGTCTCCTGTGATGTAGAGGCAGAGGGTATCATTGAATAATTCAGAATTAGCATGAATTTTTAAAGCTTAAGTCTTTCTATGGAAACGTGCGGTGCAGGGAAAGGCCACTCAGGATATTCAAGAGATAGGCTTCTTACACTAAATGCTCATTAGGACGCTTTCATATTCTCTCTGTCTCCGTCTTTGTCATGATTTCACTGGATCGGTCCACGTCTTCTGTTAAAATGCTCCTGGGAATTTGGATCCGTTGCTTTTATCGGGCTGGGGGTTCAAATTTCTTCTAATTTCCTCATCATCAGGAGTTTAGGTGTCATAAGAAAAGTTCGCACTAACCCGCTCTAAACCCCAGAGTTTCTGTGTGAAACCTCAAGCTTTCTGAAGCGTTAGCTTGAACATGTCATGTCCATCACATTAGCTGTTTAATTTTACATCTGACACATCTGTGGCCTCGAGCTTAGCTCACCACTTGAAGTCGATGGCACACAAAAACAAAAATCTTCAGACGGCTCACACATCAGCTATCACAAGTTTTTAAATTTTACTAATTTCAAATGATTTAAATCTGCCTGTCTAATATACAAAGTTATACATGGTCTGGCGCCTCCACCAATGAGTGATTTTATTAAACAAAAGTCTAGCAGTGTTGCCGGGTCTCGACTGACTCGAGCCACTGTTAGAGGTGATTGTGAACTGGCATTCAGGCGGACCACCTTTTCACAGATGCTCTGTCATATCAGGGAGTGAACTTCTGGAACAGTCTTCCACTGTCAGTGAGGGAAAGTACAAGTCTACCCATCTTTAAGAGTCACTTAAAAGGGCGGCTGAGGGACACACAAACATGTAATCATGTTTAATAATCATGCTTTATATTGGACGGGAAAAAGTTAGTGTATTACAAAAAGGTCAAACAACTGTTTGGGTGGGTGAACGCAATATCACGACGGTCAGGGCCTGTGCAATACTGGGGTTTGTGCAATATAATTGATGTGTTTCTGTTATTGTTATCTATATTGTCCTCTGTGTCCACTCTCCTTGTCATTGTTTGTTCTGGTATAATGTGATCACTGTTTTTGTCATGTGTTGTCCTTGTCACATGACCTGTAAATAGTGTCTCTGTATGTTTTTACTAACTTGTGTTTAACACCAACCTGCCGAGGGTCTGCAGATGGAAAAAAGGCTATAATCTGGCATATTTACATTTGTTAAAATGTTCATTAATATGTATTGCCCCTCTTTCTAAAAATAAATAAATAAATAAACATTAAGAGCAGGTCTGTGAGTGGAGGCATCCTTCCCTCTTCCTCCTGCCTCCTCATCCTCCGCTCGCCTCCTGTAGGCTCCCGTCTCGTGTAGGGCATCGCTGCAGTAAAACCAGCTCGAACTGAAGCTTCAGATCGTATCTGAAGACCAACAGTGTCCATGTGTTCTTATGATACAGAACTAATACTCCTGCTTGTGTCTCTCAGCTCATTCAGGCGGCTCCCTCCAAGGCCCACAGACACCTCAGTCCTCTGGCAGCAGCTCGACAGCAGAGGCAGCGGGGGACCTGAAGCCCCCCACACCTGCCACCACCCCCCTGGGACAGGTCACACCACTGCCCCCCAACAGGTACACACAGACGCATGCATGACGCTCCTGGTGCTGCATTTACTGACGTGCTGCTGACTCATTCTCTCTAAATAAGTTTGTGTGATATCGTTTGTGTGTCAGCACAGTCTGTTTGTTGATGTGTGGTATCCAAAAGTGTGAACATTGTCTCTAAAATTAAACAACAGCGTAGTGGAGCGAGCTTGAAATAAAAGGGGATGCTCTCGGTGTGCTGCTATGTTTAGGTGAGACCAGGATGTGTGATTTGGTTCTTTCTGCTCTTTGTGTGACGATTCGAGTCGCACGCCTTCATCTCTGCTGCTTTTAATTAGAAACAACAATCACGTTTGCTGAGCCTGAGAGAAGCGCTGTTTAATCGCTGATGGGAGAGTGTGTGTTGAGCTCTTTACCTGCATGTCATTATTATGCTTCCTATTTTAGATCAAAGGTTTTATTTTGCACACAGTTGACTGACGGCCTCTTGTCACATTTAAATTTAAGGTTTTCTCGTACGCGTCGCAGCGGGGCTGTCAAACTCCGTTTCCTTCAGGGCCACACTGGGACACGCTGGACAGTTAATTAATGTGTTTTAATCTAATATACAAAGCATGTCCCCCACAGCCTCCTCACAGGCCTCCAGTCAAGTCAACAAAAGCCAACAAAAGTAATCGACTCGATTTATTCACACAAAATAAAACAGTTTTGTTGTTGAATCTCCGAGTTCCTGCTTCACAGTCCTGAATGTGACACATCGATGGCTGCGTGCGACCTACCTGTCCTTGTTTCCACATTAAAAACCTAAAAAAGGTTTTTTAAAATTAAACTTTGATTTTGTGCCGTTCTGTGTCCTGAGCCGCCCATTATTTCTTTCTGTGTCGTTTCCATGGAGCAGACTTTCTCGTCATTTTTAACGTGGTCCTGAGTTCTCTGAAGGTTTTTCAGATTGTTTTTCTTTTTTTGACATTGGCGGCTTTTTCACTCGTCTTCAATCCTCGTAAGCCTCGTACCTGTCTGTTTTTAAAGCTTTTGTTAGTTCAGCTGCATAACTCTGACCTCTGAGTCATTCATGCATAAAAAGCTCCTTGCAGATGAAACTGTGTTGTCTCTACACATAACAGACAACTTAGCAAAGAGACTATTTTAGATTTGGTCTCATTTCTTTACTGTCCTCACTTGAATCTGTGAAAAGTACCCAAGATAACACTTTGACATGAAATAGTATTTTTGTACCAACGAAATAGCTCAATAGCTGTGAGCTGAGGAGCTGGCTTATCTCATGTGGTGTGCATTCTGTCCTTAAAAGATTTGAGGAAGCTGAACAAGAATCAGGAAAAAAGTAAAGACCTGATTCAGGATCTGATGTATTTGGACCCTCAGCTGATCCATCTGCTGTTCACTGAAGCTTCAGCAGAAATTATCTCAGTTGAAGGACGGCTGTCAAGAAGCCACGACTGAGTATTAAATCACATATAAATTTGAAAAGGTTTGTTTCAAATCATGGTCAGTATGTACGAGGAGGTCAGGGGGAGGTCCAACAGTGAAGCATCTGTGAAGCAGGCTGGGGGGTTGAGCTGCTTTTCAGCCACTGGTGCTGGGATCATGAATGCAGTACCATCAGATTTTGATCCACCGTGGAGCAACATGTGGAGAGCATGGCAGCGAGGCACCATCAGTGTCCCCAGACCTCAGCATTACAGTGTGGGATCATCCTGATAGAGAACAAAAGGCAGAAACATCCAAAGAAGAGCTTAGAACATCCTGGAGAACCTGAGAGAGAGTTGAGTCTGTGCTGAAGGATAAAGGCGCTCACAGCTAATGATGACCGTTAGAAATGTCCAAACTCTTTCATATTCTGCATTTCTGTGTATGTCTGCACGTTTCGGTACATCTCTGCACCTTTTTCCTATTTTCAAAGGAAAATTAAAAAATACACGAGGAGCGGCTCAAATAATAAAATGACCAAATAGTATATGTCACGATTAACTCTGCTATTAACCCTTTAAGACCTACCATAGAACCAAGTCCGCCAGAGCTTATATTATATGTTTACATGCTGTGGAGCCATTTTTGGGAGCATTTCAAGTTGATATACATCAATACAACCATTACAGCCTAGATTTTAATAATATGTCTGCATTAAGTGCATAGTAATTACATACATTGCAAAAAAGTGCAATAAACTACAAAAAAATTGAAAATCGTTTTTGTTTTTTTAACATATATTTCTAGTTAGAGAAATTTAAGAGGCTTATCCCTCAAAACTGTAAACACAAAAAAGTTGCACAAAATAGTTTCCCACCACAGGAAATTTATTTTGAGTGTCTTCATAGTTTTATTTTTGAAATACACCAATTTTTATACACTGCAGGAAAAACGAAAATAAATATTATAATGCAAGTTTGCAAAAAAGCAGCATATGCATCAAAATAAACTATTTCCAGCAGTGCAATATGAGTCCTAAGCATCCCAGAAACCACACAGAAAGTCATAAAGTCAAACATAACTTTTACAAACACCAGTATAGGCTCATGAGGCCTTGATGGTAAAAAACTACATTTCCGCAAAAATGACGTCACTTCCGGTTTCGGGCAGGTCATGGTGGACATGCGATAGTTCGCGCTGATGGACGTAGGAAGTGTTACAAACAGCTGATTGGATCGGCAAAGCGTGTTTCTGGAATATTATGTTTTTGTTGCTGCAAGTGCTTTTTATGCAGTTTTTGCAAAGTTATATGTGGAAGGAAACTGTGACCGAGGACAAGCTGATGGCATAAGATGTAAGTACAACTCCTCCGGTTTCATATGCAAAAACAATTATTGCGCTAGCTCACGTGGTTGCAGAGCTACCGGGATTTAAAAATAGTTACACAAAACGGAGCGTGCTGCTCTGACCGGCTTTAAAGGGTTAAAAAATGAAACTTTTTTGTATCCAAACGTTCAGTGTCGGTGCCTCTCACCCCCCCCCCCCTCACTTCCAGGAGCAGTGTGAGCGTGCAGGACCCCTTCTCAGAGGTGAGCGACCCGGCCTTCCAGAAGCGGACTCCCGCCCCTCCCGCCTTGCCCCCCTCGGCTACGTACCAGCAGGGCCTCAGCATGCCTGACATGATGATGAGGATGCAGTACGACGCCAAGGACCCCTTCGCCGGGATGAGGAAGAGTGAGTGAGACACATGCAGTAATAAACCTTCACCCAAACCCGATTCTCCATTTTTATTTTCCTTAATTGAACTTTGAGGGAACAGCGTTGTTCTGAGATTCATTTAATCCACTGGTACGACAAATTAGGGGGGTCGTTCTCAACTTCATCCTTAAACTGTGCAAAAGCTTTCATTTCACTTTGTCAAAGAGAATCGTGTATCCCAAAGACGGTGGGCTTTCATCTGATTCAGTGGTCCAATTCATTATCTTGTCACTGTGTCATCTCACATCAGGACAGATGTGAGTGTGTGTGTGTGTGTGTGTGTGTGTGTGTGTGTTTTCCTACTAGAAGTATGAAACGAGATGAGAACTGTTTGTCGCTTTATCCAAAACACACCAGCTCGTTTTAAGTTCTTGTAGCTTACTCTGCGTCTCATCCTAACTTTGTTCCTCCTTTTCATCCTCTTGTTTCCAACCTTTCATCCTTCCCCCCGCTGTGAAGCACCTGCTTCGACCAGCTCGTGTGGTTTGGTTTTCAGAACAAACAGGATTTTTAGAAAGAATGGCGGCTCCTCTGAAGGCTGGCGAGAATGGAGTCTGAATGAATAATATGGTGGATGATAGCTGCATAACAACTCAGAACAATAGGTTTAATCATGCAAAGTGCAGAATCTTCATGGAGGCACGCTGCCACCTGCTGGTCAGCACAAACATGGTTCATGCGTTCAGAAATGCACATTTAGCTGCTGTTGGATATTTCCAGGGAAATGAAACCATTTCCCCTCCTCGTTCTTTAACTGTTATATTATAACAATTTAGATTATCAGGTCCAGTCTAAGGTCTTTGCTTCCTCCACAGTGGCAGGAGCCGATCCTTATATTCCAGCCCAGATGCCCGGAAGCGGCATGCAGGACATGTACGGTCGACCCCCATCAGCCCTGAGCATGAGCCAAAGGTCGCAGTACCCGTACGGGCCGGGCTACGACAGGAGGTAAAAAACACAAAGTGGGGGAATCAGTTTGCTCTTATTTATTCTGTCCTGAACGTCGAGCCGTGGTGTGCTGCACAGCATCGGTAAAGCGTGTCCTGCTGTCTTTAGGCCGGACCATATGATGGGGATGGAGGGGACCATGGGCCCCCCTGGGAGTCAGAACAACATGGGACCTTCCAACAGTGAGGGCAGCATGTACTCGCCCAGCAGATACTCGTCACAGCACAGGTCAGCGCTCTCCTACGTGTCTCCAGCCTCTCTGGAGGCCTGTAACCATCAGTGAGTGATCCTCTCTTTCCCCTCTGTCCTCTGCTTCAGACACGACGGCTACGGTCAGCAGTATTCCAGCATGCCGTACGGGATGCATCCATCTGGGATGTACCCGCAGCAGCAGGTGAGACAGCTCATCACGGCGCTCTCAGTCAAACCTGCTGCAAACAAGACATTTGATTAGAGTGTCAAATCTCAGCCCAGAGATAATAAATTAATAAGATAACAGCTCAGTGGGTGGGATGTGTTTGTGACTGTGGTTGTTTCTTGTTGTCATGATGATCACGATCAATTTCTGCTTTTCTGAACCTTCAGATGAAGTAAAGCAGAGCGATGATTGCTTGTTTTGAGTCGTTCCTGATAATGACCCTCGTGAATGCGCCCAATCAATGGTCCTCTCTCGCACGTCGTTTGTCAAACTGAAGATTATTAGCGACGTAATTATGGTATCGAGTAGAACTGTTTCTTTGTGTCTCGGAGGAAAGTAGTGTGAGGTAATTGGCCATTAGGTGACCGCTCTGAGCAGAAGCCATCGCGTGTTTTTGCGGCGTCCTGCTGCGTTTGTGCCACACGAGCGTGGTTTCAGATTTAGTTCACAACTATTTCAGAGTCTTTGATAGACCGGCGGAGCTCCCGGCTGCAGACGTAATGGAGCCTCGCAGTAAAATAATTATGGTAATGGGAGTACGAGCCGCGCCACACCTCTCGCCCACTGACAGGTGGATGTGAAGAAAAATGCTCTCGTGAGCTTCGCGTGCACGTCTCACGCTTTCATCGTGTGATTGCTTTTTGTTAAGCGTCGTCGCTAACGATCTCCCCCGTTGCTCCAGCAGGGCTACAAGCGTCCGCTGGATGGGATGTACGGCCCCCCGCCCAAGAGACACGAGGGCGACATGTACGCCATGCAGTACACCAACCAGCAGCCGGACATGTACAACCACTACGGCAGCGGTTACTCCGAACACAGACCGCTCCAGGGACAGTTCCCCTACCCGTACCCCCGCGACCGCATGGCGCCCTCGGGCCAGAGCCAGCACAGTATGCTGGGTGGGGGCCCCCCTCCTAATCACGCCGCCGACGGGCCCAACATGTGGCCTTCGAGGACAGACCTCGGCTACCCCTACCCCAGCAGGCCGGGATCACAGATGCCCCCGTACGGCTCGATAGGCAGAGACGACATGGACGGGCGGCCCGGGCCGGAGCAGTGGCACCGCCAGTCTCCGTACATGTCATCATCAGGCGGCATGCCCCCCCTGTCCTCGCGCCAGCCGTCGTCTTATTCCAACTCCCCGTCCATGGCCAACCACCTGCCCAGAGCGCCGAGCCCAGGGGCCTTCCAGCGCTCCATGGACTCTCGAATGTCGCCCAGCAAAGCGCCGTTCATGTCCCCCATGAAGATGCCTAAACCCGGCCTGGCCATGATGGGATCGCAGGGCGGCGGACCCATCGGGCAGTTTCCTCCTAATCTGAGGAGGGACCTCAACTACCCACCGGGCTCAGTGGAGGGCACCCTGCCGCTTCTCAAGCCTCGACGCAAGCTAACATCCAAGGACAGCGGTAAGATCGTTTTTTAGGTTCTCAGCAACAACATGTTTGCAGCTTGTTTAATCCTGGTTCTTCTCCGGTGGAAAGTTGTAGTTTTCCATGTTTTCCAGCTGTAAAATAACGATGTTTTAGCTCCCCATCGCTGCACCGGCTCATCGTCAGCTAACAGTAGCACAACATGAGGCAAATTTTATCAAAGAAATTAAACCATCTACTTTGGTTAGCGTCCCTCTTATCTTCAGGACGTTTGATTGCCAGTTTTTTTCTTCCCGGTTCCAAAAATCCCACTGTTTTAATCCCAGGAACGCCTGAGGCCTGGCGCGTGATGATGTCTCTGAAGTCTGGCCTGCTGGCAGAGAGCACGTGGGCGCTGGATACCATCAATATCCTGCTGTACGATGACAGCACGGTGGCCTCCTTTAACCTCTCCCAGGTAAAACCGACCCAAGAACAGAGCCCGTCTTTATCCTCATCTTCTAGATCCTGTTTTTCTTTTGCAATAAAACTCCACGAGAGTCAAGTTAGTTATGCACCTCTGAGGTTTTGCAGTATTATATCTGCTTGATAGCTCGTCTGACTTCTTTCTGCTCAGCATTGATTTTATTTTTCTCTGTCCAGTTGCCTGGATTCCTCGAGCTCATCGTCGAGTACTTCCGCCGTTGCTTGATTGAGATCTTTGGCATCCTGGAAGAGTTTGAGGTGGGGACTAAGAAACGCTCCTCAAGTCCAGCGTCTGCACAGAAAGAAAGACCTGAGCGGGATTCCGGCTCTCCTGTCCAGCCTGAGCTCTCCAAAGCCGAGGAGACCCAGGTGGAGCGTGCCGAGGACGTCGCAGAGGAAGTGACGCCTGTTGCTGCAGAGCCGGCCAAGGTGAACGGCGAAACAGAGGAGTCTAACATGAGCGTTAGCAGGGAGGACAAGAGTGGAGGAGATGGTGAGAAGGAGGGAAGAGAAGAAGAAGAGGAGGCAGCAGAGTGTGAAGCAGAGCCCGTGGATCGGCCCGTAGCAGAGGCGGAGCATAAACCCAAACAAGCCAGCAAATACGACAAGTTCCCCATCAAGATTGTTCACAAAGAGGACCTGAGCGACGACATGTCCGGTTACCTCACAGAGTTTACCAGCGGGCTGCTGCACTGGCAGGCGGGTGGAGGCGACTCCACGGCGCACATTCAGACACACTTCGAACCCCGGAGCGAAGCGCCCGACGACGAAGGCGGGAGAAACGAGAGCAAACAGACGGACCACGAAAAGAAGCAACCCCCGAAACACATCACCGCGACTATCGACGACGTTCTGTGCGCCCGCGTCGACGCCCTCGCTTACGGCCACCCCGCGCGCTCTTTGCCCTCTTACCCCTTCAGGGTGCACCCCGATGGGGAGGAGGACCACATCACCTTGCTGGAGGATGAGCCACGCTGCCTGGACGAGGCTCCGCTCACCACCACGTCTGCCTGGCAGGACTCGTTGTCCAAGCGGTGCACCTGCGTCTCCAACGTCGTCCGGAGTCTGTCCTTTATCCCGGGGAATGACTTGGACATGTCCCGCCACCCTGCTCTGGTTCTCCTGCTGGGCAGGCTGCTCCTGCTGCACCACGTGCACCCCGAGAGGAACAGGTTACCTCCCAGCTTCCAAAGAGACGAGCAGCAGGAGCGGGGGCTGTCGAGCAGTAAGGACGAGTGGTGGTGGGAGTGTCTGAGTCTGCTCAGGGAGAACGCCATGGTCACTCTGGCCAACATCGCCGGCCAGTTGGATCTCTCCACTTACCCGGATACCATCTGCCTTCCCATCCTGGACGGCCTCCTCCACTGGATGGTTTGCCCCTCGACCGAAACCCAGGACCCCTTTCCGTCGGCAGGCCCGCATTCCCAGCTCACCCCCCAGAGGCTGGTGCTGGAATGCCTCTGCAAGCTGAGCATCCAGGAGGGCAACGTGGACCTGCTGCTGGCGACGCCGCCGTTCAGCCGACAGGAGAAACTGTTCACGGTCCTGGTGCGCTACGTGGGTCAGAGGAAGGCCCAGGTGTACAGGGAGATGGCGGTGGCTGTGCTCTCCCACCTGGCACAGGGAGACCCCACAGCGGCGCGAGCCATAGCCATGCAGAAGGGCAGCGTGGGTAACCTGGTAGTTTTCTTGGAGGACGGCGTTAGCATGGCGCAGTATCAGCAGAACCCTCACAGCCTGCTGCACATGGGCCACCCTCCCATGGACCCGCCCAGTATAAACATGATGTGCAGAGCAGCTAAAGGCCTGCTGGCTATGGCCAAAGTGCACGAGAACAAGAAAGAGTTCGTACTGTATGAAAGCAGATTATTAGACATCTCCATCTCCTCGGTGCTCAATGTGGGAGTGGTTGCCATTATTTGCCAAGTCCTGTTTCACTTGGGGAAGTTATGACATGAGGAGAGGCGGGACTGGCGCGGCACACGCTGAGGCTATTTCTGTGGTTTTTCTATTTTTATTTATTAAAATGACAGAAAATGTTTGTGTTTTTTTAAAAGAAGTATCCACATAAACAAAATGTCTCTATCTATATACATATATATATATATGTATAGCTTCTGGGCGATGTCGGGATTTGAAAGCTCGTTTTAATACAAATATTTAATACCTGCTGGTGTCGGATTGCTGCGTTTGGTTTGGCATTCTCTTCTTTTCTTCCTTCGTTTACGTTTTCAGCCAAAGCTGCCACCAGATCTTGGTGCTCAATTCTGTGGTTCCTTTCGAGTCGATGAGATGTTTTTCAGTTTTATAAACGCCGATATGCTCATCAACTTTTTGTTAATGGAGAGTATTTATTTAAAATGTGACACTGTACAGAAGTTTGAACTTTTTGCCAACAGCGGTGGAGGAAAAAAAACACAAAGAAAACACTGAGTTTTTAAACGGAAACGTCTCCATCGCTGGAACATACGTTGTGCAATAGGACTTGGAGCAAGTTGTCCCTTTGAAAACCAGAGGATGTAAAAGCTTCTGACGCCTGCAGTGTGCGCTCACGGCCACAAGGAGGCAGCATTGCACCAGCCAATCGACATCAGAGAAGCGTCTAATTTATCAATCATAGCCTCAATGACTTTCACAGATGAACTTTGTGTTTCCTGATCACTTGTGTTATGTCTGTATTTTTTCATCACTGTGTATATAAACCGTTGTACACACGATTCTTTCGGTCTTTATCTAGCATAGCAGGAGACGGGACTTTCTGACTATTATAACAAATGCTTTTATTGTTGGTAAATTTGGTATTGTTATTATACATATTTTGTTAATGGGGTCAAATATTTGAACATGGCAGATGTATCTGATGTTTCACCGTTCAAAAAAAAACACACAAAAACAACAAAAAAAGAAGAAAAAAATCCTGTACGCGTTGTATTATAGCTGAGAAAACAATCGCTTTGGTAATGAAACGTGGAAGTGCCGGGGTGAGGGGGTGACTGTGGAGACGCCATGCGAGGGAACCGAACATGTTTCTGTTTGTTCATGTCCTGCGTTCATGTCAGTGGGCATATTTTTGAATCTACACGATGCTCGAAAACAAAACACGTGAAAAGATCAAAACATTCTGAAAGCTCATTGTAAAAAATGCCTTTTTTCATATGACTCCTGTCTTTTATTCAGTATACACATTTATACTCTGTGCTGCACATGTCACAAATAAATGTACGATGAACATCGTTAAGCACTGGAGACGTTGCATTATGTCCAGACAATCTTAGGCCAATAAAACAAACATCAACTGCTTACGTGGGCTGTCTTTTATTGGCTGCGTCCAGATTCTTCGTGGCACAGGTTCAAAAAGGTGCTGGAAACATCTGAGAGTTTGGTCCAAGCTGAGATGATAGCGTCTCACAGTTCCTGCAGATTTGCATCCGTAGCGAGAATCCCCCGTTGATTCTGTAGGATTGACATCTGGATACTGTGGAGGCCGTTTGAGTGCAGTGACCTCAACAAACCAGTTTGAGAGGATTTGAGCTTCATGGTGTGTAGAAGATGGTAGACTGGTCTAAAGGGACGGGCGTTGCTCGGGGAGGCTGTGGAGCTTTAACGATGCTCAGCTGGTGCTCAAAAATATCCCCACATCGTCACACCCCCACCATCCTGTCCTTGTAATGATCAGCTGTTGGTAGGAGGCAGGATGGATCCATGCTTCTGCTTGTTTACACCAAACTCTGACTCTAATCCGAATGTTGCAGCAGAGAAAGACTCATCGGATCCTGAAACGTCGTTCCATCGTCTGTCGTCCGGTTTTGGCGAGCCTGTGTGAATTGTAGCTCCAGTTCTCCTCTGACATCAACAAGGATTTTCTCCTGGAGAGCCGCTGCTCACTGGGTTTTTATGTGAACCATAGTTGTTTGGGAAAGTCCAGCAGATCAGCCCGCCTGGCTCCAACAACCTCACCACATTCAGAACGCCTCAGCAGCTCATCTTCACCACCTCTATGAGGTGCAGCCATATGATTGGCTGATTACATATTTGTGTTAATGCAAAAATATCCAATGGTTTCCCTCATAAAGTGTATAAGTGAGCACGGTGATAAGATAATAAACAGCAGAATGTGATGATTCTCCTGAAAGCTGATGTTCCTTGGACCACGTTACAAACTGTACATCAGCAGCTCTCAGGCCGTGTGTCTGACGCAGGTCTTGGCATCAGTCCCGCCCTTCAGATAGAGTCAGATTTTATTGTGTCATGGATCGTCTCACTCTTCAGGCGCTGCAGAAGCACCAGCTCTCAGATTCACTGGACTCAAAGCCGGCGCTTTAAAGCCAAACCAATGTCCTCCAGAGACGTCACCTCACAGCCTCAATCCGGCAAACATACAAGTATTTATATCAAGTAGAAAGTGCACTACTGCGTGCCATTAGAACAGTTGTATTACTCCGTCTGGACGTTTCCTCATAGCCGTGGAGAAAAGACAGCTGTTTGTCTTTGTTCTTTATTGTGGTTTGTTTTTTTCCACTACACACACAATGCTAAGTTCTCATATTTGTCCTGGCATTATGTGCTGTCACGTTGTTGTTTAGCACAACTGAGGTCCTGGATGAAGGTGTTATAGCCCAAACAGATCTATCGAGCAGTTGCTGCACTGAAAATCAGGCCAGTTGACACCATGCAGGGTTTAGCTCAGTTATTTGAACCCATTTCCTTAGTTAACTCTGCTAATTGTGATTAAAAATATTCTGTTTTTGTGCTGCACACTTAGATCAATGGAGCATGGGAGGTACAGCTACCCCGTCTCTTTGCTGCTGCTTCCCATCTGTTACACACATTACTCCCTCGCTTTCAGAAAGCCTCCATAATTAACAGTTTCACTCATTTTGGTTTCATTTATTTTACAGTTCGCTTTGGAATTAGTTCATTAAAATGTGCAAAATTAACCAGCACAGTTAAATCAAAGAATTTAACTGGATTTAGATTTGTAGCATCTGAAAAAGTCTTTTTAGAGATGGAATTATATTTATTCTAATCTGCTCTCAGAGGAGGATCACTGAGCTCATAAAACCTTACAGATGTGCATATCATCATCATAGTTTAGTCCGACAGTATAAGGAACAGTCACTCTGTGCTTCCTGTTTTCAAGCTTTTCACATTAAAACACAGTTTGTGTTTGACCTTAAACAACTCGAGCTTTTACTTTACGAGTCCACAGAAACGTCTCAATCTTACATCAAAGATGATGTTGTCACGAATGATGGAAAGCTCATTTCTCATTCTCTCCAGAAATCTGCTAATCTGCTGTTTCATTAATCATCACAGGTTATAAAGGTTCGTCTGTTAATGAAGACGCGCACATGTGCAAACACGATCATCAGAAGTGCTTTTAGGAGCTGAAACTCATGACTGATGCACTCTGTGTACCCCTGACTTAATGCGTCCTCTTGCAGCGTTTCCAAGAAGGACACAAACCATCAGGCACTCATCTATCCCAGGGTGTTTGAGTTTTTACTGAATAGTCTACAGTTTGTTTGGTGTTTTCTCTTTTTTGTGTCTCCCCAGTGTCGTTTCTTCCTCTTTAGTTGGAACTTGACGTCTCTCTCTCGTCTTCCTTTGCCAGGGGAAACATGGGCATGAAATCAAGTCCTATTTTAAGCTGATTTTAATAATAACATTCCTGAGGTTAACAACAGCCGATAAGTGGTCCCATCACAGGTTTGGCTCATCTTCGTCTTATTTAACTCTTACTGACACTTTGAAGTGAATGACAGCCTGCCTGAGACGTGGTTAACAGTTTGATCTCTAACTGAAGGCAGTTTCTGCAGAGAAGGAAATGACTGATATGCTTCTGAGCGCATCTTACAGGTACACACCTGCACATTATAAATAGCGCCCACATACTTCAGAGTGTTTTTGATTTCACGCCGTCATTCAGAGTTTGCAGGGAAAGTGGGCTGCTGTACTTTTTTGGTGATGGAGGATGTGTTTCACGTAGGCAGCCAAGCGCAGGAGAAAACCTCCCACTCTCCCGTGCCTCTGAAAAGCTGAGTCACTGAGCTCTGACAGGATGGATGTGGTGGCCGGGAGGAAACAGAGCCTGTCATTGGCTACCGCTGGCTGGGGTCCGCTGCCTCGCTGCCTCTCACTGCTCTTGTAGGTAGATTAATGAGCGCTGGGTGGAAACAAAGCAGACAGGACTGACCTTTCTAGTGATGTGCTACAGTACACGTAAGGCAGCAGTGATGAGTCAGGTTTGACTTCATCCTGTAATTTTGACTATAGAGAGTATATTAGCCCCCCGATGAGGCTTTGATCTCGCCGTGCTCTTTCATCCAGTCCAGCTTTTTAAACTAAATACTGTCTGCACTCTTGGCAGGATGTAAGTCAAGCCTATGTTGTTCTTGGACTCTGATTTAAGGGGCCTATCATGTCCACCCGTTTGCCAACACAAACACGGCTCCTGCCGTATGTCATCGGGCTGCTTAACGAGCTCCGTGGTTAAAGAATTAGTCTGCAGGCCTTACAGATCATTAGCAGCCATTACAAACATCCACAGCTTTGCAGCAGATCAAGTGTGGCATGTGCCACTTGGTGGATTCACACGGCCGGTGGTGGAAGCTTTGCAGATGCATGAGGGAAGCATGTCGCAGCAGGGTGAAAGACCACTTCCTCGGAAAGCACACCGTGGCTGCTCACTCTGCACTCACACGGGGGGGGGGGGCTGTTAAACCTACAGCCTGAGACCGGCGCGGCTAACACGAAACCCAGCTTTCACATCAAAAATGCATTTGCAGGCTAGAAAAGTGCGACGAGAACACACAGTTTCCCTCTTTGCGTGGCGTTTGATTCTGGCCAATTAAGTCTTCTCACATTAGAGGAAAAGCAGCGGAGCTCCTTTCAGAGAAAGTGGATAATTGCAGCCAATGAGTGATGATGAGGAGGTGTGTGTGTGAGGGGAGCATGGATGGCAGAAGAACTGTGGGCTGATGATGAAATCATCTGTACTAATCTAGCCCAACAGGAAATTGCATCACTGCTGAACTGCACTTGGCATCTCAGCGAGTTATGTGCAGCATGGCCGCCTGTTTTCAGTAGAAACAGTAAATATGAGCAGTGGTGGCTCCATTTAACAATTTCCTCTCAGCAAATGTTTGTATCTGTCTTCAGCGCTCGTCCTTCCTGGTTAACCTGCGTGTTAGGACGTTTCTGAGGACATGCTGTGGGACATTTTTGAAGGTTGACGTCTCTTTGCAGGTGAGGACTATAAAGAGACCTTCAACCTACTATCTGGAGTTTGCTGGAGGACACTTAAACCTGTGACACACAATATTTCACTGACTTACTGACCGTTTTATTAGAGTTGGCTGAAATCATCAGTGTAATATGAGAACCTTAATATCAATGGTCTGTGTTATATGCACTGCATGTATGAATGATTGTCTCACCCTGCAGCTGCGCAAACGACCAGAACACATTTAACTGACTGGAACTGCAGCAAAGTAATAACACAGTGAATATGACGTGACTATATATAAAAGCTGCTTCAGCTGTGCTGTCATCAGTTTTAAAGAAACAGTCGTGATAGAAATCTATGGAGAAACTTCTTTTCTTTAGTTTCTTTGCTTGTTGCAGTGCCACAGCAGGCCACTTGGATCTGCTTCTCTGGGTCCACCTTAAGCTGTGTATACAACACATAAACCTGCATTCTTTTCAATGGCCACCAAAAACTAAACAATTGTGCTCATTGGCTAACAATGTTCGACTGACATTTGAATTTTTTTCAGTTAAATTCTGTTTTATTTATAAAGTTCCAAACAACTAATGACTAAATGCAAAAAATGAATTTCATATCTGAACACAGACATGAGAGTGAAGGTGAGTGAAGAGGAAACAATGCATCATGGGAATCCCCGGCAGCCTACGTCTATTGCAGCATAACTAAGGGAGGATTCAGGGTCACCTGGTCCAGCCCTAACTATATGCTTTAGCAAAAAGGAAAGTTTGAAGCCTAATCTTAAAAGTAGAGATAGTGTCTGTCTCCTGAATCCAAACTGGAAGCTGGTTCCACAGAAGAGGGGCCTGAAAACTGAAGGCTCTGCCTCCCATTCTACTTTTAAATACTCTAGGAACAACAAGTAGGCCTGCAGAGCGAGAGCGAAGTGCTCTGATAGGGTGATATGGTACTACAAGGTCATTAAGATAAGATGGGGCCTGATGATTTAAGACCTTGTATGTGAGGAGCAGGATTTTGAATGTGTGTTTTAGAGCCAAAAGCTCCCATCATAGGACAAGTGGGTGGATCGCTACATTAAATTAGCGAGCTCTGTACGGGTGCATTGCTCAGGCACAGATACTTTCTAATTAGTGCTCAGTAACACACTCATTTAGAACGAGACTGGAGGAAGAGAAGTTTTTGGCACTTTGGCTTCATTCCTCAGCAGTGGAGTTTGTGTTTGGGTACTCACTGTGGAAAAAACCAAAACAAACCCTAGTGGCACAAGTGAAGGTAAAACATGCAGAACAACATGTTTGAGATGCCAACAAAGAAGAAAATTGAGTTGAGTCGGTGCAGCAGAAGCTTGTTTGTTCGATATCTGACTCCTATCACAACAGCTGCAAAGGAGCTGCAGCACAGGAAGGAACGTCAGAGCAAACAGTCATGCCTCTTGGCCCCGATTCACTGGAGGAACCTGTAAAACTGCTAAAGTCTCACAGTGTGTAGACATCTGATTTCCTCAGCTCACCTGTGGTTTGTATCACCATTCAATACTAGCAATGTACTTCTTCAAAAATAGATCCTATCAGTCCAATTAGCCATTCAGATCTAGTTTTTAAGCAGAGTCAGAATAACTGAGGCTGTCTGTATTTACACCTTTAAAGGATTATTTTGCCCGGTGGCTTTTGGTGTGTTATGGTGGAGCTGTGCACAAAGAAAGGTCTCGAAAAGCGCTATATAAATGCAATCCATTATTATTATTATTATTATTATAGCTGTCTTTATTTGTTATCTTTCTACTGTATTGGAAATACAGCAAGAAGTTCAAAGTACAACTTATCTCCAACATTAGGTTGGGTTTTTACAGTCTGGCAACATTTGAGCTATCATCTGATAACAGAAGGAAAACCAGCGTCTGTGTTTGAAAAGTTAAACCAGGATTTTTCTAATGACCAGCAGGGGGCAGCTTTTTGTGTTACAAATAAAAAGTCGGATTCTGTACACATGTATGGGATATTAGCCTGTGCTCCTGTAATCTATGGCTGTATCCCAATTCAGGGTCTGCAGCCTTAAAGGCCGCATTTTAAGGCCGATTACGTCACAGCGACGCGACGAAGGCTGTCCCAATTCGAAGGCTGCTCGAAATGCGGCCCTCAAATGCGTCCTTCATTTCCCTGTATTTTAAGGCTGTGGCGGTGTAGACTTCGTGGCCCAACATATCCCAGAATGCATAGCACGGCGGTGGGTGTGGATAATTTTGCTGGAAAAAAACGGCGGATGAGGGGCGCCGAAGAGTAAACTTTAAGTAAGTACTGAATATTATGTCACTTATTTATGTGCAAATGTTTAATAACAAAGAACATTAAAACATTACTGTTGGCCACATGTCAGCAAAGTCATGTGACATTAGTGACGTTTGTACTAACTTGGTTTCAAAGCCTTTACTTTAAAATATACGCCGTCCAATAGCTGAGCTTAATCAGAGAATGATCAAAGCTCATGTACAAACAAACAAACAAATGAACAAAAGATTTTCTCCTTCATTTCTGTCAAACAAAGCTGTATGAAACGTTTCCAGCTGTTAGTATCATGGTTGCTAGGCAACCTGGGCAGTGCAACGGAGGCTAGACCGTCCCATTTCACAAGCCTCGCACTTCCGGCCTTAGCGGTCTTTAAGTACGCGGCCCTTGAGGACCGTTGAGGCTGCAGACCCTGAATTGGGATACAGCCTATGACTTCAGTAAGACGTTTTCCATGACTTTATGGTCCAACTTGCTAGTTTAAGGTCACATTAGTATCAAGAAGGAGAATACAGCAGGCTATGCAATAAGATAGGCCTACTTTAACGGGACAATAGACAATAACAATTCAATTCAACTTTATTTATACAGCACCAAATCACAACAACCCTGAGCTGAGTGTCTTTGGTTTTGCCATGTCTGGTGTTTTGTGATTGGGAAGCGAGGTGAACTGGGTCACTGAGCATAGCCTGAATCATCCTCCTTTCTGATACCTTCAATGATGATAATTTATAGAATAAGCTGCGTTTTTTCGGAGCCTTCAGTTCATCAGGTAAATGTTTACAGAGGTGCGGGACAGAGGGTCTGTCTAATTTGCAACCACAAGTATCGCCCCCTGGTGACCACTAAAGAGAATGCAGAGTTGGGTTTTACTCTTCTTGAAGCCAACTCCACCTTTTTATACAGTCTATTGACACAGCGCAACGGTGGGGTTCAAACAATCCACGGTCACCTCCCCCTCTGGATACACCCCTGCTCCCGGGATTCATTATTCTGCACCTTCCGCGAAACAACCGCCCGGAGGATTCCGGAGCCCGTTTTGGGAAGCCCCACTTCATCGGCTCCTCCTCCCTGTGCATCTCATCAGTGTGGTGACTCGGGCTCCAGCCTGGGTGGAAGGGGAGGAGCAGGCTGAGGCTGTGTGCTCTGCTCCCATGTTGATATTTGTTGTTTGCGAGGGTGGCAGCGACGTGCGTGGACAGGAACACGATGTGAGCGGAGGGCTGTCGACTGGCCTGGCAGCGCGTTTACCGGGAAAAGCTGTAACTTTTCTTCCAAATCCCTGGATGTTGACGGTATCCGCGGATGGTTGCTGTAGAAACAGTTGGCCATATGGCTGCTCGGTCGCTGTTGAGCGCAGGGACTCGTTGAGGATGCTGGAGCTCGTCTGAGAGCACCCCGCCGTGTGTGGAGCCGTGTCTGGATTTCCCTTCGCTTCCACGACCAACTTGTTTTTTTTCTTTTCTTAAACCGACGAGCCAAATTAAAAACTCATTTGTTTAAACTTATTTTTTAAAAAGATGGTGTCATTCGCTTTGTCCTCGGCTCGTAACAAACCCGGGTAACGAGAGGAGAAGCTACGCGACAGCACACCGACACGACGACTTTCCCTCGGTGAGTCGGCTCGGCGGCGGGCGGAGCAGACATACACCACCCGGGATGTCTGTGACCGTTAAGCCGAGGAGTGCCCTCAAAGGTTCCCGGGGACCGTGCAGGACAGTTAGGAGTAAAAACATCGAAGTCAGTACTTGTAGCTGTGTGTGGGTGAGATGACTGGCCGGAGGGCTAGTCGTTAATTGCCAGAGTTGGCCAACGTGTATAACGAGAACTTATCTCAGCAACTTGCTAGCCATGTTAGCTCCTTAGCGACACTTTGGATTCGGTTGCCGTGTCGTAGCTAGCCAGGTTGCTTGCTAACAGAGGGTCTGTTAACGTTAAGCTGTGAAATATGAGCGTAAGTTAGCTAACTTTTTTAATAGCTAAATTTGCATTTTTTACGAACCCAGCTCCATAGCCAGGACCTGGGGAGCTACACAGGTGAAAAGTGAGCTTTAGCCGAGGTTTTATTAATAACAGGAAGTGTGTGCTGCACCCCTCACAAACTTTTTTTCTTCACCCCCACCCTGTGTTTCTGTGTCGGATAAGTTGCTCTCCTAGCCCGAATGCTAAACTGGTGTATTTCCTCCACAGAGGCTGCTCTGCCCCGGGATTTGTTCAGCTCTGGGGATTTTAATCAGCCGTTGATGCATCTCGGGGTGTCAGAGTCCATGAGAGAGTGCGAGTACAGCCAGATCAGTACTCGCAGCTCGACACCGATGGAGACCCCGTACAAGAAAAGGACCCCAAAGAAGAGGAAGTGGGAGATCTTCCCGGGGCGGAATAAGTTTTACTGCGATGGCAGGGTTATGATGGCCAAGCAGACGGGGGTTTTCTACCTCACCCTTATCCTCATTCTAGTCACTTGTGGACTTTTCTTCACCTTTGAGTAAGTACTGAGCATGTGCGGTCTCCCATTTGCTCCCATCTGCTTTCTATTTGTGCAAAGCAACATTCAGGATTACGTTTCATACGAGCAGGTGCCAGAGAAACGTCTAAGACACAATTCAGTTATGTCACCGGCATCGCCGTGGAGTGGGTGTATCAGGAAAATGTTACTATAAGCCGGTGGGAGAGGTGGAGGCCTCCATGTTTTTTTGTTTTTAATCTATTGATGTGGGAGGTGTAGCTCGCCAAGTACAGGATGTGGGTTTCCTTGGTCTTCATCTGTTTACAGGTTATAGTTTACGTGGTTTGCGTGATGATTTCAGCCTACAGGGGTGAAAGGCAGTGCTCAGTGTCGGTGTCACCATTGTCATGTAACCCTACAGCTTGAGTTCTTCAGGTCGTTGTGTGCAGGCATTCATTTAGCTGGAATGACCTGATCATCTCAGAGTTGCCTGATGAAATTCCAGGGATAAGTTACCCTTCACAAAGAGAATTGTGCAAAAAATCAGGTCCCTGCTGTCGCTAGTCTTCATTTTAAAATTCCATTATGTTTAACACTCCTTGAGCTGTCATTGCAGTGTTTCAGGGTAAATATCTGGAGCTGTGGCTCTTTGATTATGGACACTCAGGAGGAGGCTGGACGTCCAGTCTCTGTCAGCAGATTTGGAGACCTGTAGAAACAGCACTTCTGCAGTTAGGGGACTGATGTCTGATTTATAGATATGTAAAACTCATAATATTCTTTAAACGGTTCAAATCAGGTGAATGTGTAGTCTGGCACCTTTCTGTCGTGAACTTTTTCTGCAGTTTGAGCTACAGCAGCTCATGTGGGGCCAGCCTCTGCTCCCCATGGCTGCCTGTGACTCTGTCGCTGGTTCACTACTGTTTCTTTCTTGCATCGCTTTTGATACATACTGCCCACTTCACACCCCACAAGAGCTGTGCTTCTGGAGAGGCTCTGACCCATTTGTATAGGCATCACAGTTCGGCTGTTATCAGAGTCGCTCAGATCCTTAAGTTGCCCATTTTTCCTGCTTCTAACAGATCGTCTTTGAGGCTGAAATGTTCACTTGTTCTCTAATATATCCCACCCACTAACAGGTGCCACGATGATCGGTGTTATTCACTTCACGTGCCGCTGGTCATAGTGATGATTGGTGTATCATTTGTCATAAAGATTGTTTTGGAAACAGAACAAGTGGTTATGATAACCAAAATATTTAAAAATACGTATTTGATCAACTATCAAGGAACGACTCATTATTCAACTTTTGCTGTCGGCAACCTCACCACTGATAGTTTAACTACAGGTGAAGGTTCTCAGTGTAACCGCTAATTGACCGCAGTGTCTGTCTCAAATTACAGCCCCACTATCCTAAAATAAGTCCTCTCTTTTTACTGTTGGTATAAAACTTGTAATCAACCGTCCGCATATTCTCCATTCAACCCTTCATCTTCACCTCATCACAGACTAAACCCGCTGTGGTCGAAGTGCACAATGCAGCACATACACACAGACTCTGACCTCAGCTATCTCATTAGCCCTTAACAGTCCCTGTGTCGTCTGCCGTCTCTGAAACCACATCTGTGCTAGATAATAGTCCTGCTGTTTGCTGTTCAGTCCAAAACAAGCCTTCCTCAGGGTAAAGTGCTTCACAGCTAAAGAATGCTCTATAGGCCCAATGCTGCAGAGGTTAATGTTATCTACACTATAGTGTTCCTAATATTGCGTCCTCTTCTGTGTGTGTAAATGGAGTTTTGAAATTTTAAAAACAGTTTTCACTGTAATACAATCACCACTTATGACGATAAACTGAATTTAAAAAACATAAAGGAAGGATTGCATTAGAGTAGATTAATTGCAAGACATCCCCAAATATCCCCATCTGCTCCGGAAAACAAGTGTTTTTAAGAATTTATAGTACTAACGATTTAATTGAAAAGCAATTAATGTAATCTGTTGAAAACTGAAGCAACTGTAATTTTCAGCTCTAATGTTTGGCTAAACGAATGGTTGAAAGGGATTTTTGTGTGTGCCCTTTATTGAACTCCTTCCCTTGCAGTGCTGCACATCTGTAACCTCTGGACCACTTCATCTTTCAATACATTGTCACTTCAGCAGATACAGACTTAACCCAAGACCAAAGGGCAGACAGCTGGAGGTCTGGACTTAAAACACCCGGCTCCCTGTACAGTGACACAGTTGATAAAATACCATAATGAGAGGTTAACTCGCCGGAGTGTCCGTTTGAACCTGCATTTCCCTCGGCACCCACATGTAGGATGCAAGGTGCTTCCTGATGATACCGCTCCCTCCCATCGGACAGCTTTGCTTCCTACGCGGTGCAGTGAGTGGAGCCGGGTGCCGGGCACTGTCCTGTTTGTTATGACGAGATGGGGCAGTTTTCAGGGACGGCATCAGGGTTTTTCCTGCCTCAAAGTGAGCCTTTGGGGGATGACTACACAGGAAAGTAAGGAGGAAGTGAGTCCTTGATTTTAGAATATGGATTAAATATGAACCGTGCAGATAAAACAAACATGTTTAGCTCTTGTAAAGCAGTTTTTAAAACTTGCAGTTGCAAAGTGAAAGTTTTCAGTAAACCGACCTGATGTAAGGAGGACGGTTAAAGGGCTACAACTGCGAAGGCTGTGGATTTGAAATACGCCGGAGCATCTGAAAGTCTCTGCTCTGATGGGTGAAAAAGTCACAGTAAACTAGAATTGGGGGGAGAATTAAAAGGTGTAATGAGCTGTGGGGTAATGTGCATATAAGGAAAACAGAAGTGGCCCGAGGATTGAAGCCTGAGGGACGCCACATTGGAGTAGCAGATGAAAACATGTAGTGCAGATCTTAATACTATCGCTGAAGTTTATGTGGGATAAGTATGAAAACCATTCGAGAGCAGTGCCAGAGATACAACCAATCTGTCGGCTAGAAGGACGTGGTTAATGGGAGCAGCGCCTTGAGATGGTAGTTTCAGGTCATACTCATTTGATGTGTCAGATATCAACGCTCAGTGCGCTCCTGCAAAAACATTCTTAATCTCACGAGTTTCACTTCCATAAAAAGATGAATGAATAAATAAAAATGAGCAAAGCAATCAAATGTTTCACTCTGACCAAAAAACAAACTTCAGTGTGTAACCGCGAGGCCACGCTGAGCTTCACGCCGTCCACCCTGTTTAACTGTCCCTGCCTGCAGGCCGGCCGAGTGCTCCTGCCCCCCCTCCTCCAGCCTTCTCCCATCAGCTGAAAGGAGACATTTATCAGACAGGGTGATAGTCAGCAGACCTGCACATTGGCTTCTGTTGTCATTAACTGTAATGCGTTTCGATTAGTTGTGTTTTCCTTCCCTCGCTCCCCGGTTGTCAGCATAGAGAGGAACATCAACTCACTCGCTTTCTAGTGGCTTTTGCTGTCTTTGCTGCTTCGTGTGCTGTTAGTTCTTTGTTTTTTCATTTTAGCCTTGGGTTTGATAACACGGCTTTACATGTATTTAAAGACGTTCTTATTTCAGGGCCCCAGAAAGAGTGAGCAGATGGTCAGTGAGGGCTGCAGACGTGTACACTACATTAACCATATTTCTTTTTTCTGCTTGTTTTCTTAGTGTCTGTCTGAGGGGTGCTCAGCCATGCACAATAAACCCTGTTAGTTACCAGCAGACTTTGCTCTGTTTATTATTCTGTTGCTGGCTCCCCCAGACGTACATGTGGGCTGTTGTTCCACATGCTGCCTTCTCTCCTTTATGTCTCGTAAAAGTTCACTCAGGCAGATGTTTGAAGGGTTGTTCTGAAGCACAGTTTGGGGCTTTAAAAGAGGACAACAAGTTGGCTTCAGCACAGTTTGCAGCTGACAAACTATAGACTGTGTTGCAATGTAGGTACTAACACAGGACTGTGTTGTGACACTGAGCAATCAGTTGAATACTGAATGACCTTTAAAGATAAATCCATTATGTAGGGGGCTGTGCACGAGGAATCAAACCAACATCTCTGTGGCTGCAGGACAGCTGCTCTACTATCCGAGCCACCAAAAATATAGTCTTGGTGACATTAGAGCTAAAATCTAACGGGCAATTCTTCAACAGCAAAGGTGGCTTTTGTCCTCCCTCTGCCCCAAAGAACCAATCAAAGCATGCACGTCATTTGTGTTGGTCGCAGGCATATCTGCTGTTATCATAGTGCACATGTAGGGTAGTGGACTTAGTCTGTATTTTTATTGCTGCTGTAGCGTAACAGTGTGAAAATCGTTTAAAAATATTGAGGTCCAAAGTAGAGCAGGGTGATATGACCAAAAATATTTATCATGATATATATTTGAAAATTTGCGATAACGATATAACTGATGATATAACTGACACAAGACAAAATACTTTACTCCACAACTTTATTAGTGCAAAAAAACATCAATGTATTTTCACTTAAACAAGCAGCTGTTTTTTATGTGCATTAAAGTTATATAAAAATGTAACAGTGCAAATGCAAATTCCTCGCTGACAGTTTAACCAAAAGGCATTTCCAGTGGAAACTGGTCGACATATCCTCAGCATAACCATGTATAATATCCACAAAACTTAAAAAGAGGTCATACACACACACAATACGGTAATATTATGTTGAAGCACAGTACGTATCACTCCGCGAGGCTCCGCCTACGATAGCCGTAATGCTCCGACAATCCATCAAGCGGTGCGGCTTCGTAGTTTAGGATTATAAGGGGCTCTGTCGAGTTTCAGAAAAATCAAAGGATTGATTTTAAGTGCGCCGTATTTTCCTAACAACACGGTAATAACGACGGCCCGCTAGCATGCTCTACCAAAAACAGTGCTTTGTTGTGTATCTGACGGACGAAAGCTAAACCAGTTCCACACCATTGAAGCTGCAGCATTTTTACAAACCAGTTCTGGTTCTTCTGTTTCATTCAACGATCCGCTTTCGCCCTTCTCATTCTGCGTTGCCTCCGTGCTTTTTCGATCGTGTGCGTATGAAAACAAAGGCACTGCGCATGCGCGTTTTACCCATATTCTATCGCTATATCTCATTTTCTTATCGTTGCCCAACATTAAACCGGTGTTACTGTGAACAGTAGGATATGGCCCAGCACTAGTCCAAAGTCACAAATGTTGTTGTTGTTGTTGTTGTTTTAAAATCAGATTTGAATGTTACAGCTCTGCTTCATTCATTCACAAAGAAATCATCCTGGACAATGACGCCGAGTTGGCGAGTTAATTCAAGACAGATTACAGTTTGAAGCAGATGGTGATTTAAAAGACAAATCAGAAACATCCACATTGTGCAGCACAATAAAGCGTGAAAGACATTTGTTGCCTCTGTATTTATATTGCTGCTGAATGATGGTGATATTGTTTATATGCAGTGGAGGCTTATTACAACCCTTAAAGCTAATGCTCGCTATTGCATGTTTGAATGGTCGGCTGTGTCTTTTCCTGGACTCTTTAAGGCTGTTCTTGTGTTCCATCGAAATGATTGATTTGCATTTATCTGTCATGTATGGGAAGTTACTGTTGTCAGTACCGAGGCCCTGTCTGTCTTGAAGCTCGTGCTGATTTTGGTGAAAGAGTCAGGTTGTTTCAGTCAGGTTGTTTTTGTGCTGTTTTTTCTCACCTGTCCATCAGGTGTGTTGGTTAAATAAATGTATGTACTGTGTTAGTAGTTAGCAGTAAGGCTGAGGCCTACAAGCTTCACCAGGGTGAAAATGATTTAGTGAAAATCAGTGAAACAGTTTGATTTTGTAACTACAGGAATGTGAACCTGCAGCAGTTTGCATAGCTGCTGTTGTCTGATTTCCATACATTCAAACTGACTTTGTAATTTCACTGTAAGCAAAACAATGTGGAAAACAGCTCTCATGTAGCCGTCTTCTTTAATCCTTTCTTTCGAGTGGTGTTATTGCTCTTACAGTGAGAACATTGGACACGGCTCACTTGTTACCATGTGGAAATGCTTAGAAAAAGGTAATCGCCAAAACACATGTGGTCAGGAAAATGAGGCGGCACATTTACTTGATATTGGCATATGCAGGCTGCTGCTCTTTTCAGCGATACAACTATTTGTTTGGCTCTGATTTAGCTGTTCGACATGTTTAGTCACATCTAATTTAGATCTTAAAGAAAAGAGCGGATGTTCTCAGGGAAGCAAAAGATTGAAGTGTGCAGCAGGAGTGCTGTGTAACTCCACTCAGATCAGACAGGTCCCTGCACAACATACAAGAGCTAAGTCCCTGGATCCAGATGGATGGTTTGATTTTTAAATATTTTTCCCCTGATCATCGCGATGTCTCTGAAGTTTCTGTTTCATTTAATGTGTGCTTTTAAAGGCCGAGGTGAAACGTCTCATTCTCGATCTTGTAATTGTAAAGAATCTTTTTCAAAATTCCTGGATTGACTCCAAAGTTTAGCCAAGTCACACCTCGAATTTCATGGAAATTCATCATTAAAGTGAGTCAGCTGAGAAATCCACAAACAAACAGGTAAACTGAGCCGATCACATGACTCGCGGAAGAAACAAGTCCAGCTGCTTCGTGGCTGTCACAGCGTCTTACTCACAGAAATCCTTAATTTATTTACAGCTAAGCACTACTTCACTATAAACTACACACTGTAACAATAACGTTAGCTAAGCACCAGCCTGGAGACCTGCTGTCAGCTGAATCTGTGATACTGGACCAAAATTACAAGCTCAGATTAGCAAAGGTTTATTTATAGCTGTAACTGAAACACACAGCTCTTATTGTTGTGATTAAAATACTCTTTAACCCATTAAGACCTACCATAGAACCAAGTCCGCCAGAGCTTATATTATATGTTTACATGCTGTGGAGCCATTTTTGGGAGCATTTCAAGTTGATATACATCAATACAACCATTAAAGCCCAGATTTTAATAATATGTCTGCATTAAGTGCATAGTAATTACATACGTTGCAAAAAAGTGCAATAAACTACAAAAAAATTGAAAATCGTTTTTGTTTTTTAACATATATTTCTAGTTAGAGAAATTTAAGAGGCTTATCCCTCAAAACTGTAAATACAAAAAAGTTGCACAAAATAGTTTCCCACCACAGGAAATTTATTTTGAGTGTCTTCATAGTTTTATTTTTGAAATACACCAATTTTCATACACTGCAGGAAAAACGAAAATAAATATTATAATGCAAATTTGCAAAAAAGCAGCATATGCATCAAAATAAACTATTTCCAGCAGTGCAATATGAGTCCTAAGCATCCCAGAAACCACACAGAAAGTCATAAAGTCAAAGATAACTTTTAAAAACACCAGTATAGGCTCATTGAGGCCCTGATGGTAAAAAAAAAACTACATTTCCGCGAAAATGACGTCACTTCCGGTTTCGGGCAGGTCATGGCGGACATGCGATAGTTTGCGCTGACTGACGTAGGAAGTGTTATGAACAGCTGATCGGATCGGCAAAGCGTGTTTCTGGAATATTATGTTTTTGTTGCTGCAAGTGCTTTTTATGCAGTTTTTGCAAAGCTATATGTGGAAGGAAACTGTGACCGAGGACAAGCTGATGGCATAAGATGTAAGTACAACTCCTCCGGTTTCATATGCAAAAAAAAATTATTGTGCTAGCTCACGTGGTTGCAGAGCTACCGGGATTTAAAAATAGTTACACAAAACGCTCTGACCGGCTTTAAAGGGTTAAGAAAAGAATCTAAGGACACAAAAACACTGATTCTCAAATACACACACATGTGTACAGGACACAAATATGTCCTCTTTAAATTGGTGGCACATATGTGGGATCTTGTACAGAGACCTGAAACATTTAATCCAAAATAATTGTTCTCTCTTAATGGGTTTATACAACGACTGAACAAACACACAGGCTGCGATCTGGTTCCGTTCGGTCATTTCTGCCATTTCATGAATCCACCAGTGCTTGTATGACTGCTCATACATGTATATACACCAGACTTGTTAGCAAAAGCCATGTTGGTGCCCTGTAGCTACAAATCTAATGTAGTGAGAACAATGAAATGCTAACGGTCTGTTTCTACGCTGTTGATTCTGAGTAATACCCTAGAAGAATAGTAAGTGTTTGTTGCATTCTGGGCCATAATGAAAAGTCATTTTTTGGAGTGTCACAAGACGAGCTGTTGCACAACAGCCTTTGTCCACAGTCACACCCAGTGTAGACGTGCTTTCCCAGGAAAAGCATTCCTCCGAATGAGCTGTCAGCAGTGCGCTGCCATTCTAGATTTACCCTCGCTGGCTTCCACTCAGCTCATTGGCAGAAATGAAACGGTTCACTTGGCGGCGCGATACTCTGGTTTTACGACACAGACACCGGGCAGGTCGTACTGGATTGTTTTAGTGATGAGTAAAACTTTTTCCATCTTAGCCCCGATTCAGATGCCTCATCCTCAGGCTGAATATTGATTTGATACCAGAGTTAAATGAATCAGCTGGTGCATCAATGTAAGGAACAGACTGGGAATAATGCCTCATGTATAAGGCAAATGAAATGCGACAGACAGTGGGACAAAAACACATTAGAAACAAAAAGCATATTCAGGTTATTTCTTTGGGTTGTTTCAGCTCAGTGTGAGAATGCAGAGTGTATGCAGCGAGGTGACCTGATGGGCTTGCATTGTAAAAACTTATCAGCTGGGACTCTCATGACACCACCAAAAAATGGAGGAGCTGGTAAGGTCATGCAAGTAACTCCTGTCACTCCACGCACACTCTTTGGATACCACTAAATCCACAGGCAGCGATTTGCCGCTCACCGCCCGGGTGGGGAATACACCTCCTTCCCTGGTGACCTGTGGTTGCCAGATGACCGCTAACCTGTCTCTAGTCCTGTGTGCTTAGTGTTTCAGCTCTCTTGCTCACAACGCTGCTGCTGATGTATGTTTAGTAAACGGATCAGTAATAGATCGTCTCATTGACACGGATCAGCTGCTCCAGCTTTCAGAGCCAGGATGGGAGCGATATCCGATCCAGTTATCAGGTTGCTGCTGCCCAGTGAAAAACCCGACAGTCTGATGCGGGTCATTTAGAAGTAAATGTGTTCTGCATACGTTTTAATCACAGCGTCTCTTCTGCCTTTCTCCTGTGCTCAAACCACCAAGTCTGTCCAGCCTTTAGTCGTCCCTGCACCCACTGTTTTTCACGCCACTCTTCTGAGCTGGCACCAGCTCCCTGCGCCAGAGGTAACTGATGGGACCTCTGGCACACGTTTAAAGGTTATTCTTGTAGATGTTTCTCTAAAGCACGACTGACCGAAGCCGTGCCGCTCACTGCTGACATTTTTCTGGCGTGTAGCAGGAAGTGGTGAATGCACGAAGCAGTCTGGGCAAAAATGTAAGCATTTGCAGAAGCTTGTCATGTTCAGTTGTTTCATTGACAAATGACTTGGCCTGCAGCTAAGCGGAGGTTCACGTTCTGCCCTTGCCTCCATCCAAAGCAATCAAAATGTAATAAAAAACAAAGCTGACAAAGGCTTGTATCCATGTAGCCCAGATGAGTAATGAGACTTTAGAATGAAAGGCCACAAAGCCAAGTGCTCCAAGTGCATTATTAACACAGTGTTAAGCACATTACTGGACACTTTGGTGCTGCGGTATCATGAGGATATCTCGGGGCACAGCAGGACCATATCGTCTCCTCTCGTGAAAGCACAGATTTAAAAACATCGTATGTGCAGGAGGATGTCCTGTTTTTTTTAAATAGATCACAGGATATTGATTTCCTTCAAAGCTGCATGACAGAAGAAGAAATAAAAAAGGGGTTTACCTCAGGTGACAGTGAAAGGACGAGGCGAGGGAACAGTGCTGAGTCACATGGTCACATCAAGCAGAGATGAAAGTCCCCCGAGCTTAACTCCCAGCTGAGTTTTGAAAACTGGTCGGCATCATAAGAGGATTTAATGGGAAATGTGATAACGGTAAATCTGGATTGGATTATTGTTAAGATTAGTTCACCCATTGAGAGGCAAACGAGTAGAAAAACCTCAGGAAACCCTGTTGAGGCCCAAAAGTATTTGGACAGTTTGCCTTTATTTTTGCCCGTGAGCGCGAGCACAGCGATTCTAAATCCCATCAGTTCAAATGAGATTGAAGTGCAGACTTTCAGCTTGAATTCCTGGGGTTTAATGAAAGAATTGCATAAATTGTTTAGGGATCCCCTGTAGTTTGTGGTTAACACGTGAACGAGCCCCAGTTTGAAACTGGGAGGAGGCATACATCTCTGGGAGGGCATCAGTAAAAATCTGGCGAATCAAACATGCAGATCCATCTACTGTGGTAACCTCTCGCAATTAAGGCAGCAGCTGTGAAAAGCTATTAACTGTTACAGCCCCAACTTTCAGGGATCAAGAGGAGCGCCGATCATTTTAAATAGTGGCAGTTTTAATACTGTTGTGTGCTTCCTCCCTCGAGAAGCTCTTCCTTCTGTGTTGTCTTCAGTAACTGAAAAGCTGCTCTGTTGGGTTGAGATCAGGTGACTGAATCTGAGCACAGACCTGCTCCACTGGCAGCCATACATGTTTTACATGTGATGTGCTTCATATACCTGATTGTAGCTTTGGCATGCTGCACAGAGGAGCCTCTAATCCAGTGGTGCTACACAGAGCATCGCAGCTAAAACGAGAGCTGTCTGTTTGCAGACCAACTGTTTGTTTAGTTTGGAGAAATCTTATGATTGTATGAATCTGACAGCAGCTGTCGGCTCTCTCTACAAGCGATGTTTGCAGCATGCAGAGCTGAGTTTCAGCTGCTAATCATGATTTATTGTTTATTTATTAACAATACAAAGAAATATGCTGTGTCACAGATTAAACTGGGAGTATTTAAAGTAATCAGTTAACTGGTTTTCCCGTCCAGTATGTGTGTATGTGAAGGATAACGCGAGAGCATTTTACGGACAAAGGTCAAAATGTTGAGCATCCGTGTTTAATGTGAAACAGATATTGTGTGTTTGTCTTCGGATTCAACTCATTACTAGTTAATGTGTGATGTGGCTGTTTGCCTGTCGTGTCATTACAGTGTTTGCCTGAGGAGTTGCCTGTTAGTTTTATTGCAGGCAAAATATAGAGATGGAGAAATCAAGCTGTACGCTCACTCAACGACAGTCCCTATAAATAATTATCAGTGTAAGCTGGAAAGAGAGCAGTCATCTGTCACCTTTGCAGATGGTGCGTAGGCTGTATCTAAACCACCATGACATCACCCGGGAGTTTGTCAAGTCCTCTTTTGAGGTCCTAACGTCTGCGTTTTGTCCATCATATTCACGGCTCAGTCACAGCGAAGTAAAGCTTCCCTGCATTTATTATCTAGTTTATTTTTAAAAGGAAGCACAAGTAACAAAATGAGCATCATTTTATAACATCAGTGAGCTCACAGTAGTGCTGGAGATCAGTGACATGTAGGATTTCACATACACTTTGTGAGAGGATTTACTCCCTGCTGCTGTTAGGAGGAGCACACTGCTCTCACTTCAGTGATGTTAGTAAATTAGAAATGAGGTTCAGTAAGACTGTTTTTCATTCTCTATATTTGTACCTCTGCCTCTTTGGTTGCATGTACATTAGGGCTGCCACAAACGATTATTTTGATAGTCGACTAATCAGATCATCATCCATTGGAGGTAAGACGTACAGCTTATTGCACCAGCAGCATCTGCTCTTATATAACTATCATTAGCTTACAGCTTTAAGTGTTTAAGGTATGTGCTAACTAAAAATAAAGACAAGATGATAGTTTATTAAATTTTAATGACATTTGCAGATTGTTTTGGTGGAGTTTAATAAACTCCTTGCTGTCTAAAATATAACAGGACACCGGAGTAAATTCTCGAGCATCTCACACTTCTGATAATCAGCTGTCTGCTTGATGTTTATTCAGCTGTGTAAAAACTATAACTTTAATCTCAGCCAAACCGATTTACTCAGGAACAAATAAAATACTGAAAAAGCCAAACAATAACATTTTTAAGTTATCTAAGTGACTTATATATCATGTTTAACCTGAGTAGTGAAAGACGGCGGTGGGTTTGAAAACATTAGCCGGGAGTCCGGTGCTCTCACGGCTCTAGTTAGCCTAGCCCCCGGCTAGCTATCGAGCTAGTGGGTAACAGACGTCTCCGAAAACGTCGGAGCGCTTTTGAAAATATGTGGTGTCTTGATAAACTGAGCAGATATTTGAGGTTTACACAGCTACATTCTCGCCTGAAAATATGTTAAACGTTTATTTTGTGACCCAGAAAGAATAATAAGAGTAATATTAAAACTAACTAGCTGCCGCCATTGTTGGAAACTGAGCTGAGCTGCGCTATGAATTGACCCTGTGCACGAGAAAATGCTAACTTCCTGGTTTGAGACCGGATGTGGGGTTGTACATTTCCGGTAGCTTTACTTTGCGGTCAATCGCTACTGCGAAGATATTCTCCAAAATCATGTCCAAAACTCGAAAACGGAACGATCGCGTTAAGTTACAAAGAGCAGAAGGTGGGAACACTCACCACTGTTGTGTCATAAAAATCTAATGATCAATTTTGACGTTTAAAGAGTTTAGATCGATCAGTTGTTTACATCACTAAACACAAGCAGAACTGCAGCAGAAGACACATCGTCCACATTCAGAAGCACATCTCTGTATAGTGACTGGTCTTATGATTTAAACAGGCAAATGTTCAGCATTCAAACTACAGGTGAACAATAGTCAAACCAGGTGTTTCCTGTTATGTCGATATCAGCTAGTCAAGTACACACCTACACAGCATGTTAACAAACCGTGAAAAAAGCCACACAAAAAATTAATGATTGCTGGTAACGGTTTCTATACATTAGTATTTACGAAGGGTATGTTGTGACTTACCTTCAAAATTACAGCGGTCCCTGGCTATAACGCGGTTCACCTTTCACCTCGCTGTTTCGCAGATTTTTTAGTGCAAGTTTGCATGTTTTTTTACGTCCTGTGTCCTGATCGCTGCAGACGATCTCCTCCGTCTCTCCTGTACAGAATCGCTGCATCTATCGCTAGCAGTGTGACTCTGAAGTGCTGTATGTCCACGATGTACACGAAACGTTTTGCACCGTCAAAAAATTAAATTGGCTACTTGATTTCACCTATCGCTGGTTATTTTTAGAACATAACACCCGCGATAAACGAGGGACAGCTGAGAAATATAACATTTAAATCCATTTTCTCTTTTCCCCTGAGGCGTGGGGGAAAAATATCGACAAGTCGATGAACATCATTTACAGATATATTGGGTAAATGCCCGAGACATCTATAGAAATGTAAATCGCCGCTTTATTTATTTATTTGCTTAACTTGTTTTGGACCGTAAACAGGGCGCGAATAGGACACCGGAAACAAAGCTCCCCACAGGAGTTTCCGCACCGGAAGTAGCATATGCTAACGTGCACATAGTCAATTCTGACTGGGACACAGTTTCCTCTTCTTCGGGGTTTAACGGCAGCTGGCATCCTTGTACATGCAGTGCTGCCATCTTCTGTTTCAGTCCGTTATTACACTCTTAAATCCTACTACTTATTCCTGCGTCTTTTGTGAACTTACAAAGCTTCAAACGACGCGTCGACTGTTAAATCAGTCATCGACGATTTTAATAGTCGACGTAATTGTGACTAGTCGACCAATCGTGGCAGCCCTAATGTACATGAATGCTGGAGGGGCCTGCAGAAATGTTAGCGGGCCTCTAGCAGCTGCTGAACCACAGTGGAACCGACTGGGTCGGATCATTTGTTGTTAAAACTGAAACTGAGCTTTGATTTTTGCATTCACACATGAAAATCTGCTGTACAGTTCACCAGACGCAGCTTACAAAGGTCCTGTTAGAAATGTTTAAATGTTTAAACAAACAGGGCAGCTGTTCATTTTAACTCGCGTTTAATAGTGAAAGTTAATTTTATCCCCCCAATACTGCTCACCGCCTTTCATCAGGATTAGTCTTTTTAGTATAGATGACAAACGAGGAAATGAACAGGAAAATAACAGACTCACTGCGAGCTGGGTGATCTCACAGCATTGAGCTCACTCTGCTCAGAAACTTCGTCAAAGGCCCATAAACTCGTAGGTTGTAATAAATAACAGGCATTTTTCTGTTTCACTGCCACTGCGGTGATACCAACGTCAGATAAGTCACTGTTTGTTCTTATTTAGTCACATGTATTGAGATTTCCCCTGTGGTCTTTGTGGACCACATCAACAGCAGTTCTTTGTCTTTATTAACCAAACGATTCTTGAGACGCCTAAAAGGGCGAACGCCATCGTGCTTCTCGTCTCATTTCTTTTTTTAAATGTATTTTTGTGTTTTTTTTCTTGTTCCTTGGAAGCTTCAGCCTCACTCCTGTGGCTGTTTCCAGGGTAACCACATCCCCCTTCGAAATTTACCACGTCTGACATTGGATACTGTCCGTCTCCATGGCAACAAAGGCCCAGTTAAATATAAGATTTTGTGTCAAGTAAAGAGAAGTAAAGATGCAAATTTGAATTTCCTTGTGAATTTCTGCTCGTTTCAAAGCTTGAAGGCAGAGAGAGCGGCGTCTTCACGCTCCGTGTTCGGTGGCTGATAAAAGCTTTTTTAAAGACTTTGTCAGGAAGATCTTAAACCAGGCGAGATGTTGGTTGCCTAGAGCATGTCCGTGTTTTTCTATCGATCCATGTGGATAGAAGAGGCAGGCTTCACGTCGCTCCTGTCCTGCTCCTCTAATGGCTTTAGTGCTTAATCTCTGCCCAGCTCGACCCACCTGTCACTTTCTATCACACATGGCTGCCTTTTCATTACGTTCCCCGTGTCTGACACATTGAGACGCAGCACCTGAGGACACAGGCAGCAGGTTTTCGCTCTGCTCTCTCAGACTTCTCTGTAGGCATTCGCTGAACGACAAGTTTTGAAATGTAAGAAATGTTTTTGTTTGCCACAGAGCGCACATTCACGTGCACTTTGTTGCAGCAGAAAGAGAGCCTTCCCCGCAGTCCTTCATGTGTTCATTTCTAAATGATCGTTTCAGTTTGATTACTTCAGAACTGTGCAGATCTCAGCTCTGGGTTCATTGTTACAGATGCAGCGCCCTCACACGAGGTCTGCCAAGCTTTTTACAACTGTAATGATTTCCCATTAGCACTTCTAATGAGAGGATTCATTAATGTGGTGTGTGACCAATCATAGTGAATAGAGGCAAGATTGAGCAGGCGGATGAAAAGATGCTCTGTAATGACACAAGACTTTAAAATTGTGTTTCCATGGGACAGATGTAGACTGACAGAGGCAGGCTGTGGGTCTCTGTCAGCTGCTGTGAGTCAGCCTCCAGCATCGAGCTGCAGGCTCATTTATTAAAGGTTAAAGCTATGCTATTGTTTTATTAGCTTAACTTATTGCTTATTGAAGTTATACAGACAGAATATCAGCTGTTGCTCCTTTTAGTGTTTTACTTGCCGTAGTAGCAGCCAGATAATCAGATGCCCTTGATTATCTTATCATTAAGTGTAAGCAGATGTTGTAGCAGTTTGCAGATCTGGAGGATTCACGTGTGTGACGTCCACTCCTGGGTGGATGTCACAGCAAATTCCCCTCAGAGTCTGCAAAGCTCAGAGAAATACAAAAACGACGGTCCTAAGTTGGCGTGTTAAAGGCTACGATTCATGTCAGCGCTGTTGTTTACAAGCATGAACAAGTGTGGCTGGTTTGGGAGGGAAACCCTTCCTGGCTTCTGGAAACATGTTCTTTGGAGCGTGGAGATGTTTGTCCAGAACGAACGGCAACACCTGTGGAGAAAACCAAACGCCTCGTACCAGCTGTCAGCACGGTGGTGGAGGGCTGATGATTTAAGCACCTGACAGTCACTGAGTGGACCATGAACTCCTCGCTACAGTCAAATGTGAGGCCAGCTGTGTGGCAGCTGGAGCTCGGCCTACGCTGGTTGTAAAATGTCACTACAATAAATAAAATGCACAATAATAATGCAGTAAAATATAGAAAAATAAATGTCAAAAACAACAACGACTGTTAAAACCAAAATGTTTAGGTCAACGTGTGTTTAAAGCCAGACTGTAAAAATGTGTCTTCAGTAATGATTAAGATGTTTGAGCGTTTGTGCAGATCTGATATCCAGAGTCTGCCACAGAGACGGCTCCGTCACCATGAGACTGAAGTTTAGACCAGGATTAGTTAAGGTTAGTTTAACCTAAAGAGAGCTGCGTGTAAATAACTGCTCGCTAATGTAAATGAAGTGAGAATCACTGGGTCGCCTCCACAGCTATATGAGAGAGCGATAAAGTCACTGATTGCTCCAGCTTGCTGCTGCTACACGTGGTTATGCACCCTACTGAATTATGGGAAGTACATGGCCTGAATAAACTGCCGTGATGTGTTTGAAATGAGTTTAGATTAGATTACTAGTTTGTGCATTTTAGCTTAAAGAAAGTGAAAAAGTTACTTATACACCACAAAGTTAAACAAACCATCAAGAGAAAAAAGCAGTTTGGACGGCGTGGGAAAGTTCTGAATGTCAACACGAGAACGAGCTCGATGGAAACTTTTTTTATGTTTAATGTTCTTTGCTAAAAATGTGTTTTTGGCTCCAGCACAGTCCTCTCGGTGCAGTTTGATTTGTCTCCAGTCTGCAGTTACAGCTAAGTTTCTAAAAACACGCATTTTGCAGCTTCTTAGCAGCAACTTCGAGCAGTTTCCCAGTCAGCTTGTGTCTCAGCTCACAGAGGGATCAATGGCAGCGCCGGCCGATCGGCTCCATAGTCCAGTTCTCCTGGCCCCGTCCCTCATGCTCCCCTGTGTCAGTTTAGCTGCACATTTAATCACTGTGCTGCTCAATATAAGAAAAGAATTTAACTGCACGTGTCAGTTTTACTACACGAGGAAAAAATGCTGTTCGATTTAATGAAAGAAATCAGTGCTCATTTTTCACTGTCCTGGAACTATAAAGCAGAAAAGTTTCGTTAATTCACCAAAAATACCCTATTTTTTATTTACATTCATGGATTTTACTGTGGACAATAGGGCACAAACGATTATTTTGATAGTCGACTAGTCACCGATTATTTTTGCGATTAGTCGACTAATCAGATCATCATCCATTGGACGTAAAACTACAGCTTATTGCACCAGCAGCATCTGCTCTTATATAACTATCATTAGCTTACAGCTTTAAGTGTTTAAGGTCTGTGCTAACTAAAAATAAAGAAAGATGATAGTTTATTGAATTTTAATGAAATTTGCAGATTGTTTCAGTGAAGTTTAATAAACTCCTTGCTATCTAAAATATAACAGGACACCGGAGTAAATTCTCGAGCATCTCACACTTCTGATAATCAGCTGTCTGCTTGACGTTTATTCAGCTGTGTAAAAACTATAACTTTAATCTCAGCCAAACCGATTTACTCAGGAACAAATAAAATACATAAAAAAGCCAAACAATGACATTTTTAAGTTATCTAAGTGACTTATATATATTTAACCTGAGTAGCGAAAGACGGCGGTTGGTTTGAAAACGATTAGCCGGGAGTCCGGTGTTCTCACGGCTCTAGTTAGCCTAGCCCCCGGCTAGCTATCGAGCTAGTGGCTAACAGACGTCTCCGAAAACGTCGGAGCGCTTTTGAAAATATGTGGTGTCTTGATAAACTGAGCAGATATTTGAGGTTTACACAGCTACATTCTCGCCTGAAAATATGTTAAACGTTTATTTTGTGACCCAGAAAGAATAATAAGAGTAATATTAAAACTAACTAGCTGCCGCCATTGTTGACAACTGAGCTGGGCCGCGCTATGAATTCTGGGACACAGCTTCTTCTTCTTCGGGGTTTAACGGCAGCTGGCATCCTTGTACATGCAGTGCTGCCATCTTCTGTTTCAGTCCGTTATTACACTCTTAAATCCATAAAACATAAATTTCTATTGGGGTGGAGGACAACTTCTGTGATTTGGTGTAGTGTGAAAGACTGTGGGGAGGTCCTCATCAGCAGGACAAGCAGTAAAACCTAAACTGAGAATACAGTTAGACCAAAATCTGTGTCCTCCTTCACGTGTTGCAGAGATGTCCTGTGGGCCTCTCGGCCTCTCGGCCTTATGTTTAACACCTGCAATTTATAGCATAGGCCCTAGTTGGGTTTTTATAGAAAAAAATATTATACTACTCACACATATCTATGTGATAAATACAGCACAACGAGCAATATGAGAGTATTTAAACACTAAAACACGTGAAGGTGAAGAGCAGCTTGATTTGTGCACATTTTAATATTTACAGTTGAATTGGTGATATTTTTTCAGATTTCTATAAATAAAAGTGGGCTGCACTGCTGCCTCGTCCCGTGACGAGAACACGCTGTTTGATCAGTGTTAGAGGATGATATCTCTGCTGTGGTGAGTGTAGAAGCAGGAGGTGTGAAGCACAGAGTGTCCACGTCCTAAACAGAGAAGGCAGCGTTTTTAAATCATTCAAAATTTATTTTGACGTAAAAGAAATGAGATTCAAATTTGAAGCAATGAATTACCAAAGAGAGCAGGAGAAACGGCTTCCTGCTGCGAGCTGTGCCGTCTGCAGCCTCCTACTGACAGTCGAGTTTTCTGCTGAGCTCGGTGTCGCTGATGCAGAGAGCAGCAGGACTGGACTGTCTGCACTCAGCCAGGGTACAGCTCAGGTCAGCTTCAGTCTGCCTGAGTCATAAAATCTTTGACTTGGTATTCATCTCACAGAGCCTCTTATCTAGATTTTATTTTTAACTTCACACCAAAATCAACTGATGGCGGCAGGATGTGTAAATTCTCTTTTCTTATGAGAGGACAGAAGACGCTGGATCCCAGTTCAAACGTGCGTCCACTCAGACCGCTGTCGTTAGAAGAACCCAGCATGGCAAATCTAAATATGGCCCAGTTCAGCAGATTAACTGCACATATCAGAGGATGCAGCCCCCTAAGGTGCTTCATCTGAAGACCAGCGTGATAAAACCAACCTGAGCTGGAAAAGAAGCCAATGCTAAACATCTGCACATGCACGCTGCATGGTTTGCTGTTTCCACAAACTGCGTAACATGTCGGCGGCATGCTCAGTGTGGCGGTGCTGCTCTGCATTCCTCAGCAACATCCCTCGCAGCATACGGCTGCCACATGTTCCTTCGGCCGTCCTCGTCTGGAGTAGTTCCTCTTTGCAGACCTCAAACCTGATCCAGCAGACCTCAGTGTAACAGATGAAGTGGATGCAGCAGCCTGTGTCCGGCCTCTGTGGGACCTAAATGTGATTACTGTAATAACCACCTGCGCTGTTGGGTGTTTAATGGGATTATGTGAGTTTGTCTCATTAAAGCAGATTAAAACACAGGGGACCGACTCTTACATGTGCGTCGCTCTATTAAGCGGTCATATCCACTTACTGGTCATTAAGCAGCGAGAGTTTGGCGTTTCCACTTCATCAGTCTCCGCTGGTGTCCGTTACGTGCTAACGATTAAATCGAGCTCGGCAGCCTGCCGGCGTTTGTCCAGCGTTACGCCGAGACTGCGTTTCTGCCGTCGTTGTTGCTCATCTTTTCCTCGTTGCCTCTCCTTGTCCTACAGTTGTCCGTTCCTGGCGCAGCAGCTGACTCCAGTCATCCCGGTCATAGGAGGTGTGCTGTTTCTGTTTGTGCTGGGGACGCTCCTGAGGACGAGCTTCAGTGACCCCGGAGTGCTGCCCAGGGCCACCCCTGACGAGGCCGCCGACCTGGAGAGGCAGATAGGTAAACCCCCAAAACACTGGGATCAAAACCTGTTACTGAACTGAAGTTTGCATTTATGTGCTACAATTTATTGATCACATCACACTGTTTAGTTATTATTTGATTAGATTATAGGTACATGAGCACGTGGCTCATGAGCCTTCTGTGTGTGTTTAGTGTTTGTTTTCGGGAATCCAGCTCCGACTGACTGTAACAGCACTTTACATCCAGGATGAGATGAGTTCTTGGCGCTACTTTAACCAAATGGGCTTTGATGTAACGCTTACTCATAAATTATCTTTTGATAAGTTCCAAATCGAATTTGTCATATGAAAGATAAGACTGTTGATGCATTAGGAGATACTTGATATGAGGTAAGTGAATTACTGGCAGCAGAGCACGAGTCAAAAAACAGCCAAGATTATTTTGAGACGTGGACCTGTTAATGAAATTTGGAGTGTTTTTCTATTTTGTCACCAAAGCGAGCTGCAAAATCAGCTGATATGCAGAAAAGAAAAACGCGTGCGTAATGTCGTATCGGTGCACAGATACTGAGGCGATGCATGTACGGGTTCATTACTACAAGCTAGTGTTGGAGGCTGCTGGCAATGTTGAGAAAGGTGGACAGCGGTTAAAGATGAAGGCCCACTTGCCTGTGAGCACGCCTAAAAGTGCTGCTTCTCCCATCTGAGAGACTTGGTGGCAGTAGCAAACGTTTGATTACACATCAAAGGTGAAAGCTCTGAAGTGAAATCAATTCTTTTTATTTAAATTAGAGCTGCTGAAGTTGTGCTTCGTAGCTTGATCCAAGCAAAATGTAAAGAGGCAGCTGACCTGATCAGAAGTGAGTTAGACAAAGTCACTAAACTTAGTCTGCTTCCTGAGGCCTCTTTCAGAGAAGGAAAGGAAACAATCAAGGGTCCTCCAGACTGGATTTTGCACTGGAAACTGAATCCATTTTAGTTACTGACTCACTGATCTGTAAATGTGTCCAGCTGCTCTGTAGCTAAATGGATTACCACCACTTAACTGATGGTTTAACTTTGCAAAGCCTGTTTTTAAAGCCTTCTTTAAAGTTCTGCTGTTTATCTTTTCTTGTTTTGTTTTGTATTTGGAATGCAAAGCTCCCGTTTCCCAGCCGTGGGTCTTTTTCCGTGCTTCAGGCCACTAGGGCCTCATTAAACAAACTCTGGACCGGCTTAATTAATCTCATTAGGAGACTTTAAAGCTTTTGGAGGGAAGGTACAGTACAGAGAGCTCGGAGCGGCGGGGCTGAGAAAGAGCTGTGCAGAAGTATGTTATGTTGGTATTCCAGAGGATAAACAAACGAAAGGCCGAAAATATGAAAAATGTTGACCCAAATACCTCTTTACCCCCTCTACCCCCACCCAACTGGCTTTTGTGCATTTCCAAGCAGGCTGTCTCCAAACTGGAACCTCTTCCTCACAGACTGATGATGTCCGGCTGATTCTTTGTGCACAGGTTGTGAAATGTTTAGAGGCATTAAGCAGCATACGATTATTTCTTTGTTTTGGTTTTCATTCCCATCATATTTAACTCTCCTTTGTAGCCTGTAGATGCAGGATTAGGATAGGTTCAAACAATATTACAGTCAACTCTCTACGCGGGTCCCAAGTGAAGAAACGACGGACATGAGAATCATTCACTAAGGTGACCTATGGGTGTATATTAAGATTGCTGTGCCACGAGAGTGTTCACCTTCATTTTTACGTTCCAGGATTGTAGTCTATATTCCATCCAATCGTCTGCGTGACAGTAGATTAACAGGCTGCCTAATTATTGGTCCCATTGTAGATCTTATTATGTGCGATTTGAAAGAACCTCACCTGTAATGGCACGAGGGTCTCACACACATGCACACGCTTCATACGTGGTAAAAACGTTGTTCAAATGTGTTTTCCATAGAGCTCGTGTCTCTTCTCACACCTCCTGTTACTTTTTCCATTCAAACACTATCGTCTCCTCCTCCTCCTCCTCTTCCTGGGTGCATGCTCTCACAGTTCTTTTTTTGGTTCTAGCGATGGCGTGGAAGCTTGATATGCAAGACATTAGCAGCACATGTGTTAGCTCTTAACTTAGCAACAACTAGCCCAGCATGTGCCCGTCTCTTTCAGGCACTCTCGTCTTCACTGCTGGGATTTAAAAGAGATTTAAAAAGCAACAAAACCATTTCTGTCTAGTTTTCAGGTGTCAGTGATTTTGCACAGGCATGCTTTTGTCATGCGCTCCTTCAGTTCCTCCTCTCTTACTTGCAACACGACTCACTCCTGGCAGCCTTATCTTCTGATTCAGACGGCTCTCATCTCTTCTTTTTTTATTTCAAACCTAATATGTGCTTATGTAACTGCAGATATTCATAATAGCGAAGCAGCTTTGTGAGCAGGGGGAACTTCTTCACATGTGCTGCCATAATGTAACGTCTCTGCTCCGCTCCAGGCCTGTTTCCCATGTGCTCAGGTGCTGCTTTGGTTTCTTTTTTCCCTACAGCATTACTACAGCCAACTCTACATCCACCCTTATTTCTTTTTTAACCATTTACTATATTTATGTTCAGTATCCACAGTACTACGCTGCTTTAGGATGAAATCAAACCTCTGCAAACAGCGCTGAGCCAGTTTTATGAATGAGCAGAAATTGAGATGTTTTTGGAAATGGACACGTACGTGTGTGTGTGTGTGTGAATCCAGGTAAAACAAGGTGTTGAGCACTAAAGGAACCAAAGCTAAAACGAATTGTGGAAAAAAACCTTTGTTAACGGGAATATAAATCCGAACAGGATATTTCAGGATATTTTGAATGCATTGCATGTTTTATGTGTTCTGAGTGCATACAGCGCCATAAATCCCTTACCTCATACATAAATAATGATGTTTTCAGGTTAAAGTACTGCAAGGGTCAAAAATGACACCACTCTTATTGATCAGTTGGCTCAACACCAGGGGGGCAGATGTGTGTACAGCACGAGACATCGAGGCCTCTCAGCATCCCTGCGTTCACGATGCTCGACCTGTGATGCCATCGTCGTGAGCGGATATTCAGAGTGGTCAGCCTGGAGTTTTGTCTAAATTCCTGAATCAAATATGCGGCATGTTTGGACAGGCAGACATTTGAGAGTTATGAGACATAATTCAGTTTTTGTGATCCACGTTTTCACTGTCCTGTCACTTAGTGCAGTTAATCATTGGAGGACGTCTGGGTCAGGAAAGGCAGCACAGCTTGTTGTTTATCTCAACTTGAACATGAGACGAGCTGATTTCTCTTCAGTTTGCTACATTTGACATGTGTGCATGTCTGCCCGCCCGCCCAATATGTCAGGACTCGACGGGCTGGCATCAGTTCAGCCATCACATGCCAAATCCGAAAGGCTCTCTGAAGCATTAATCAGAGGGAAAGATGGTCAGAGCTGCCGGTTTCCTTTTCCCACTTAATGTGGTCCAGGCCAGTTGGTGAATGTCAGGACAGCCTCGCTGTTTTTCCAAAGCTACCAGCCAGACTCGAGGCCAGCAGAGGAAATAGATTTTGGAAGGCTTGAAGCGTGGACTGCTGGAGGAAGGATGGGGACATCAGTAGGGGATACAGCCACATTTAGTCCTTTCATCGCTGGGTGTTTGAAGGTAGAACCACATGATTTATTTTCCTTATCGTTGTACATATATCTCTCTGTGTATAGTCCTCGTGTCTGATTGACTAGTTGATTATACAGGAGAAGACAAAAGTTTGAAGCACTCAGAAAACTGAATTGTGCTCAGTTTAATGGATGAAGTTAAATGTTCCACTAAAGGCGGGATCCCTCAAGGATCCATTCTAGGTCCTCTTTTGTTCTTGATGCACATTTCAGAGCTCGTTTTATCCTTCAGTAGTCAGTGTCGCTGTTATGCAGATGACACCGTTTTATCCGCCTGCGAACCTTCATGAGGAAATATCCAACACTTATCATTTCAAAGCTGAGGTGCCTCCTGTTTCTCCACTGTTTCTGTTTGTACACTTTATGTTCTTATGTTGAAGCTTTGAGGTTGCCGGCTCACACCCTGCAGTAGTCCACTACGACTGTTTGTAATAGCATAACAGGCCTGAAGTGTTCTGCAGTTATTAAACACATTTCCTGTAATCTTATCACCAAACCCACATCATGCTCTGCTCTCAAGTCTCTTTTCTGACTTGCACCCTGTTTTTAATTACTTTGTGTTTATTCTTTGCCTGCGCCTTTGGCAAAAGCTTGATTTAGATGGCAAGCTCAAACACACACCCCATTACCAGAGAGACGAGCTTGAGGCGTTCTCTGTGAAGAGAGCCAGCTTAATCACATTAGATACAGCTTCCTTCGCCTGCAGCGATAAGACACTGCAAACATGCTCGTTGGATTTTTAACACCTTTCAGGTCTGCTGACAGCATTTCATGTATTTTGGCTGGGAGCAAATTTTGAGGCTGCACCACAAATAAGAGCTTTTATCCCTGAAATGACTTTTACGATCACGAGCTGCTTCTTGAGCATCATAAGACGTCTGACACGGCTCGTCTCTTCCCTTCTGGCGTATTTGGCCCTTCAGTCTTGGCCATCGCACCGTTAAATGCCGCTAAAAGCTGGAACTGATTTGAATTTGTTTGGTCATAGATGGCGAAGTCCACAGAGCCGCGTCGATGCTGACCCGGTCTTGACCGCTAACTCTCCAAATGTAAAAAGAGGGGATAAATGAGCCAGAATACACCAGAGGCTTCAGGAAGAGATCAGAGATGCTCTCGCAGTGACCTGCTGTATCGGGAGCTCGTTTAAATCCTGAAGCCTGGTTGGCTCGTTGAATTTCAAAATACCCCACGCCTGCCTGCCGTAGTGCCGACACGTCTGCCCCGTCTCAGGGATGAAGGAATAATACCTGGTTTTAAATCACGCTCAGACTTAAGCCGCCGCACGCTTCACCTCCCTCTGCTCATCGGTGGCGAGCGCCCTCGATCACATTTGTGTTTGACTTCATTGTTATTGGCCTGATAAGTAATAAGGTTTGCAGCTAGTGGAAAGAGGCTGTTACAAAGCTTCACTTCAGCATCTGTGAATTACTTTTACATGGATCTCCTGATAAAGGAGGGACGTCACCAAAGAAAAGCTCAACAGGGTCCATCATCACACCGAGACGCAGAGAAACTGTTCGGAGGCACGAGAAGGTGTGCAGACAGCCACAGGTGCTGCCGGTGTTTAAATGTTGTCTGAAGTGACGGTTTCTACACGTGGCATCTGCGTGCAAAGACCCAGGGCAGCGTTACGTAACGAACACCAAACCCTCGACAGTTTGTGTCACGATCGAGTGCGCTGCGGAGTCGTTTCACTGCGGCTGATGTAAAACAGCCATCTTCTCTAGTCTTTGTCTCCTCTGCGTCGAGGCTGCTGATGGCTCGTTCGCAGATCTACAGTGACGTGGACGTGAGGAGAAAGAGATGAGTCGATGACAGGGCTGCAGGGGACTCTAACAAAGGAGTGCACACAAATGGAGCCGTCACTGTGGAGCTGTTTCACTGAAGCTCACAGGAGAAAAGAGGAATAACAGACAGTGACAAACAAACTTGGCGTGGAGCCGTTGACCCTGTCCCCTTAGATACACGGTGCAGGCCGGGCCACGTGCCTAAGAATGACTTTAGCACTAGTCTGTGCCTGGTCTTTCCCGGTGGTCTCATTGTTCTCCGGTCAGGAGTCCTCGGTGAAGCAGCAGCAGTCTCCTTCCTAGTTGTCATATCTCACTCAGGCAAAGGTCACATCTCTGCTGAATCGAGTCTTTCTTAGTTTACCTCGGAGACACAGTACATAGTCTAGAACAGCGGTCTCCAACCCCCGGGCCTCGGACCGGTACCGGTCCGTGAGTCGTTTGGTACCGGGCCGCGAGAGTTGAGGCTCAGGTGTGAAATGTATAGTTTTCAGGGTTTTTATCGGTTTTCAGCGTTATTTTGTTATTGTTTTTATCGTTTACTCTGTTTTCCTGGGTCTTTTCACGTGTGTTATGAATAAATCTTCTTTTTTTCGGTACCGGTACTAGTTTTATTTTGTTGTATTTATCCGCGACACATGGCGCAAAAAAGGTTGGACCGCTGATCTAGAAGACTAACAGTCTTAGACCCACACAAGTATGTTCTCCACGGGTCTGTGTAGGTGGTCTCTGTTCCTCCCAGATTAGCTAAGATATCATAGGTGTGACTGAAAGGCTGCACGTCTCACGTCGACCTCTCATTCTGGCAGTTTGGATTGTTCTAGGCCGAGCTTTGACGAAAGAATCCACTCTGAAAAGTTGTTAAAGAACATGGAGTCCAGTCCCCTGAACAGAGACCACAGCAGTTGTGTTACACACACACATGAAGCCTGAGTAAAAGCAGATGTTCCAGGAAAGGAGCTGGATGTTAGGTTTGAACTCAACAAACTTTGTATCATGTTGTCAGTCCTGAACTGAAGCTTTGCTGCTTTGGATAAAGGTGGAAAGTGTAATTACTAAATTATTATGTGTGAGGCTGTTTTTAAAGTTAATTTTGAAAAATATCCTCTGTTTTAACTGACATGACAGTTTGACTTGATGTGCAGAAGGTGAACTTCACAAAGTCCAGAGTAGCTGCACTGAAGAGTCTTTTTATAACTGACTGAAGTACAGAGACTGTGTGAAAATAAATCATCAAAGCTTCATAAAAGCAAAAATGTCAAACTTGGATATTACACACACAAATCTTAAGCATTACTATTATTGTCATTATTTAGCTTGATGAAGTCAAACCAGGATCACCACAGCCTGCTTCAATGTTCCACAACTGCTTCTTGGTTAAATGGAAACAAAGCGCTGGTCCTGCCTCGGTGTACGCGGTGACCACAATGGCAGCGTCCATCATACCAGCAGCTGTTTCATAATAAAATCAAGTGTTAGGCTGTAGTTAGACCAAATATTTAACACCAGCTGATACTGATCACACTCTGTTCTGGACTGGATTGTGGTTTTAACTCTTGTTTGCTATAAAACTCACAGCAAACAGATGCAAATGTTTTTAAAAAGAGCTGTTTTAATACTGAGACACGCCTGTATTTGCTATTTGAACAGGTTATATCATTGTTTTATTTGCATCTTTGTATTTCTTAGTTCTCTGCTGCATTCTGGTTTTAGTTTTAAACTTTGGCTTTAAGTTAAAGGTGTGTGTGTTTGTGTGTGTTTTGTACCGGCGTTGTTTTCCAGCAGGCCTTCTGCAGGTTTCTCTTGCGTGTACACAACACGATGGCGATTAGATTCTCTTTATACCTCAGCAGGCAGCACCGAGCCCAGTTTGGCTGACATTGAATCCTCATTTAACTTTGAGTGTGAGGGTGTAAGTGGGCACACACTGTGTACGTGTGCATGCTCGTGCGTTGCGTTACATCACTTTCCAGTCTGCCTTATTATCTCGCTTCAAGCTCTTGGACCCGGCCTATCTCTCTGAGGGATCTCCCACTAGACACTGATGTAAGGCTGAGTTTCGGCCGCCCGTCGGCCGAGTGTTCGAACGGCTTTGTTCAGCAGAAAAGCTGCTTTGAGTGTAGCGTGCACTGAATGTTGATGGGCTGCTTAAGGTGTGCATGCTGTCGATTTGCAGTAGTAGTGGCGATTGAGGCCGGGCGGTGAGTAGATGAAAACATGAAGAAGGATAAAACTTTATTTTATGGCACAAAACTGTCACAGTAGCTGACAGTACTTTACAGAGCACAGGAAACCACATCAGGAAACCTGAGCAAGAAAATAATTAAAGAAAAAACTGTAACACTTGGAGTATTTCTTAGTGCCGGATGTTCCAGGTTCAGGGATCAGGATAGATTTTGCCGGGGTGTCGACCGCTGAGCTCGGTGTTGTGGCAGGTAGAGCAGAGCAATATGGCCAAAAATATTTATCACGATAGATATTTGAAAATTTGCGATAACGATATAATTGACACGAGACAAAATACTTTACTCCACAACTTTATTAGTGCAAAAAAACCCATCAATATATTTTCACTTCAACAAGCAGCTGTTTTTTATCTGCATTAAAGTTAAATAAAAATGTAACAGTGCAAATGCAAATTCCTCGCTGACAGTTTAACCAAAAGGCATTTCCAGTGGAAACTGGCCGACATATCCTCAGCATAACCATGTATAATATCCACAACACTTAAAAAGAGCTTATACACACAGAATATGGTAATATTATGTTGAAGCACAGTAGTATCACTCCGCCAGGCTCCGCCTACGATAGCCGTAATGCTCCGACAATCCATCAAGCGGTGCGGCTTCGTAGCTTAGCAAAGTCGTACTGAAACATCTGACAGATTTTCGAGCGCCGTGCACATAAAATCGTTTCGAGGTCAGTAAACACAACCAGAGTTCATACATAAGGCACACGGGATTATAAGGGGCTCTGTCGATTTTACAGAAAATCAAAGGATTGATTTTAAGTGTGTCGTATTTTCCAAACAACACGGTAATAACGACGGCCCGCTAGCATGCTCTACCAAAAATAGTGCTTTGTTGTGTATCTGACGGACGAAAGCTAAACCAGTTCCACACCAGTGAAGCTGCAGCATTTTTACAAACCAGTTCTGCTTCATCGTTTCATTCAACGATCCGCTTTCGCTCTTCTCATTCTGCGTCACCGCCATGTGCGTATGTAAACAAAGGCACTGCGCATGCGCGTTTTACCCATATTCTATCGTAGTGATGGGATTTCCGGATCTTTTTAGAGAACCGGCTCTTTTGGCTCCGAACCGGAACTTCCGGTTGTTTTGTTGCTTTAATTAATTTATTATTAACATTTATATAAAATTAAGCACAAAGGGAATTACTAATGTAAAAAAAATGGTTTTATTTATATATGTTTATATATAAATATATGCGGTGGCCCCTAGAGACAAAACACGTACAAACTCCAAAACACATTTCTAGCATGAACTGAACTTCCAAAGCAGAGCTACCTAGATCACTTAAATTACAAAATTGAAAGCATGTGTGTATTGTTTGTGTATTTATACACAAGCACTCATATATATATTCAAATAATTTAAAAAAAATGTTCATTTACCTGTTACTACCACACACCAAATCCGGTCGTTGGTACTTGCTGGCTTGTGTAGCCTCTAGGTAACAAAAGCTCAACACTGTGCCCTAGCATCCTGGAGCACTTCTGTTGTGTTTGTACGTGTTTTGTCTGTAGGGGCCACCGTAAATATACTTTATTTATTCACTCCACATAAAATTAATTAAATAAATAAATCATATAATACAAAAACCAACTATTCACATTTCAACTTTTAACTATTTAAATTTTCAGCTTTTTCCTTTTAAACAAATTTAAAGTGAAACAACACAAAACACTGTAAACCACAACACAATTAAATATAAATTAAAATATGAAAACAAAAAGAAGATGCATATTCTCTGTCATATGGACCTGCATGAATAAACTTTCTGAATCCTTTATTGGATGTGGATGATTACTATACCTTTCTAATGTGACGTTGTTGTCCCTGGCTCTCTCTCTCTCTCCCTCCCGCTCTGTTCCTGTGCTACTGAGTGTAACGACCGCCCCTCCCCCCTCTGCCCAGCGCAAAGCACAACGCTCACGTGCGGAGTTACGCGGGAAAAAAGTGCGAGAGAGAGACTGAGAGAAGGAGAAAAAAACAAAAAAACAACCCACGGCTCGCAATAAGGAGCCGGCTCGCGTCGTTCACGTCAAAGATCCGGCTCTAAGAGCCATTTCGTTTGCGACCGACACAACACTATTCTATCGCGATATCTCATTTTCTTATCGTTGCCCAACATTATACCGGTGTTACTGTGAACAGTATGATATGGCCCAGCCCTAGCGATAGGTGTGTGGTGGCAGCTAACATACTCTCCAACCTGGCTCTATAGTGAAGAGCAGGCGACTGACAATGTGAGCCACGCTAGCGCCCGATGACCAAGGTGTTAGCTCGCTCGAGTGGACCGTCAAGCTAGCTCTCAGGTTAGCAGTCAGGAGAGACGGGGTTTCTAAGAAGGAAGGAGGGTGACCCCTCTGTGACACAAGCATCGCGCCGATCCTGGCTGGAGCAATGATGTAGAAGCTTCAGAGGACGACGCTGAGAGAGCGCTCCCCGTAGTGAGACACCGAAGCGAATGTTTGAAAGAGAACTCACAATATTTGCACATCTGATTTAAAAATGTGTGCTTGACTTTCTGATTCTGCCTCTCTGCTGCTAAAAATTGCTGTATGACGTGACACGAGTCTGTCAGTGTGTGCCTTTGCCTTCTTTCCAGCGTTGCAGAGATCAGAGAATGTGCTTGACAAAGATTTTACTCTGATGCTTCAGAAACACCCTCCACTTATCACCGTTCTTTATTTGGCTTGATAGGAGCTAATTTAAATATAGATTTTACTGTGCAAAGAAGACCTAAACGACGCAGCATTAACGCCGTGGAAGGTGAACAGAGCTCTGAGTTGTTCTCACCTTTTGTTTGAGTCGGCAGAGAAACGGGACGAGTGAGTATGAGACTGGGACGGCGCTCTGCAGGCAGCGACCACAAAGAGACAAATTCAATAGAAGAGAACTTTGTGGCTGCATTTCCTCTGCTCTCCTTTAGAAATGTCAAACACCCACATAAGCCTATCAGCCCGTACCCCCTGCACACACACACACACACACTGCTATGGGCTTCTGTGTAAATGATCTCAAAATTATCTTCCCACTCACACTATCTCTGCTCTCAGCATGTGTGAGAGTGCTCAAAGCAAGCGGAGCAATAATGGGATCCAGTCTGTACCTTTTCATGACCGCCATCGCGCTCATCTTTACCGTTTAGCCTGTCATCGCCGCCGTCCTCCGCCACCAGAAGCCATTCAGAGCAGCTTGGCAGCGGTTTTCTTTTTTCTTTTCATAATGGAGTCTGAGTCTTGTTGTATTAATTCCACTTATAGCGCCTGACCTGGGTGCAGTTTTACAGTCAGGTTCGTTAGTAGTTGGACAGCGACACACGCTGTGTAGTTTAGCCTCTGTTAACCACACAGGATCAAGACGTGATCGAAGTGCAGACGTTCAGCTTTGATTCAGCAAGTGTTGCTTTAACTGTTTCCATCCATGGTTACCCATATTCAGGCACTCAAAAGCAAACTGGATCATCTTAAATGTAAAGAGCAGGATTATCAGTGGATGTATCAGCTCAGTAGTGGACAGGATCACCTTTCAGAACATGCATCATGCGCTAGATTTTCTGTCTAATATTGAGTTAAATTCTGGCGCTTCAGTAATCCTGTGACAAGTATTCTCCTTGTTTTTAATGTATCTGAATCTGGTGTCACCCTGCCAGTGCAGTAGTGATAACACGCCCACAGCAATAACGCCACGTGCACGCTGCAGCGTATGTGGGAGCTTTGACATCAGGTGTCTTTTCTCTTTGATCTTTATGTCTCTCTCCTTTATTTTCCCCAAGATGTGGCTAATGGCGGTACCGGCTACAGGCCCCCTCCCAGGACTAAGGAGGTGGTCATCAACGGCCAGACAGTCAAGCTGAAGTATTGCTTCACCTGCAAGATCTTCAGACCACCGCGTGCCTCCCATTGCAGCCTCTGTGACAACTGTGTGGGTGAGTGGCAGTTATGCTGTGTGCAGATTAGGAATTTGGGATTTGGAGTGTCGAGACCAAGCCTGGGGCATCTATTCGCTCTCTATCCACTTCCTGGGTTATATGTATTTTAATTAAAGGTCAGTGAGGTCAGAAACAAGCTTTTATTCATCCAAGAGGAAATTCTTACGTTAAAGCAGCCAAAACATAAAATCCAGGCATGGTCGATAAACAAATTCAGGATCACAAAATAAGCTCAAATAGAAAAATCAAATCTAAATACGTTCCAATGAGAAGCTTAATAACTCGGATCTATTAACCCTTTAAAGGCGGTCAGAGCGGACACGCTCCTTTTGTGTAACTACTTTTAAATCCCGGTAGCTCTGCAACCACGTGAGCTAGCGCAATAATTTTTTTTGCATATGAAACCGGAGGAGTTGTACTTACATCTTATGCCATCAGCTTGTCCTCGGTCACAGTTTCCTTCCACATATAACTTTGCAAAAACTGCATAAAAAGCACTTGCAGCAACAAAAACATAATATTCCAGAAACACGCTTTGATCAGCTGTTCATAACACTTCCTGCGTTCATCAGAGCGAACTTTTGCATGTCCGCCATGACCTGCCCGAAACCGGAAGTGACGTCATTTTCGCGGAAATGTAGTTTTTTACCATCAGGGCCTCATGAGCCTATACTGGTGTTTTTAAAAGTTATCTTTGACTTTATGACTTTCTGTGTGGTTTCTGGGATGCTTAGGACTCATATTGCACTGCTGGAAATAGTTTATTTTGATGCATATGCTGCTTTTTTGCAAATTTGCATTATAATATTTATTTTCGTTTTTCCTGCAGTGTATAAAAATTGGTGTATTTCAAAAATAAAACTATGAAGACACTCAAAATAAATTTCCTGTGGTGGGAAACTATTTTGTGCAACTTTTTTGTATTTACAGTTTTGAGGGATAAGCCTCTTAAATTTCTCTAACTAGAAATATATGTTAAAAAAACAAAAACGATTTTCAATTTTTTTTGTAGTTTATTGCACTTTTTTGCAATTTATGTAATTACTATGCACTTAATGCAGACATATTATTAGAATTTAGGCTGTAATGGTTGTATTGATGTATAGCAACTTGAAATGCTCCCAAAAATGGCTCCACAGCATGTAAACATATAATATAAGCTCTGGTGGACTTGGTTCTATGGTAGGTCTTAAAGGGTTAAAATAAAAATATTAAAACACAATAGCAGAACAGATCAGCTGTATAAAAAGATGGAGAGAGCCAATAAGACGTCACCCACTGGTTCATGAAGTGTTGTTAATGAAGCTTTGAGGTGGGTGCTGTCAGTATCTCATCCATCACTGGATGTGATGAGTGAGAGGCGGAGCTTACTGTCAAACCGCACTGATACCCTGAACATGTAACTTATAATGACTCAATTCTACAAAAAGAAATGAAGACCTGAAGTGAGTGAAAGATCTCATAAACTCGGGTCCAACAACTCAAGCTTGTTGTTGTTGGTCCCCCCCCACTGGCATGCCCCCTGGTGGCTATTAGTAGGAATGTAGGTTTAAAGTGAGATGTGGACGCTAGCTGTCTCTGGGCAGCAATGCGTGAAAAGGTCAAATTATCACTTTGTAAAAAATGTTCTTACCCCAACAAAACTCGATCGGGTTTCATTAAAGTGTTTTTGGAGTTTTACGACCTGCAGAGAAGAAATAATAGTTTAGGAAGGTAAAGATGTTTCATTAAAGCCAAAGTGTTTCATCAGAGGGCTGTAAAACAGCTGTTCTGTGCTGTGTGCCTGTGTGGGATCGAGCAATAGGTCTCTGGTATATTCTTTTCAATTTAACTCAAGTCACTTCCAACTGCCTTTTCTCTCACGTCTTTATAGACGATACTTAGAAGCAGTGGAAGTCCTGTTCTTCCTTTTTTGTTGTTGTTGTTGTTTTAGTGTTTTTGTCCCCAATCCTCATTTTTTCTCTCTGTATAGAAAATCAGGCTGTTTTAGTTCCTGGTGAACTGAAGAGACACAAACATGAAAAAGGACAGGCTTAACACACGAGGATAAAAGCAAACTGTTCAGCTCCTGCTGTCCTCTGACTGACCAAACCTGTTTTTTCCAACAGGAAACTGTATCCTGGAAATTGTTTGGTTCAAAATGATTTTACGATCAGTTTACAGTTTTGCACCTGTATATATAAATGTTTAGCTGGTGATGCAGGCCTTCTGGGAATATACAGCAGACACTGTGTGGTTGGAGGTGTTTGGCATCCACAGACCAACCATCTGAGATGGTTTTGCTGCTCTATAAAACCACATGCTCTGTCTCCTGAGAGAACCGAGGCACAGCAAGGTAATTAGTAAAAGATGGAGACAGAGATGCAGAGACCTTTGTGTCGGTATCTGTCTCATCTGGGCTTTTGTGCGCCTCACTCTTCAGAGGCAGCTCAGTCTTTGTATTGTCTGTTTCCTTGTCAGAAGAGGAACTGAAAACCTGGGAGACAAAGATGAGGAAGTAGTAAACACGGGGAAAAGATGCGGCGGTAAGCAGATGTGACAGATGCACGCTGACAGGAAGGAAGATTGGAAGCTGAGCGCAGAGATAAAAGGGCAGGTATCCTGGCAAACAGAGGGGCACGTTTTAATGAATGTGTGCACTTTATATGCACGCAAACAAATTGTGAAACGTAGCAGAAAAGGCCCAAAAACACACAAACACACAGCGAAGTAAATGAGCGGAAAATGGAATCAGAAAGCTTTCCCCAAACCAAACATGGTGACAGAGCAGCGCCGCTCATAGAGATCATGGTTATGAATTCTAAACACGCTGTTTAGGTTCCAGCTGTGAGACGTGAGTCACAGATGGAGGGAAGTGAGACGGGACAGAGTTGGGCTCCACGCTGCAGGTGGGTGTGGGTGATAAACTCGACTCTCCAGGCTGCTCTCTAAGCTCTCGGCCTCCACCCGACTAATGAGGACAAATGGTTTGGGAGCTGGATGACTATTCACGGGTCTGATAAGACTTTTCTGGGACCTCCTCTCTTGACTGGCGTTTATTCTTAAACTGTAAATGGGGATTACTCTGGCAGTGTTTCCCTGCCTCTCGACTCTCTCGCTCCCCGCCGCCGCTGCTCTAAAAGCCAGGGGGATAACAAGCTCTTAAATAAGTAAGGAGCCAGAATGGATAGGCCCTCCCTGGTGCAAGCGGAGGATGGCAGAGTCACTTCCTTTTAAGAGGGCTATCCCCTCGGGAGTCATAGAGGAAGCTTATAAAAGTGAAGCTCACAGATGCCGCCTCCTTTTCCCTGCAGTCGTATTCTGTTGTTGTACAGTGTGTACAGTGGGGTCTGTGTTTGAGCTGTGAGTGGATGCTGTGGAAGGTGGACTCCAGGATCGTTTGCTGGGATTCATTTTTTTCTGATGCTTATTTTGTTAGATGCAGTTTTAATGACCCCATTAGGGAAATGACATTACTACGTAAGCAAAACAAACAAGAAAAGAGGGCAAGATACCACTTTATAATGTCACATACCGATATCATAAATTTGGATATCTGCCGATACCGATATAAATCCGATAGTGTGTTTTATAATGAATAAAGCGGTTTTTAAAAAAATATCTTGCTGCATTTTGTATAAGTTGATACTCAAGTTTTTAAAAAACCAAGCAAAACTAAAGTTATCCTGTTACACCTGTATGCAAAAAATACACTGCACCAAAATATTTCATAGTTCAGCAACACTGATCAACCTAATAAACCTGCACCATCCTCCCTATTCTGGTATGTTAAAGAGTACTTAATGAAATATTAAATAACCTAACTAATAGGGTTGCAAACTCCCAGCAAAAAAAAAAAAAGGAAACACCCTCCACCCTCCGCCTCGTGATGCTTAATTTGACGTAATCAACTTTAATTTAACGCACAAAAGAAAAAAAACCCATAATGCACAGAAATCAATAATTTTTCAAGAATAATTAAAGAGATTCAACATCTTTCTTCAACAGAACTGCAGACTGCACAGATGGTTCCCAAAGGAAAAAGAACTACCTTACTAGGGTATATTAGACTTAACAGTTACTATATACAGTAATGGACTTCTATATATTTTACATCAGATTAAAACTTTGGGTGTAAGAGTCAGATAATTATTTATTAAAAGCTCGACATTTTAAATGAGAATAAGAAAGAAAAGTATGTCTTTGTGCCCCCTTTTCCCTGTTCATGCCCTATCGGCCCCCCTGGCTACACTTTGCTAGCTCCGCCCCTGCACAGTTATGTCAGCTGTAGAAAAAGATCCTGGTGTAGAAATAATATTAAATAAATTCTAACAACAGCTGATCAAGCTTAAACGTGCTGCTGTTGTTCAGCCGCTGGTTTCCTCTTTCTGGTGCAAAGTGAGACAAAAACAAAGAAGAGAGACGATCAGCTGATCATTGATCAGTTTCATGATTGAAGCAGCAGCAGGAGAGAGAGAGAGAGAGAGAGAGAGAGGCAGTCGCTCCATATATTGGTTGTTAAGCTTAACGTGGGAATGCTTTACAAACATTCAGAGATGAACTTACACTCTTGCTTTACTTCTCTCTGGGAAAACCTTCTTGGAGATGAAAAGCCGGTTTGGTAGCGACGCTACAAATGCTCAACCAGACCGCCGACAGGTCTCGCACGCCACAGCCGCTCTATCACGTGAGCACACTGCTCCGACGTGCTACGGTTATGAGCTGAGTTACGCCATGTCGCAAGTTTTCTGAGCCGCTTTTGTGATATTTAATGAATCGGATTACATTTTTTATTTCTCTCCGATATCTGATCCAGTAATTTAGTTTTCGTTATAGGTTAATATCACTGCCGTGTCATCTTGTGTTAGCCGTAGTCTCCACCTGATCCATAAAGTGTAAAGGTAACGAGATGAAACGGGTCTATTTTACGCTTCATCCTGCGCTCGGATCTGCATTTCTGCAGATTCTTTGAATTTTTAAGTTCTAAATTAGATTTTCAAAGATGATAAAGAGTCAAGTCGTGTATCGAGGATGGATTTTAACTTTTGTTTTTATGTTATTTAGATCTGAAAACACTCTTGAAAAAGCAGTGTCGCGACCCTGTTGACCCCGTTGAGCCAAAGAGCCCACGATTACCATATGAAACATGTTTTTCCTTCTTCCACAATCATCGGTCACCTGACGCTAACGATCGGGGGCAGACTTTGTGATCGGCAGCTTTTACCGTTAGTGTTTACAGTGATTGTCTAAAGGGAGGCGCCGGTTTAACCAGGCGTTGATTCATGGAGACAAAACGAGGTCATGTCATCTCACTAAACCAATAATGGCTCTGATTAATTAGTTAAGGGGCTACCACTGTGCACAGCTAGTGCTCCACACTCAGACGTGGCACTGATGAAGTAACAGCTCTAACAGCAATCAGTGACATGATTGGTGCCCTGGAGCTGCTTTCAGTTTGGCTGAATAAAATGTCACCGGCTGACTTGGTGAGGATTTCACAAGCAGCTGAAGGTTTCAAACTACATGAAGAATTACAGAGCAGTTTATCAAAAATTACCAGCAATTTTATTCAAGCAGTGGATTTCAAACATTCTTGCTCTAACCTCGTCCCACCGCGGCAGTGAGAGTTTTACTCAGTCATGTAAGAAACACATCATTCCTCTATTAGCTCGTTATATAAATAGGAAGGTTGTTCTTTGTGAAAATGTTTTATATTATTATGCCAAGACCCAGAGGGACACTTCCCCTCCCCCAGTTTCCCACAGTTCAGGATTTATGCTGTTTATCTGCACTGAAGTGACCTGATTCTGTTTGTGAACATCTGTGCTCCATGAGAAACGTGATGTCTTACAGTTTTACCGACGCGTTGGAGGAACGCCACGTTAGGTGCGCTTGTCCTTGAAACCAGAATAAACGTGTGCGTCTCTCCCTCTCCACACAGAGCGCTTCGACCACCACTGTCCCTGGGTGGGGAACTGCGTGGGGAGGAGGAACTACCGCTTCTTCTACATGTTCATCCTCTCGCTCTCCTTCCTCACCATCTTCATCTTCGCCTTCGTCATCACGCACATCATTTTAAGTAAGTATCCACAAGGACGCGTGCTCTCAGGCGTAGTGCAGACGCACAGTCCTCCAGTCAGCAGGTTGTCAGTGGGCGTCGTGAAAAGCTGCAGCTTTCTGGCTCTTTACCATATTTCCAGCTGGGAGCAGGCGGCGGGTTGTTGGGCTGTGTGTGTGTGTGTGTGTGTGTGTGTGTGTGTGTGTGTTCAGGTATTGCTCATGTTGTGGGGAGCGAGACATCACAGAGCCTTTCTTATGGGCACACAAAACAGATGATTGTGTCCTTTGCTGTTTTGGTCTTTTTCTTTGACCAAAATGTGGACGTTTAGTAGGATCGTAGATGTGTAGTCGAGCTTCTCGTACAGCTAATCCTACCAAATTATCAAGTTTATTGTTTTCATCTCGTGTAATCAGGTGGATAAAATCATGTCTTAACCCTTTAAAGCCGGAGCAGCGCGCTCTGTTTTGCGTAACTATTTTTAAATCCCGGTAGCTCTGCAACCACGTGAGCTAGCGCAATAATTTTTTTTGCATATGAAACCGGAGGAGTTGTACTTACATCTTATGCCATCAGCTTGTCCTCGGTCACAGTTTCCTTCCACATATAGCTTTGCAAAAACTGCATAAAAAGCACTTGCAGCAACAAAAACATAATATTCCAGAAACACGCTTTGCCGATCCGATCAGCTGTTTGTAACACTTCCTAGTCCATCAGGCGAACTATCGCATGTCCGCCATGACCTGCCTGAAACCGGAAGTGACGTCATTTTGCGGAAATGTAGTTTTTTACCATCAGGGCCTCATGAGCCTATACTGGTGTTTTTAAAAGTTATCTTTGACTTTCTGACTTTCTGTGTGGTTTCTGGGATGCTTAGGACTCATATTGCACTGCTGGAAATAGTTTATTTTGATGCATATGCTGCTTTTTTGCAATTTATGTAATTACTATGCACTTAATGCAGACATATTATTAAAATCTGGGCTGTAATGGTTGTATTGATGTATAGCAACTTGAAATTCTCCCAAAAATGGCTCCACAGCATGTAAACATATAATATAAGCTCTGGCGGACTTGGTTCTATGGTAGGTCTTAAAGGGTTAAAGACATATTAGCAGTAAAACAATAATATTGTTGGTGCACCTCAAGGTTGAGCTGTAGGTCCTCTCATGTTTATATAATAAATGACTGATGTGGACATACTGGAACTTTGCTCTCTTTTAAAACACAAGTTAGAAAAGTTGTGTCAAATTTTGTTGAGCAAATTTTAGACATTAGCAACATTGTAACTAGCGAGGCCTAGAACGCTGCACATCTACACTGTGTCACCAGCTGGATGCAGTTTGGACAACATTAACATCAACAGACTGAATCTGAAGCAACAGATTCATATCAGTGTAAAATTACAACTGCATGTGTTTCTTCTTTGGGAGAATAGTTGTGTTTGAGTTTTCATATCGTGGCATCCACCTGCTCTAGATGAGTTAAAGCGAATCACAACACGCCCACATCTACCAGACAGGACTGTAAAATAGATTTACTGTACTGAACCCACACAGCTGACGACATATCTCTGACAGCTTTCTCCCAGGCTGTCTAACAACAGAGGAAAATGAAATCTGTAATGTGAAGCAGCATCCTGTAAGTCGCTGTTTCTACAGATCATCTGTGGTTTAGTGATCGTGTCTTTGTGGTAGTCGTATGATTCTGGCCTCACCAGCCTTCAGGGACTGCAGCACATTTACAAGATGGACCTGCGTGCTCATGTTAATGTGCAATCTCCCTTTGATTTAAAAGGCTGCATGAAGTTAGCTTAAGGTTGAGTTACAGTTAGACGAAGTTTGGACTAATGTCGTCTGAAGCCTGGATACATGAGTGCGAGTGCTGGGAGCAGCAGCGTGGGTCAGGATTAGCTTGTAGGGATGATTAAAACTCTTCTTGCAGACCATGTTAGACACTGTGAGTGTTCCTGGCTCAGAGTGGGTTTACAGGTGGCTGCAGTCCTTCATAGACACTGATTGTAACCTTTAATCCACTTTGTAAGTCTGAATGAATGAAGACAGTAGGTAGAGATGCTCCCTATAACCAGCTCCTTCATCTGCTCTGTGCCGCTTCTCTACACACTTGGGAGATAAATTGGAAAGCCAATTAAAGCGGCACACTCGGCTGAGCTCAGTTCTTCTCGTCAACTCTTAACCTTTACTCAGGACAGTGTTTGCAGCAGGTAATGGCGTAGCGCTCAGTATCTCCCACATTCTGTGTATGTAACAGCAAACACGAGCTGCGTGCTGCTCTAACACAAACTGTTTCCCTTTCACAGGCTCTCATCAAAACGGCTTCCTCAGCGCGCTCAAAGACAGTCCTGCCAGATATCCTTTCACCGTTCCACGTCGGTGTCTACTTACACCTGGATTTTTCTTTAAGCAGTCACATTAATCACACATGTATCGTTGCTGTCCTTCATCTCATCAGCGTTGTTAAAAATAGCAACATCTGCCTGAGTGATGCTGGAGAACTGCTGATTATTGTCGTGTGGCTTATTGTAATTCATCATCAGACCAGAAAACCCTTCATGTGATCTTTAACACTAACTGGGACTAGAGAACATGAGACATCATATTTATCCCAAATTAGCTTCTCTGATTGGCTGAATTTACTTGAATAATCAGGCCCCGTCATATCTTTAGGACCTCAGTAACTCGTAGCTGTCATCCTAACAGAGCGTGTTGCTCTCACTCTGCAGGCCTACTTGTTGTTCCTAGAGTAGGGACGGGAGGCAGAGCCTTCAGTTTTCAGGCCCCTCTTCCAGTTTGGATTCAGGAGACGGACACTATCTCTACTTTCAAGATTCAAACTGTATTTTAAAGCTTCTGGATCAGGTGACTGCGCTGTTGTCTTTCTGAGGCTCAGGTTGCTCTGGGACTTCCCAGGATGCCGAGCGCTGCTCTGGCTGTTGGATCTGTTCTATATAAAATTCCTTGAGGTGAACGCTGTGGTGAACCAGCTCTGTATAAACCTGCGTTCTCACAAACATTTATATTCCCAATGATTACTTTGATGTTACACGTGCAGATTATTCCACAGGTCAGATTTATCTGCCTGCCTTCCTCTGTTATTTATCTCTTGCATGACTTACATGCATCTGATTAGTCTTGTACTGCGGGGCTTACGCGGCATGCAGGACAGCGTCGCTCTTCAGCCGTGTCATGTGACTCAGACGGTGTGTGCTGTGCGGGTGTTGTTACTATTATTGTGTTTATTGTAACCACGTCTGGACTGTAAGTCAGATAAAGTTGAGCAAAGAGGTTCATCGCAGCCTTTTAGCTGTGAACTGTTCACATGCTGATTTGGAGTTAATGTGGCTGCTGCAGAAGGTTAGATGGAGGCAGCAGAGTCTCGCTTTTATTCGCTTTTTAATCATGAAGCAGCTCGTGACTGCTTTGGCAGCCCTTTAATGCGTTTTCTCCTGCTTTAAACACTTTGATGTCTTCTCTCACTTAAATACGGCGTGGAGTCGTGCGAGGTCAGGACTGATAAGCCCGTTCAGAGGTAGAAATGAAGAGCAGCTCTAAATGATCCCGGCGCTCGGTGTACAACGCAAATCCGGTTCAGAGCACGGGCTGCCACGCCGCCGCTCTCTCGCTGCCCTGCTCTCTGCGATAACTTTGTGAGGCTGATAAAGTCTGCTGTCCCACAGCGCTTTAATAAAGCTGAATTGCAGTCGATACTATCGCAGCAGGCCTTTGTGCTCGAAGAATGATGACATGCTTTGTCCTTGCTGAGGAGGAAGAGATTGGAGGAGAGAGAAGAAGAGCGTGAGGGCATTAAGTTTATGAGAGGATGCAGTATGATGCTAACCTACTGAGCATTTTCCAGCAGCCCTTCAGCCACTTAGTTATGGTGTCTGGGTATTTGTATGTGTCATCCTTGGAGGTGCACATTAAGAGTCAGTGGTGTTTGTTTGTGCGTGTATGTGGGGCGGGGAAATGAGCAGTACGAGCCAAACGAACTGGTAACTGGGAAGTACTGGCGAGAGGAGGGCGGCCCTCAGGCTGCGGGTCAGTGTGCTCGCTGCTCGGCAGCACCTCGGTGTTCGGGCTGGCTGCGTGGGTTGTACGAGCTTTCATGTTATCATCTGTCACTGCATCACCACAGCAGTTATTCCTTGACTTGTTTGTGTCACCGTGCTGGAGTTGGTGGTGTGTTTCTTCTCTGTGTGGTCCATCGTGGGCCTCTCAGGCTTCCATACCTACCTGATCAGCTCCAACCAGACCACCAATGAAGACGTGAGTATGGACACGAAGTGCATCACACCACACGTGCTGCAGAACGAATGTTCACGTGTGTCGTGTGCTAACAGACTCGATTTAAAGGGCATAAAATGTTATTTTCTAATAGTTTCAATTGAAACGGCACGAAAACCATTTGATCTTTTTATTGGTTCATTCACTCATTTTCAATTCAGTGCCAGTAACTGGAAAGTAGCGGGCACACGACACGGGACGAGTTGTGATGCTGCAGCGCCGAACCTGCTGCAGCGTCGAACCTGCTGCGGCGTCGAACCTGCTGCGGCGTCGAACCTGCTGCGGCGTCGAACCTGCTGCGGCGTCGAACCTGCTGCAGCGTCGAGCTGCTCGTTAGTTTTAATATTAACGTGATTAGACTCAGTGGGGGAGGGGCTCCCACAGGAGCCCCGAGGCAGCGGATCAGCTTTACTGGCCGAGAGAAGAAGACGAGCCCAGTTTTGTACAACAACAGCGTCTTTATTCATCGTCATGTTCTACATCTGCCAAATCATTTCAATCGAAAGATTTTAAATATATTTAGCGGAGGGCTCGCAGGGTTAGGCTTGATTTTAATTTATACGTGAAAGACGTGAAAGACGTGAAAGAGCCCAGGATGGTAACAGAGGCTTCGCCTCCATGTTAAAGTACACATGTGATCACTGTTTCACCGTGGAGAAACAGAAGCCATGTCTTTGAAAAGTTATTCACAATTCAATTCAATTCAATTTTATTTATATAGCGCCAAATCACAACAAATGTTGCCTTAAGGCGCTTCATAGATACAGAGAAAAGCCCAACAATCATATGACCCCCTGTGAGCAGCACTTTGGCGACAGTGGGAAGGAAAAACTCCCTTTTAACAGGAAGAAACCTCCGTTGCTGAGAGAACACGTTTCTATTTGTTGTCACAGATGTGAGGGAAACGCTTGTTCTCACATCCTGCAGCACACGCGTCGCCTTCCTGCAGTTTCCTCAACACTAAGCAAAGTTTCTTTATTTCATTTTCCTGAAACGGTTTCTTCAATTTTAAATTCTGATAGAAATGATCCAAAATATTGATGAGTTGTTTAAACCTGTTTGCTTCACAAGTAACATAAGGCCAGTAGCTCTATCGGGTCACTGAGTACTCTGACCTCTGGACCAAATATTTATGGTAACAAAATTGATCATTTGGGATTGTTTCCAGTGGAGGAAAGAGGAGAGCGAACAGTTCAGGAGCCGACGCCGTGAGTGTGCGAACGTGTAAGGGCCTCATTAATGCTGAAGTGTGGGTGTGGCTTATTTCACATTCTGCAAAAAAACAACGTAAACGTGTCCACGTCCCAACTTTTTTCAGAAGCATATTCCCAGGATAAAATTCCAGCTCATCACATGTCGTTATTTTTTACTGTTTCAATGATTTTCAGGTTTTAATCAGAAATTCTGATCTGTGACTGTTTTGGAAAACGAGCTTTAAAGTTCTCAGTGATGTTGGTTCCTTGCTAGCCTGAAAATACACACTGATCTGTGCGTTTTAATCCTTTTAAAAGAAGCGTTTTTAAGAGTTTCTGACTATTTGCTGTATGCTGTGTGTTCATCAGCTGCACAGAAGGACTCACAACTTCTGTCCACCTCAGACTGTGAGCGAGTGGTGCTCGAGCTTCGCCGGTGAGCTCAGCTGATTCGAGAATGGCGATGATAATTTTCAAGGTCACAGAAGTGCGCACGGCCCGCTTGAGCTCCAGACTAGACACAAACAGCAGCGTCTGTTTATCGATGACACTTTGGATATTTATCTGTCTCACTGAAGCTTTGCATCTCTGCAGATAAAAGGTTCATGGTCATCTAAACGAGGGAAGGACAACTATAACCCCTACAGCTATGGAAACATATTCACCAACTGCTGCGCGGCGCTGTGTGGACCCCTGCCGCCGAGGTAGGCTGGGTGTTAATGTTTCTGTGAGGCGATGCACTCATTCCTCGTTCCTCGATGGTCAGATGAGGACAAAGAGCCCATCGTTCCCTGCTCTGGGGGGAAAAGCCATCTCAGTGTCATCGTAGTTTCCCATTTTCTCCAAAGGCAAAAATAAAACTGTTACTCAGAAGTGTTTGATGTGAGGAGCTGCTGTGAAATGAGCCGCCTGCAGCCTTTTCTCTAAACATAGCAAAGATACCGCAAAGCATTTCAGGCCTATTTGAACCAAATCCGAGATCAAAGTTTCCCACATTGATTAGATTTTTAGACTTTTCTGCCCATGTGATCGAACAAAAACACAGAGCAGCTGTCAGCTCGCGTCTGTGCGGCTGCACGCTGCCCCCGGCGTCGTTCTTATGTCAGTTCCCCATCTGTCGACATGCTGCTCCTTCATATGCATGTGGACCACCTTTAAAACTTATTACATGAAGGAACAACACAGCGAGTCATTACTTTAGTTTCCCATCGTACAACTCCACGTTCTGTCAAACACTTCATCCATGTTTTACTTTGTAGATTACAAATTGTAGTTCTTGTCATATTTTTCCACTAAAGGAGAGTGAAAGGTCTCCCCAGTTTACCACAGCCCACCTTTAAATACCGAACCTTTGAAAAGCTTGAAGACAAAGTGTCCTGAAAGCAAACTGTGCTCAGTCATTTACATGAACAAAGATTATGTAGGTAAGCAAATTCTGCCTGAAACAAGGAATCTGTAGTTTGATGAATTTGTTTCTTTTCTCTGGTGCAGGTTTAACAGAGATTCAAAGTTTTCTCTGTGGTTGGTTTTAATGTTTCAGAAGATGGTGACTATTGTGCAAATTCATTACTTTACAAACCCGTCCCTGCCAGTGCCAGTTCTCATTACTCATCCGTGAGTCTGAAGTCTGAAGAAATGAGGCGCCACCTTGGATCGACTCTGTCAGAACAGCACAAATATCTTTTTATCCTGCAGGTCCTGCAGCTTTTAACGATGCATTTAAGTACCTGCAGAGTTCCTCAGTATATGCACATGTATATTAGAGGTGGGAATCACCATACATCCCACGATACGATATTATTGCAATTTTTTAAAAATATTTTGCGATATTCAGATTCTGTACAGCCCCTTTAGCAACTGAAGAATTTGAAAGTAAATTAAAACAAAATATAATTTTACATTAAATAAAAAAGTTTTAAACTTCATTAAAATAAAACATGTCTTAAATTAAAATAAGTAAACTGTCATGTTTATTGCTGCCAAAAAAAAGTTGGAATGTCAGGATTCTTGCTCAGAAAAAGGATCAACATGCTCTGAAGTCAGAGCACAAAAACCTTTTTGTAACAAAGTATCGATTTCTGCTGTCCCTGTATCCATACATTATTAGCAAACAAAATATCACCATGCTACACAGTATCCATTTTTCCCCGCCCCTAATGTATAAGAACAGCAGTGATGTGTCAGTGTGTTTGGCTGTTCTGTGCTTTTGCCGTCACGAGCTATACATCTCTCATAACGGCTGCAGCGGGTGGCGAAGGAGAGTCCTCGGCTCACAGGTGGCTGCCATCTGGCTCTGTGTGTGGCCACAGGTGTCGCACAGCTGGCCTCACCTGCCTCTTGGACTCGGCGAGCTCAGAGCCACAGAGACAAAAGCCTTTTGTGTTTTACTCCCTGCACAGATTCTCCACTCACACTTTCAAATGCATCAAACTGCAGGTTTTTAATCCCAGCTCAGTCCTGCTGGAGCTCACCGTCAACACTTTGTGTTAAATTCTTATCGAGCTTGATGCCTCAGCTGTGACCGATCGGCCTGTGTTTGGCTGATAAACAGCCCCCATCATCACACGGAGCCTGTGCAAAGTTCAGCAGGTTCTTCTCTAAGCAGCAGAGCTGTGCAGCATTAACCTTGGGTTGGAAATGATGGTCACAGTCTACAGTCACAGTTAACAGAAAGTACGCCCTCATTCACTTCCAAGGTGCTGCATATCAGGACATAATACGATTAGCTGCTCTTACAATGAGGTAAATACAACCTCAGGTGACACAGTACAGTCTCAGTAATTATTTAACAAAAACTGAGACATCCTTTCTGTAAGTAACAGCCAGCAGTGTGAGCACTTTGATAAAAGCAGAAGTTTTGGTGGTTTGCTGATCTGAAGCATCCGAGCATGACCGACTGTCAGCAGGGTGGCAGAGGGCAACGTGCCCAGAGCCACAGGGCGTGTGCACGAGGTCATCAGCAGCACAGTGATCCCACACACGGCAGCAACGGTCCAGTGAAAGTCCAACCTCAGAGAGCTGTGCATAAAACATGTCTGCACAACTGACTGAGAGCAACGCTGCAAAGAAAGAGGACAACACTGTCACACAAAATCATTACTGCAGCCAAAGGTGTCGCCACAAGCTACTGAATCATGGGGCGGGCTCCGTTTGTCACAGGGCCGTTTGTTAAACGATGACACGCTGGAACGGGTCATGTGTTGTGCATCTGAGACTGTATTTAAATCATTTTAGAAGCTGGTATTTCCTGACCTGCAGCAGAGTATCAGAAAATAGTTCACACCGCACACAGTAGTTATCTTTGCTTTTACCGTCAACAGTGAAACCGCAGGGTCAGAGTTGAATAAAGTCCCTCTGTTAGAGCGACAAAGATCTTTTGTTCGTTTGTTTCATCCCATTTCTTTCTTTGGTCGTCTGCTGACCCACAGCCAGATCAACTCGACCTCTTCCTTCCTGGTTAAAGCAGGACGGCCTGTGGGAGCTGCGTGTTGTGTTATTGTGCTGCTGAGTGACCTTTGCTGCGTGATGTTTGCTGACGCTAACGATGTTCTCGGCTTTTCTCTCATTAGTCTCATCGACAGACGCGGCTTCGTCGAGGCAGACGTGCCACAGTTGGCACCACCAGCCAATGGTATCACTATGTATGGCTCCACCCAGTCGCAGCAGAGCCACACGGTAAGACTGCCGACCGCCACCCGCCCCCCTCCCCCCCTCCCTCTCCCCTCCAAATGCAGCTTTATGCATCACTTTGTCAGAAATGGCACCGAACAGTTTCATCTCTTTTCGTGGTGAAACCATAACCAAATAAACTAAACCATGAAATCAGTCATGTTGATGACACATGTGCATTTTATTTACGTTTAAACGAACGAGCATGACTCTGTAATTTCACAATAAGAGCCCCCCTGTGCAAAGAGCAGGATAATAAAGCACGCAGGATTTCAGCAACTATAAGCTAAAATACTTTAAAGACTCCTCAAGCTGCTTCCTAACTTCAGAGAGTTTATATAAAGTTGCAGTGAGCTTTGTAAGCTGCACCTGATTTGTTCTGCACGTGCGAAAAGGCCTTCTTCCTGTTCCTTCCTTTCACAGTAAAAGCCCTTAGCATTTACACACTGACTGCTGTAAAGTGAAATGGCTTGTGTTAAAGCATTACATACAATTTTAACTTTGATTTCACTGGTTATGAAATAGAATATTTATTATTGTTATAAATAAAAAATTAATTAACTTTTTCTTGGTTCTTATATATGAAACTAATTAAACAGAAACTAAATTCTCCTTTTCAACTGAACTTTTTGATCAATGTACACAAATTGTGAAGTTATTATTATTATTATTATTATTGTATCGTCCTAATAAACTGACTCTGAGAGGGGAGACGTGCTTCAGTATTAAGAAGTCACAGCTGTCAGGTAGAAACAGTTTTAATAGTTTTAATCCGACTCTTGCATGAAAAAAATATTTTTTATGAGTTAATTATTTTTGTATTTTAGCATTGACAGGAAGTACGTCTGTTTTCGCACACGTGTAGAACAAATCTGGTTTCCTGGCGAGGATCAGGTCGTCCTCGTGCGGCTGCCGTGAACGATGCCGACGGTCGACTCTCTGATGATGATGTCAGATTTAGGAATGTAGAGGCATCCCGCGCTGGCCCGGATAACCGGGCCCAGGCCCAGAGCACGGAGGCTGGACGCCGCTGAATCACACACAGCTCGGTTTTTTTCTGGTCTGGGAAAGTAAATCCAGTTAGTGTCTCATCGCTAGATTGAGATGGATGAAGCTGCTCTGGATTACAGCAGGCGAGTTCTCAGTCTGCACGAACCACGTCGTGTTTCTTTAAATCAGGTCGGCAGGCGGGGTTACGGTGATGTGGTGGCGTGCAGTCTCTGATTTCTGGTCAGCTGCTCATAAGACGCTCACTCTGAAATCTTATGGAAACTCCTGGAATCGGCACATTTGGAGGATGCTTGTTCAACTTTATCACTTTGCAGTTGTTTTATTAAACACACCTAAACGTTCTGGCTGTCAGATTATTTTGAATCATGCTTTATTTATTCCAGATTAAGTGAAGGAAAATGATGATTTCCTTTATTCGAATGGATTTTGTTGTGCTGAATCTAAATATGATAAAAAACTAAAACAGCTGATTGATTAGTTTAATTGTTGCACATTTTGTGCTTATAAGCTCATGCCCTGTCACTTGTTTATGTTACAGATTAGCGAACGCTTTGTGCACAAACTAACACAAAATAAAACAAACAGAGCCAAGATCACACAGGAGGCAGAGACGCTGTCTTTGGAAGTTCCTTTGCACAAAATATAGAGAAGAAAATATTTAAATCAAGTTTAAACTGAGTTACAAAGTTTGAGATGCAGTTTAGTGCAAACTGCAAAAAAAAAGCACGTCTTATTTTTTTGTGTTTGATATTGACATGAAGCTCATCTGTAACTTCTGTATGTCACCCAAACTAACCTCACCTAACCGACCCGCTGAGTAAAACATTACATCATCAGGGAAAAAACAAACATTATTTTGGCTCTGCAGACGTTTTTAATATTCAGCTTTGTGCAGATAGAGATGATAGAGATGATAGAAATGATAGAAATGAAAACCACAAAGTGATTCAACATTATTTTTCTTCTACTGCCCAAAAAAGAAACGTGTTGAATGTGTTTGAGGCTGAAGGAACATCATCCAAATGTGTTGATTCGCTGACTTTTGCCAGGGGTCATCTGTCTCTGCAGCAGGCTCGTGAAAAGATGAGCATCGAAATCACGCCGCAGGCCGTGAACAGGTTTTTGTGCAGCGTCAGGCTGAGTCCCGCCTCACTCGTGGCGTCCAGTTTACCTCCTCGCACACAGCTACTGAACACCTTTCCCTCTGCCGTGTCCCTGTTGGCGCAGAGGCTCGACCTCGTCCTGGTTACTCTCACCGAGATGTTAAACGCTGACGTCATCGGTCATGATCTCTTGAATGGCCCGTTGGGCTGAAAGCCACGGGAACATTCCCCAACGTTAGCACGTCCACAAATAACCACCATCTGTCTTCTGTAGCGGTCATGAGCGGCCGCGGTCGTCCTGGCTGTTTGCCTGGTCAGTGCTTAGCGTGTAGCTGTCCAGGTCTGGGACTGGCGTGTAAACGACGTGCTTCAGTGTATTTAAATCAGATGACTAAAAGCAAACAGTTGGCAGGTCGGAGCGCGTACACCAACCACGCCGTTGTGTGTGTCGCACGTTAAGCCGGGCATTTTTAGCTCCGTGCTGGCAAACGCGCGTTTGTTTCTTTGTGACGCAGCTTTGAATCGATGGAGACTTTTTAAGCCGTTGCCACGGTAACTGCGTGTGAAACGATGTCATTGCACTTTGATAAACAAACCCTGCTTTCTGGATTTGACTCAGTAAAAGGAGAGAGACGGACTGCAGTCGTCACAGGCCTCCCTGAGAGGCTCACATCAGTTCCCACTGTAAGCAGGGGAGACCTCACAAAGCATCTCCGCACTTTAAAGCGCTCGGGTCACATGTTCGAATGTCCCCGACCACTGTGTGACTTATTATCTGTTAATGTTGTCGGGAATAACACGCTCTAATCTCTCCAGTCCTCTTCAGATTTGTTTAAATATGAAACACCAGTAGAATCAGCTTTGTACAGCACGCTGACACAAACTGTTCACCCGGCTGTACGCGACAGGTGACGGCAAATAAAACTGTAAAAATACCTGTAGAAACCTTGCTGTGCTCCTACAGCAGAGCATCAGTGTCTGAGTCACTCTGAGGGGGGGAGAGGCTCGCACATTAGTGGTAGAGGTCAGATTTACTGACACCAAAAGATTACTCTCAGGTTTGGTGCTCTGTGGTTCAGAGATGTCCACGTTTTTGGACGACGACGACGTCTCAGGAACAGAGAAATGACGCTCTTCCTGTCATGGTATCCGTCTACTGATGCAAAACCAGAGTACATGTGGGCTGAACGTTGGGATTACAGGAATGTGAAAGCCCAACACCGTCTAGGTATTGTTTCTGCCTTGCTGCTAATGAGTCAGTCGGTGTTCACGAAGCCTGACAGCTCTCTATTTTCCATCAAACACCGACGACGTAGCCTGGCGCTAACGTGGAGGTGAGCGTGTTTCCTGTCGTTGCAGTGCAACAGCCTGAGCCTAGCCTCCATAAGTCGACACACGGACGACTGATAGCACTTAAAGCACATCTGTTCTGCTGTCAAAGGTCGCCCGGCCTGTGTTTACATCATGTCTGTAATCTCTTTTCAGGTCAGTGAGATTGAGGCAGAAAGGTGAGACGTGGAGGACGAACCTCTGCTTCACGTTTCCTCCCCGTGAGGCTTTGGGGGCGGTGTGGGGTGGGCGGCTGCGTCACGGGGCTCTTCTTGATTATTATGCTTTTAATTTCTGGTACCTCTCGCACCCTGTGGGCTTTTCATCTGCAGCTGCTCTGTAGTATTGATGACTTTGTGGTGACAAACAGGGTTAAAGCTAACCTCTCTGTGGCTGATGTGGCGTCCTAACCCAGTTACCGCTCGTTATTGACACATCCACAGCGAGGCGATGGCGATCAATAGGCCGTGAAGCAGGGACTTAATAGCAGCTGTGTTGAGCTGAGCGGCTGTTTGTGTGGCTCTGCATCCTAACGCGACACTAACACCTTCTCTTTCTCTCCCTTCCCTCCTTTGTCGTCTTCACGCCTTCCTTTCGTTTGTTTTCTTCTTCTTCTTTCAAATTCTGCGTCACTGCCATCCCCCCCCCCCCCAATGTCTGTTGCTTTGACCCGCACACCCCCTCCCTCGTCTCCCTTCTCCTCGTTGGCGCTTTCTCTCAGTGTGACCAAGACCAGTGCATTCAGAGCACCAAATTCGTTTTGCAGGCCGCCGCCACCCCGCTACTCCAGCACCACAGCAGCGAGCCCGTCATCCTAACCACATCCCCCGAAAACGGAGGGACGCTACCTGGCCGCGCCTCCCTCGCCCTGACGGGGCCCTGCACCTCGCTGCCCCTCGGCCAGCCCACCCCTCCGACCTCCACCTCCAGCTTAAGCTGCCACGAGGCCGCCGACAAGCTGCCGGTCCACGGACACACCCTCACACACAACCACAGCAACCCCCTGCAGGAGTCGGTGTTCCAGCACCACTTCCTTACGCCAGAGGAAGTGCCGTCGCCGCCCGGCATGCTCCACTGCGGCAGCCCCATGGGCCACAGCCACACCACGCAGGCCGGCTTCTACGACCCGGCCAGCCAGGACTCGCTGCACGAGGACTCCGTCAGAGGGCTGGTGAAGCTCAGCTCCGTCTGACGCCCCGATGTAAACACTGAGATCACTGAGGTCAGCTGACCCCCACCCACGCTCACGGGTGGTGGTTCAAACTCAGCTGTTGGAACCTGTGGACCGAAATCAGATTTGTCTTCAGACGTTTTTCTTCCCAAACGTCTCAGCTGGAGCTGGAAGATCATTCCTGTGTTTTCTGTTTGAAACTCTGGGGAAGTTTAATCCGTTAACTCTCTGGAAACTTCACAGGAGACATTTCAGGTTTTTGTTCCACTTCAATCCAAAATAAAAGTTTGGGTGAGAAGGCGGAGCGTCGCAGCTCTGACTCCTTTTCTAAAACCTTCTCCTGTGTGCCCGTTGCTGATTGGACGGTGTCTTCTTGCCTTTTTTTCTTGGACATGGTCAGCAGTGCGATGGTTGATGTCTTCATGTTGCATATCATCAAGCTTTTCTATGTAAAAGAGACTGTTGTATTGTACTATGGTTATTACAACTTACAGATTATATTTCCTGTGGATATTAATAAAACCATCTTTTTATCACATCCGGCTGCGTTTCTATCGAAGGCGTTTGTGTGACCGTCATGTGATGCTGACGTTTTAACATTTATGGATGATTTTGAGCTCTGAGCTGGTCCAGCTGTGGGTCCACGCCTCAGAGTCAGTCTGTGGCCAAAGACGCTGATGGTTTGGGAGAAACTGACACTCCCACTTTAACGCTCTTCCACCCCCTTGTGGTCGAGCAGAAACACTGCAGCTAAGATTGGATTGTTTTAATTTACATTCTTTTATGAAACCAACAGGAAGGATATCAGCCTCATGTTTACTAACATCAGTGTGATGTCACACCAGCTGTAGGCTGACTTAAAGACGGCGTGATGACTCACAGTTCTGTTGGTCACATTATTATTTAAGGATCCCTGAATTTCAGTTTTTGACCAACAAAAGCCACAAAAATATCTGAGCCTCGTCATCAGTCTGTGACCCCACGTGACCCCTCTGCAGTGGGCTGTTACAGTAAAACCATGTTTGTTTGGGAAGTTAAAGAATTCCAAACAATTCCTGAAAGTTGGGACGAATTAAAATGTAAATAATAAGATTTAAGGATATTCTTTTAATCCATAATTTATTCATAATAGAACAAAAACAAAACATTTCAAATATTTAAACTGAGAAGATGAAGCGTTTTGAGGGCAGCAACATGTTTCTAAAAGTCTGTTTGAAATCTTCACATTTCTGAGTCAGGAACATTTTATAAACTTTTTTTGTGAACCTCTGTTCTGTGTATTTTTCATACCCAGTCACATGAAAAATGTTCCTCCAGCTGCTTTTGAACCTTTTTCTCTTTGACGTTTTGCTGTCATCAAATTCAAAATGAGCTTCACATTTGATGTTTTCCTTTATGATTATTTTGTTTTTATTTACGTGTTTTATTACTGGCAAGACAGTTATGGAGAGCACACTTTTAAATCGTTGCTATGGCGGTCCAAATCCACGGAGGCCGGCGAACATGTGAGGCTATAAAATGTAAAAAAGGCTCCCGATGATGAGCTGAGGAGGTGAAGAATCGCTGAAGGCTGCTGGTCATCCTCAGGTTTGAATGATAACCGAAGGATAACAGGAACACGCTTGTCATTAAATAATGTGACACATGCAGCCTGATTGGGTTACATTTTAACCACAGGTGATTATAAAGGAGACGAGCAGGACTCGCTTCTCTGACGGACCTGTCACAGTTATTTAAATCTTATCTCGTGCTGCCTGTCAGGTGTTTGGGACATTTTCATGTATTTCAAATATTATTTTAAAGTGATAAAAACGAATGCCATTGAAAGCTGTGACTTCAATGATGCAGTAAAAACTGCACTTCCTGGATTTTTTCTACATGAGCTGCACAGAAGAATGCCGTCCTTGTATTTATTTCACTGTTTTGCTGACCGTCTTATAACGAACATGTAAGCAGAGCCAGGTGTCGAGAGCTTCTTAACATTCACATTTATTTCCAGGTTTAGTTACACAGGCTGTATCACAGCAGAGATGCACTAGAGACAAGAAAAGAAACGGTCCAGGGACCACAGTCAGCTGCAGCACGGCTCACCGTCATGCATCATCCAGTCTCAGCTGGAAACCGTTCATGTAAGACCCGCCCACGGCCTCCGTGCCAGACTAGCTTAGAACCATCCACGCCCAGGTTGCTGTGGCTAAGCTAATTTAGCACGATAACCAGAACCCAGCAGCGTCGGTGACGCCGGTTTCCGCGCGAGTCACCACAGCTTGACGTCGGTGAGCTCCAGGTCTCCCATGATCTCCAGCTGGTCGATGCTGCTCAGGTCCTGCACCCGGTGTCTGAACTCGAACAGGTGCGAGCCGTTCACCGCCAGCTTGAACCGATGTGGCTGACAGAGGAGGAGGATCTGAGGAAGACATTTAAAATAGTCTCTGAAGAAGCTGAAGGCCTTTAGAAGTGCTGAGAAGCTGCAGGTGGTCCTTACCTCAAAGTATTCTCCTGAGGAGAATGGGAAGAAGGGCAGCTCCCGCTCCTCCTGACCCCAGGACTCACCCAGGTACGAGTTCCTGATGAACACGCCGGACTTCATGCGGGGGTTCAGGTGGAGAGCGATGTTCTCCGTCCGGCTGTTCCGGAGGTTCACGGTAAAACTGGAGCAACGTATGAGCGTCACTGTGAGACGGGCGGTCCTGGATGACTCGCACACAGATTCATACACGTGTCTGAATGTTTACCTGTGAGGATACATGCTGACCTGCCCTTTGATTGTGATGTGCTGTCCTGGGCTCAGGCCTTTGAGGATGCTGCCTTTGTAAGGGAGGCTCTGAAACAGCAGGGAAACCTAAACGTCTGATAAGAGTTTGGACATGTGATCGACTTTTAGCAGCTTAAAGGTAAAAACTCACCAGGTCCCCTGATTCTGAGAATATTGCCTGCGAGGGAGAAAACGCACATTTAGACACGAGCGGCAAAAAACCTGAAATATGAGACCGACGTGTACTCACTGAGTTTGGGATGTAGCCGATAGCGTGCACCCTGACGTTCCCACAGATGGAGAAGGTGTCAACCCTGTTCAGAGGAATTCTGTGCTTGTATTCCAGCAGGTGAGCTCCATTTACCGCCACCTGCAGGTGAACAAGGAGCGTTATCGTTCGTTTCCACACGCAGGCTTACCTTCATCTACCAGCTCGGGCTCACAGACCTTGAAGGCGTCTTCATGCACCAGGATGATCGTCTCGAAGGGAGCGCCGCGCTTGTAGGGCAGCTGGTGGAGCGTCTCCTCTCTGCCCCAGCTCTCCTGCAGCAGGGAGTTGCACACCACACAGGGCGAGCCCTTGAAGCGAGGGCTGAAGTGGAGGGCGACGTCGGAGCGCGGTTTGGTGCTGCAGCCACTCGACAGGTCGATCTGAAACCTGCACAAAGTTTAACTGCCGATCATGTCGTGCATCAACGTTTAACTTAAACTCCACGTGGATGGTGGCGTGGATGTAACTCCATCCTTTTATTCTGGACCCAGTTGGCAGAACAGCTGAGCTCAGCTGTGATTTAAAAAAAGACTTTGACTGTAGCAGCGCTGTGAGCGATGCATGATCACTGAAGAGAATAACAACCTCATATCAGCCAAACTGATCCTGGACCTGTTCTCTGCACAGATCAGCACATCCAGGGTAACTTCTCAGCGACCCCAGTAAACCCAGCAGGAGGCGGGGTTTGCAGCATCTGACCAATCAGGTTTCCTGACAGTGAAGCAGCTGAGTGTACAGACGAAGATAAACTGACGAGTTAAACACAGACTGAGTGTGTGGGAGCTTCCAGAGCTTTGCTCAGTCTGTGTTCATAAAGTTTATTTGAATCAGGAAGGAAAGAGTTGGCAGTGAACGGATCTTCATTAACCTCCTCAGACCTGAACTCTTCCACGGCAGCATTTTTAATTTCTCTTTGATATTTGGGCTGATTGGGGCCCGATGAATGTAAAAACAAAGAATTACCAGATTGTTTTTACCTTTTGTTTTTAAGAAAAAAAAGAGCCACATGAGGATATTTGTTTAAAATTCTGATAGAACAGTAGCAGCATAACGTCCTCGTAAGTGGACATCAGGTGCTTGTGGAGCAAAATTGAGTATTTTGGTCTAAATAACCCAAAATGTGACGTCCACATATGTGGACGCAGGTCCGAGGAGGTTAAAGGAACATTTAGATGTGAGACATTTGATTGAGCCGCAGTGTCGGAGCTGTTTAAGGGAAGAGGAAATGTAAATAAATCAGGAATTAAGTTTCTATCGTTCTCACTGATGCTCATGACATAAAGACTTTGAGACCCTGTGAGGGTCCAGGAGCAGCGGCACGTTTCTGATTGGCCACGACGATGAAACCTGCTGATCTCTAATCTAGAAACAGAACTGAGCAGATTGGGTCTCCAGCCCGAGTGAGAAGTGAACATCTCTGTGAGAGTTTTTGGGTCTTTGCTGCTACATCGTACCTAAACAGACACACAACCCCACACACACACTGTAATAACACATATCAATAACCAGTAACCTCAACATCGTCTTTGATCAGAACCACGGACAGCACCTGCAGTCAGACACGTTTGTGCTACAAACTCACAGCAGAACAGATTTAAGTTTAGTTTTATCAGCGAACATAAAACAGCTGTAACATCTGGAAACAACAAACCACAGGAGGCCTCGCTGTGTGTGGAAACACTATTTCAATAAAAAACTATTCAGCATCACAGCCTCATCTTGCTCTGCTTCCTCTTTTCAGCGTCACTCGTTTGCTTCACGTGAAACGCTGCTGCTTTCACCAAAACATGAATTACTGAATATTTCACGTCAGCAGGTTCTCGAGCGTTTCCCACACGTGACAGAGCAGCATCGGTAACATGTGACACCTGCACAGATACAAACTACCCTGCAATATAAAAATCATCTCAATCAGCAGCAGCTGGAACATTAAAGTTACACAAAGATCAATAATTATGGTTCAATAATATCATCTATATGATTGTGAAAGGTGCCACAGTTTATAATAAGCACTTTAAATATCCTTTGATTATACAACGTGTGAAACTATTAAGTATAAATAATTTTTCAAATCAACACAAAATGAAGTTTTTAAATCTGCAGCAACACCCAGAAACCAAACATGACAGGTGAGGGGCAGCCAATCAGAACAAAGCAGGATGGACTGAGATGCTGCACTTAGTCCCAGAATAATACACAGAAGGATTATTGTGGACTTTAAATCAAGCAAAGCAGGTATGGAAGAGTTCAGGAATACAGTAAATATCACACACAGCTGGAAACAGCGTCATGGGTCAACTTTCATTCTCTTCGCTGAAAATGTTTGCAGGGGGAGATTTTTTCCTGCATGAACAGAACAAACTGCTGCTGTTTGATCTGAATCTTACCTGTCAGCATCCGGGGGGACGGTGCCCTGGACGATGATGATCTCCCCGGGGTGCAGGCCACCAGGTATGGGTCCGGTGTATGGGATCACCTGCAGAGCGGACATGTAAACCTCAGAGAGCCTCGTGTCTTCATTCGAGTGTGGTCAGACAGACAGATGTGGACAGGTGTGTGCGCAGATGTGCGGACGGCGCTAGAAACTGCATGCGTGCAGACAGCAGAGCATGCAGCCATCAGAGGGCTGATGGAGATGATGATAATAATAATCCGCTTACCGGATTCAGAACCGTGTGTTTAGCGTTAGCCACGGACATCGGGCCTCTCGTGTCGGACTGCGGCCTGCAGCTGTGCGGAAAAACGGCAGTCTGCGCAATGCGCGCCAAACGGGAGCGGGCTGGAGCTCTCCTGCGCTACACGGGGATGGAGGCAGTGGGCATCTTCTCTCCATCAGCCATTAACAGCTCGCGCATGCGCAAAACCCTACCATGTGATCGGCACCCGATCAACAACAACACGGATGAAGCCCACCCACGTGACCGTGAGAGCGTCACGTGAACCTGCAGGAAGTACATGACGTCAGTCTTAATCTATCTGAAATACCTGAGAACAACCCACGTCCCATGCACAGGGCAAACGAATTTTATTTGATTAATTTATTGATATTATTGGCTAAATTTCACATACATAAGTCGAAATTTTCTAACGCAAAACCTTTCAGTGCTTTTTAAATGAAACCAAACAATATGTTAAAACCATAAACTTATGTTCACTGTTCAATATCATGTGATTCTTTAATAGACTGTGTCTATTTTGTTTTTTTATATGAACCCCCTGACATTGTGTTTGCTATTTTGTATTTGTATATCTGTATTTTGTGTTTTGTCAATAAAACGTATTCAAAAAAAAAAAGAAAAAAAAAAGAGAACAACCCACGTGATCTCCGGTTTTTTAATTAAACATCAGGATTCATTTAAAGGATTTCAAGAGTCTAATTGATTAATTGAACACCTGGTCCTCACCTGCAGGCAAAACGAGCAGCGGGAAGTATTTGAAACAACAACAATAATAATAATAATAATAATAATAATAATAATAATAATGCTGCTGCTGCTGCTGCTGATGATGACAGCCGGGATGTTCGGGCTCTACAAAGTCTTCAAACCAAACATTAAAACGATCCGACTCATTGTGTGTTTGAGTGAACATTAACACAACAAACCTTCGTTAATAATTTTATAACTTTTGTTAGTTTAAAAAATATTAACGTGAAGCTTAAACGTCTCGTGTTTTTAAACTAAATCAGATTTATGCGTTTTTATTCTTTCTGTATGAAGCTGCCGGTGTTCCAGATCTACTGGCGTTTAGATCAACTGGCGTTGGTCGAACAGATGTGTGGCAGTCTTGCGTTTCAGGAGCTTCTATCGACAAACCAGCAAAAAAAACGCCAAATGTGTCATCTGTGACACTTGTGAGGTTATCTCGATCACACTCTGTCAGTCTTGATGCCGTTGAACAACAAAATGTTTACAAATGTTTCGAGTTTACCTGGTGATATCCTCATGCACGACGCGATCGTGAAAACAGCAAACAATTAACACCACGCCGATGTTGTTCACGGGACAGCAAGAGTAAACGATCGGGAGACTCTTGTCGTCGTTATCGTTCCCCTCGCACGTTTTATTTCTCCGGTTTCAGCGTTTTTGCTGCACAACTAAAGCGAGCAGTTTACTTTGTGCACTAACATGGACTCGAGTCAACCAGCGCCACCTCTGGCCAAGTGCCACAGCCTACAGCCAGATCAACCTGTGACACACATCTGCAGCACGTTTGAATTCGTTTCATGCACATTTGTACCTTTCAATTGTCTCTGTCTGTGCGTCATGCAAATAAACCTTTGAAAAGAATGAAATGATATCATGTATGTACTATCAGGCTACATTTGTACAAAATGCCAAATTATATACACAAAGTCATAAGAATCACCATCTTGATATCAATACTTTTGCCCATAAGAAAAATGTCGTGAACAAATATAGACACACTAATATTTCACCAGTGTTGTAACATCACATGTCGTTAGCATGGGTAAGATAACGAAATCAATACCTCAGATGGAAGCACCTTGACTGGGTTACTTCAACATCACTGGGTGACATGTCACTTTGATGCACCGACAGTGGAATTATAGTTCAGGTGACCTGCATGCCTTTGCACTTTAAAGACACTAGAGCACCTAAAGGACGCATGGAAACATCAAGTGATACACAGATAAGACTGTTGCACAGAAATATGCAGTATCTGCACACTGTAACATGTTTAGTTGCTTTACTCAAGAGCCTGACTTCAGATTAGAGTTGGATGTCTCGAGACCACTTTTACGTGGTCTTGGTCTCGTCTTGGTCTCGACGGACTTTTGTCTTGGTCTCGGTCTTGGTCTCGACGGACTTTTGTCTTGGTCTCGGTCTTGGTCTCGCTGTCTCGGTCTTGCGCTCTCAAATCGACATAGTGTTCGGGAGATTTGGAGTCAACCATCAGCGGAGCGGGGGGTGTCTTACTGGGCTCAAGCCCGGGTCATTTTTTCTGAAGCATGGGGTTTTTTGGAGTGTAATTTGTTTGTTAGATGCCTGACTGACAACTGTATAAAACAAAAACAACACACGAAGCACAGAGCGCACCGTACTAAATTCCCCCTGATTTTGGTATGATCCGAGCTTTGGCACTAGGCGACTGAGCACAGCACCCATGTGAGCGAGGGGGGAGAAGCTGCTGCCTGCGAGTTTGCTGCAGAGGAGAGCTTAAGTTTGACCAGGTACCAACGGAAATCATTCGTACTGAACTAATAATGTAAATATGACGGTGTATCACAAAAGATTGATATCAAACTGATCACTTGGTTGCGTTACTTACTCTTCGAGTGAATCAACAAATGGATAAATAAAAAGCCGAACGACAATGCTGATTTTTTTAGAGAGTCTTAGCTTACATCTCATATTTTCAGTTGTTACCCTCCACGGCTAAACAAACTCTCTAAATCGGTTTCAGTTGTGTACTGATGAACACAACAATGGACATAAGGAGCTTCTTTCAAAGAAAAAACTCAGGTAGATGTTATTTTATATATTATGCTTTGTATGTTGTTGTTGTATGTTCAGTATATCTATGCAAAACAAGAGGAATTTCAATACACAGCAGTATATTCACAGTTGAAACCAGATATTTACATACACTTTAGGGAGAAAACATAAAACCTTTTTTTTTACTGTTAAACATCAATTTAGAGTAAACTTTTGTTTTAGATAAATAAATGTTGCAATGTCTTTTGAATTAGTTAAATGTCAGAATAAAAAGAGGGAGCTGTCTATTTTAATCACTTTCATCAAATGTAGGAGTACATATACACTAAGTTTATTGTTAATTAAGATTAATTAAGAAAACTCCAGATGATTCCATTCTGAGCTTAAGAAGCTTCTGATTGGTTAGTAGAGTCCATGTGGGTAAATTGGTGGCACAGCTGTGGATGCATATAAGGCAAAACACAGAGCCTGTTTCTTTGAAATGGGAAAGTTTCTTTGAAAAATCAAGAGATGTCAACCAAAACACCTGGAAAAGAATTCTGGAAAAGAATTGTGGAGCTCCATAAGTGTGGCTCAATTTTGAATACAATTTGGTGCCATTTACACTTAAGAATACAGACAGTTTCTCTCTTTACTCTTAAAGTTAACAAATATGTTTTTTATATTTATCAATCTAAAAAAAGAAACATTTAGTCTGATTTGATGTTACAATTAAAAAGTGTTTGTGTTTTTATCTGAAGAGTTTGTAAATATCTGGTTTCCGCTGTATATTTGTGTTTGGCTTGATTGTCAGCACAAAGAGGGAGAGAGAGGAACAGAGAGGGAGAGAGACGACGAAAATGACGACAGAACAGAGATGGAACAAGAGCAGGTGAGACACACATGTTAGTCAAATGGTTGTTTGCCAAAAACTCATCAGAACATGTATCTCGTACCTATTGTATCTTTTTAGATAGCGTTTGTTACTTTTAAAATTCTATATTTATTAAGTTATGCAGGCTTGTTTGCTCAACAAGGCTGAATAATTATATAAACTTTTCAGAATCTAAATAGTGTACTTTGGTAGAATTAAAAAATAAGTGTAGTGCAGGTCTAAGATGATTTTTAGTGCTGCTATCATCTAGTTCTGATTCTGGTTCTGTCTTGGTTACTGTTGTAGTCCTGTTTTAATTCTGGATCAGTTCTGGGTCTGGTTGAATTGGGGTTTAGTCCCTGTGTCTTGATACAGGCCCGACTTTGTTCTGCCTTGCTGCTTAATTAAAAAACTATATATATATATATATATATATATATATATATATATATATATATACATGTGAAGTCATTCTTTTTTGAACAAAGCTCAAAACAGAGCCTAATAATCTTTGTCATTTCTACCCCCACTTAATTTCCTTTGGCTGCTCAGCTCTCACACAGTGGCTCAGCTACGCTCCAATCCCTCCATATTGTGGCCAATCACATGCGAGGATATAGGATAATATCATTATGTGAAAAACAGAGAGGGTGAGAGACGCAACAGTCAAGTGGAGCATGCGTCTGTCCTCTCAGTGAGTGAGTGAGACAGTAGACAGCGGTGAGGAGGGCTGTGCGAAAGCAAAAACACATAAATATGCCCGAGACCCGTAAACGAAGCAGCATCTGGCTGCAGTTTAAAGACTTTTTTTGTCTCGGTCTTGGTCTCGTCTCGTCTTGGTCTTGGTCTTGTCTTGGTCTCGATACCCTCTGATCTTGGTCTTGTCTTGGTCTCGGATTAGGCGGTCTTGACTACAAGTCTAGTGTTGAATGAACAGAGATACAGTAATTGATCCCTGTTGTCTTTGCTTACTGATTGTTTGTAGTGTTGACAATCCACATTGCTGGCATTGCATCTTTCAACATATCTGTGGGTAGATTTGGATGCACCAGGTGTGAGTGCAGCCAATCAGCCTTTACTCAATGTGATCATAGCAGCTGGTGCAGATGTGTGTCACAAGTTAATCTTGTAGTAGGCTGTGGTACTTGGCCACAGGTGGCAGCAGTGGACTGACCTGCATTGGACTGTTTATTACTGATCACTGTGTAACTTCTGTATATTCAGCGTAACTGCCATCCCCTTATCCCCATCCCGTTATTAGATTGACCACACTTATGCAGACTATATCACAACCAACTCTGGAATGTTCGTTTGCAGAGGGAAGACACAGGCAGACTATCTAACGACATGTGATGTTACAACACTGGTGAAATATTAGTGTGTCTATATTTGTTCACGACATTTTTCTTATGGGCAAAAGTATTGATATCAGGATGGTGATTCTTATGACTATGTGTATGTCATTTGGCATTTTGTACAAATGTAGGCTGATAATAAATGATATCATTTCATTCATTTCAAAGGTTTATTTGCATGACGCACAAACACACAATTGAAAGGTACAAATGTGCATGAAACAAATTCAAACGTGCTGCAGATGTGTGTCACAGGTTGATCTGGCTGTAGGCTGTGGCACTTGGCCAGAGGTGGCGCTGGTTGACTCGACTCCATGTTAGTGCACAAAGTAAACTGCTCGCTTTAGTTGTGCAGCAAAAACGCTGAAACCGGAGAAATAAAACGTGCGAGGGGAACGATAACGACGACAAGAGTCTCCCGATCGTTTACTCTTGCTGTCCTGTGAACAACATCGGCGTGGTGTTAATTGTTTGCTGTTTTCGCGATCGTGTCGCGCATGAGGATATCACCAGGTAAACTCGCCACATTTTTAAACATTTTGTTGTTCAACAACATCAAGACTGACGGAGTGTGTTCGAGATAACCTCACAAGTGTCACAGATGACACATTTGGCGTTTTTTTGCTGGTTTGTCGGTAGCAGCTCCTGAAACGCAAGACTGCCACACATCTGTTCGACCAACGCCAGTTGATCTAAACGCCAGTAGATCTGGAACACCGGCACAACACCCGGTTCGTCCCGAAGACATGTGGAAGTAAAACTACGGAATCCCGGCAGGATCATGCATGAAGCATTAACACGTTTGCAGCAGTTACAGCAAGTGACCGTTAGAGGGCGCCGTTTATTCATGATAGGTCAATATAATATAATATAATATAATATAATGCGACACTCCTGTTCCTGCAAATCTAAGATTGGACGATTGTGTGTCAAACACAAAGAAACATCATCCACCCGAGCAGCTTCTCAGGCGTCTAAGGCCAAAACAATATCATTCATAATATTTGTGATAAAATCAACGAGAGATCAAATTGAAAACACAATCAAGAGCCATCAGTGAAGCTCTCATCTCAGTCTTCAAGGACACGGTGAAGCTGATGAAAAGATAACAGAGCTGCAGAATAAATGAATGAGTTCCTCAGGCTCTGTTGAGACCATCAAAGAGGAGTGGAGGAGATCTGATGTTTAGTCAAAATGATTTTCTGTCTCATGTAGAGGAGTTCACACCGTATCTCCTCCTGTCAGCTGTTTCTTATTTAAAGACAGTCATCACTCATGTCCTGCTGAACCAAACCAGCCTACACTTTATTAATGAGCTCAAACAGCACTGAGAACCTGGTCAAATCAAGACAATATGTTCGTGACACCCTGGCATCAACATATGAGACTTTTGTTAAATTATATCCAACTGTTTGTTGTTTTTTTTTTTGCCACGCTTTGTTTTGGAGGGTAGAAAAATCTGTCCGAAGCCACCAGGTCCTGACAGGTGGAAGCTCATCCTGATTGGACAAAGCAGACATCCTTCATGGAGATGAACCCACGCAGGTGCCAACGACTCAGACAGATAGAAGCATGCAGATATAAATTTCATCACGTGCAATAAATAACTCCAAAAAATGTACTTCCGGTACAATTTGTTGTACTTTTTGGTTTGTTTGGTTGTTCTGGATCCTCATTGGTTAAATATGTGGTTACAAATAAAAACAACATCAGGTGTTAAACACGATGAAGCGACATCTGTGACATCCCGTGAACGCAGCAGATAGGGGTGTGTCGAGGCGTGGGGGCTATAAAGGTGGGCCGTGCGCCTCCGTGGTCGATCGCCTTTCCTCCCCCAGCAGAGCACAGCCGACATGAACACGCTGCGTGTGGTCGTCCTCGCATCGCTGCTGCTGATTCTCCAGCTCAGCTCACAGGTGAGTTACGTTTCTGTCAAAGTGGCGTGGGTGTCGTGTTCGTGCTGAGTTGCATTATGTTAAGAAGCTTTAAATGTCGCGTGGAGGGGCACGAGAGGCTGCGGGACCAACTTTTTCTCAAACGTTAAATTTAAACACGAGACTCTGATCAAAGGTGGAGGTGAACTGTCAGGGCCTCTCAGCCTCCCCACGGTGCGCAGCCGCACTCCCTCAGCTTCATGGCGTCTCTTGTGTTGCAGATGGCCCGGGGGCAGGTGTCCACGGCGTCCCCGGCGTCCACGGTCAAGTCCTCCACGGTCAGCCCGTCCCCGGCGTCCACGGTCAAGTCCTCCACGCTCAGCGCATCTACGTTGTCCACTACGACCGCGGCGTCCACAGTCAAGTCCTCCACGGTGAAGGCGGTCTCTGCCACGGCGTCCACACTTTCCACTGTGAAGACTGCGACCTCTCCAAGAAACAGGCCTCCGAGAGGGACCGGCTCCCGGGGACCCGCCGCCTGCGCTCCGCTGCTGGCTCTGTTGGCTCTCCTCCACAGCTGGTCCGGATGACTGGATCCGGATCGACCCGGACTCCGTGGAAACTTTCGGTCTTCCTAAAGGAGGTTTAATAAAAAGCTGTTTCCTCCTGAACTCTGAGAACAGGTGTGACTGTGTAGTTTGTCTAAATGCTGTAACACATCTGGGACTGAAAGGCTGTGCTTTGATGTCAACTGAATAAAACTCAAATCTAAGACCACGTGACTGTTTCCTTCCTGTGCGGGACAAGTGAAGCTGCATGAGTGAGCTCAGAGCCCCGATGGTCTGTCCCGCTGTGGATCCGTCACACCGGGTCTGATTATCGGGCTCCTTCAGCCTCTTAATCTGGTTTCAGGTATTTTAAATCTGCACCGTAACCCTGAAGAGAGAATCTGAGCTTCCTGTAGTAATGGTCTCAACACAGGGCACACCTGCTGCCTCACATGTGGTCAACTTGTGTTTAATCCTCCAGATTCAGAAGTTTCTGTGTGTACATGCAGAAAAGTTTTAATTTGGAACTCAAATTTACAGCTAACGTAAAACTGCTTCGGGACTGAGACATGACTGTGACCGTCTTATCTACAGCGTATTCTAGTTGGTGCACTTTTGCCAGCAGGACGCACCGTGGCTCAGTTTGAGGGGCCTAAAGTGTCTAAAGAAAATCTACCAACACGTGCTGCTGGTATAAGAAAGGACGGATTGGTGCTCACATGTTTACACCAAAGTCTGACTCTACTGTCCAAAATCAAAGGATCCAGCCTCTGTTTCCTGTTCTAAGTGATGGGAGTGGCACGCTAACTGTGTCTATGTCTCTCTGTGAGTCACACCAGCTCACTCTGCTCATCAATAACAGCTCATAGCTCCACAGACATGGAGGCAGAGATCCCTCCCTGCACAGATACTTTCTGAATTATTAACCTTTTGTTTATGCAGATTTACACATCAGACCTGCTAATGTTGGAAACATGTTGGTTAGAGACAAAAGAAACAGGACGTTTATGCAAAGTGATGAAGACGTGAGTGAGGTGTGTGGGTCTGTGAGGATGATGTAATCTTCCTCAAAATAAAACTGCGTGTTTCCTTTACTGTTTGAGACGTGCTGGTTTCCTCTTTCTCTCCGGCTGTTCACCTGACGGTGCTGCATTAAAAAATCTCTAATTTTCTAAATATGATGCAGAGCTGAGTACTTGTCGTGTCTGGTTGGTAAAGCCTGTTAGTGTTTCTTCTATATGACCTCTGAGGTTTCTTTATTTCTGCACAATGGACGGAAATTTGGTACAAACATGTCCCGCCAGCCACCTCGATTCTTCTCAGCCAGTTAAAAGCCTGAATCACTTCTAACAGTTCGGACTCCCGTCGACACGGCCTGCAGGTGTGCACGGCCCACCTTATCTCACAAAACACTTTCTGCAGGTTATTGTGTACAAGCTGCACACATTGATGAGGTAACCTCCAGCTGGCCGTTGCACTGTGAGGTTAAATCAGCAGGCTGGAGGACGCGTTTCCTGCTCACGGCCCAGCAAACAGGTCCCCACAGACTCGTGCACCAAAGCATCCAGCATAATCAGTGTGTTCACAGTCTTTACAGCTGTTTGGCTGATGACATGTTAATGATGTCAAAATAACGTTTCCTCAATAGAACAATGAGACATGATCAATAAAGTCAACAGAAGTCACTCCTTTCCAGCTTTGACTGACAGGCCAATGACAATGAGAATAGTGCGGTGCTCATCCAATCATGTGGCTGGAATGTTTAACACACACACACACACACACACACTCCAGAGCAGCGTTTGTGAGTCAGCGAGTGGCCGCTAGATGTCACCATCTACACATCAGCGGTAAATCAAAGCCTATAAAAGGCCGAGCTGCGCCTCCCGTTCGTTCACTGCTCCTCCACCAGACAGAGAAAACGAGCCTCCATCACCTCCAGCATGAAGACGCTGAGCATCGTTTCCCTCGCAGTTCTGCTGCTGGCTCTCCGTGTCAGCTCTCAGGTCAGCTTCACCTTTGCATCTTTTTTATAAAAACATCTTTCAGCACCTTTATTTTAAAGATGCGGCGGAAACCTTTGTAACGCAGTTTGTTTGCGCCTAATTAAATTAGGAGCTTTAAGGCTTATGTTGAGGAGCTGAAGGAGAAACTCCAAACTTCCACAAACTCCGAGTTTAGTGCTGTGGAAATAAAGTTGGGCAGAAATAAAGACCTGCGGGTTTTTCGTGCCCGTGGGGCCTGATGAGTAAAAAACAACGTGTTAAAATGTGGAATGAGTAACATTTATCGTGGGAGCGCAAAGAATCCCGAGTGGAAGATTCCTTACAGCAGATTTGAGGGTAGAAGTAACCGTGAGGGGAAATTCTGTTTTTTTAATGAAATGATTAAAATGCAGATTTTGCTCGCGTGGTGTTTAAAGTTTTCACGGGATCAGGAGTTTCTCGTGACCCTCCGTGATCGCAGTTCGCTTTTGTGTGTTTCAGAGGGCCAAAGCAAACAGCACCGCCCTCCCCAGCACCAACACCTCCACCACCGCCTCCATCTCCACCAGTGAACCCACTAAGAGTGGCTGCGGGGGTCCCGCCCTCTCCACGCTGCTGCTGTCCCCGCTGCTGCTCGCGGCTCTTCTGTTTCACGCCTGAGCGAGCGGACACGGCACAGCTGCCACGCGTGGACTGGAGACGCATCTTTAGTTTTATTCCAGATTCAGTGTATTTTTTCTTCTTTTCTGTGACGTGAAATCGTTTTCAGCGTCGATGGGAAATGTTTTGAAAGGAGCGCGCGCCGCTCTGATTGGCTGTCTTTACGCACCCGTGGAGAAGACGATCCGTTTCAAGTGATTGTGCACGAACGAGTTTTGTACTTTAGAGCAGATTTCTCGAATTTTATAAAAAGAATAAAACTGTAAATTGTAAGAAGACGTGACTGAGCTGTTGTTTTTCCCCGTGGAGCGTCACGGTGAAGTATAGATGCTGGAAGAGGTTGAGCAGGTGAACTGAGAACACTGATAATCAGGTTTGGTGTCCGTGTCAGCCGCACAGGCGGATTATCAGCTTAATCTGGTTTCGGGTGACTGTAAATAAACGTGCGGCTGATAGAATCGAAAAGCGGCTATTTTAAAGCTCTGCTCTAGATATGCAATCATGCACATTTACGCAGCTGCTCGCATTTATTCTTTTGCATTGAACAGTCGGTTGTACAGTAGAGGTGTGATGGTCAAACATCCCGCTTGAATAAAACTTATTTTTAATTTCAACCTCATCACAAAAGCTGAATCGCTTTTTTACGTTCAGCTTGTTTAACCTTTGCAGACTCGCTGAAAGTACCCGTATGAAAACTATGAAGTGAATTCTCACATGTAGACGCATCTCCAGGAGCGTTTTGGCCCATCTGACACAAAACTGCAGTAACTCGGCCTGGATGTGTTAAAAGCACGATCACTTTTAAAAGTGGAGCGGAATGTAAACTTTCTTTATATTACATTTTCAGAATGAGCTCAGAGATCCAAGAGATGAAATAATATTTGCAAAGTGAATCTGTGATAACTTGGAGGGAGACGCTCAGAGGAAGAAGAGGGAAAATACGAGGAGCTGAAGTCAGAATCAGTAAACAAGCTCAAACACAAACAGATGAAAAGGAAGTGAAAACTGGAAACAGTAGGAAAGATTGACAAACTGAGGAAGACTATCTAGTAAAGTAGGGAGACCGGGGATAGTTGTAACGTGGGTCAGTTGTAACACTTCCAATTTCTCCAATCAGGGCTAAGTTTCAAATGATGTGACTCATCCTGTGCATGCCCAATTCAGTTCTGCTATCACATGTGAAAAATCAGCACATTTTGTCAAACACAGACAATTTAACACAAAAAAAAGTCATTTGTATGCCAAAAAGTAAGTTTTTCTACTTTATTTCAATTTCTAATAGCATTATCTGCTTTGCAGTTAAACTCATCAAACTTAAATTGTGTTATTTGTATGTCTATGGGGATATATTCTGTGTAGGTCTTTAGTGCTAATGTTTTAGCTGTAATGTTAGCTAGTTCATGCACGATCTGATATCCTCGTGTTGGTGTTGTTCCCAGATCATCATACTAAAGGTTGTTCCAGGATCAACATTGCAAGTGACCAATCAGAATGTTGTGATGTCATACTTTTGCGACTTCGGGAAAAAAACCGGCGTAAAACAAAAAACTGTACTTAAGCTGCGAGAAACCGCCTTTGTCCGCCGATCAACGGACCCTAACCCTTTAATAAACGCTAAGCAGAATTGATATTGTCCTTGCAACATTGGAATTTCATAAATGCACGAATGGGTTGGCGCGCAAAAGAATAACGTCACAATAATGTGATTGGTCACTTGCAATGTTGAACCTGGAACAACATTTTCATGATGATCTGGGAACAACACCAACACGACGATATCAGATCATCCCTAGTTCATGGCTATAGGAGTCTGGGTCAGTTGTAACAATAATGCAGATGTTACAACTTACCACACTATTACTTTAACTTATATTAAACAAGTTGGGGCAACGACATCAGCAGAGAGAGGTTCACTGGTGGCTTTTGTATATGCGGTTAATGCCATTGGCAACACAATTCCTCCACTGTTTGTGTTCCCACACATACATTATGCAGACCACTGTGTCAGAGATGGACCAGTAGGAAGTACTGGTAATGGAAATAAATCAGGATGGGTGCAAGAAACAGATTTCCTCATCTTTCTGAAACACTTTGCAAACCACACCAAGGTCAGCCATGAAAAAAAGTAATTCAATTGCAATGCTGGTGAACAACTACATTTTTTCAGCTTCATTGTTATGTTCAAAATTGGTGCAAGAGTTGTAGGTTATAATGCCCACTGAGCCAATGAGGCCAAACTCAAGGAAGACCAACCAAAATTAATGAAATATTCAGTTGCAGAAAATTCAAAAGCTAGATTTCTGCATTCTGTCACACACACACACACACACACACACACACACACACACACACACACACACACACACACACACACACACAGCTACATAAATGGCTCTAAGTGCATTCATGTGTTGAATAAACAAAGATTACATGGTAATGTTTTGTTAGTACCCTTATTTCATTGTGTTACATTTCACCCCAGGATATGTTACAACTAACCCAGACTATGGGGTTAATTGTAACATTTCACTCTTTGTGTTTGAGACCATGCCATGCAATGGGTAACTGTGCTGCAGAGAAAATAGCTGCACTATTTAATAGCTGAGACATGTAAATACTTTGCATTACATTTTGAATCCACTACCTTAAAAGAGCTCCAATTTACAGACAGAAATGTCAAAAATGTTACAACTATCCCCGGTCTCCCCTACACGGAGTGTGTGCACTGTGACAGGATGCAGGAGTGTGGCTGGGGAATAATGGACAGGTGTGGATCACAGGTGAAAGTAAGAGCCAATGAGGATGAACTGAAAAAGTAAAGCAGGTTTCAGTCACAGCGCTGAAAACAGAGTGAGGATGCTGATTATTTGATATGTGGTGGTTTAAAGGTTTGATCACTTAAGTAAATACAGCTTCAAATGAACAACACATTACATGATGTGTCACCATTATTCCACAAACATGAAGCCAAAGTCCAGCCTTGCTGCTTCATTATGAGGGTAACTGTGAGCCAGGTGCTGCTAATCAAACACACACTTCACTGATCCTCATCAGGTGTGAGCGCCTCTGTCAGACCAGTTAGCAGATCTGCAACATTTAGGTGTGTTGACACAACGTCAGTGATGTTAGAGACCAACACTCAGTCTGTTCATGAGAACAACGATCATCATTCTGCAGTGAGAGATTATCCGTGAGTGGAAGACGTTCAAGAGGCTCACAGTTTTCTCAAAACTCCCAGGAAATTCACCTCAAGGTCAGTGTGAGTGTGAGTTAGTGGTGATTAGGGAAAAGTGGGTTTTATTTACCCCAACATGTAGAAATATCCAAAGTAAACTAACAACAGCAGACCCTGAACTCAAGCCTCCAAACTGACTGCTCGACACAATGACAGCAGCCGAACAGGAAATAAAGGAAACTTAAATGTTGGCTGATCACATCGGTTCAATACACGAGGGGGGAATAAATATTCAAAAAATCATCTGGTAAGTAACATAACCAACAGTTAGTTTAGCAGTTACTTAAAATAAATAACCAAACCCAAGATGAAGTAAACGAGGAAGTCATGAGCCAAAGAAATACTTTTAAGATAATTTGCTAATTATGCCTCCATGACACGGCCCAATCAGCACTTCCCCTCTCTCTAAAAAAAAAAAGTCTCTCTTCTCTGTAAAAACTGAGAAGAGAAAGAAATCTGTCCTTTCACACGAAGTGGAGGCGTTTGCCCGTAATGCAGAGCGCGTGTTTCAAGACAAACCAAACTCAGCTGATGATGTGGACACCCTGCAGTGGTGCGGCCGTGAGCTCCTGTGTACTAAAGTGTTGGCGGCAGCTGACGCCTGGGTTGCACGAGCCCAAACCACCGACCTTCAATGAAGCAATGATGTAAAGCAGAAGTAAAATTTCCTCCAGAATGATGTGCGAGACTTATAAAGTAACACAGAAAACCAGTACTTCAAGCTATTGCTGCTGAAAGTGGTTCTCTGAGCTGATGATGATGATGGTGCAGACTCAGTGTTTCAGACGGTGCTTCTGCATTTTGTAAATGGTCTTTATCTGAGGTTGCATTTCCCTCAAAAACCTGGAGATAAGATGATGAGGGTGCGATGATGTTAGGCTGTGGAAATCAGAAATCAGTCCTGCTAATAAATCTGCACGATGTACAGTGTTGGAGAAACAACGTGGTGTTTTTGTTTTAATGCAGATTTTCTTTGTTAAAACAAAAAACCTGCCAGTCCTGTGTGAAAGGAATATACACCAGCTGATGGGCAGACATCCTCCTTCAGGGTTTCCTGGTGGAGAGCACAATTCCCTCAGTCACACTGCATCCCAGACCATCACACCACCACAGTGTCTGCCTGCTGCTGGGATGTTCCCTTTATGAAACGCTGTGAGTCTGACGCAGATCTAACAGGAAGTGGTTCAGCCTCTGTCTCATCAGTCCACAGAATATTTACTGAAGTCTCAGGTATCATCCAGATGTTTGTTAGCAGATGTGAGATGAGCTTTTGTGATCTTTTTGGTCAGCAGTGGTTTCTTTCTTCTCCCACAGTCTTTTTCCACAGTTGAATCATGACCTCTGACCTTAACTGAGGCAGTCGGGCATTCACATCAAACGTGGATCATCAATAATAACATCTCCGTGCTGGATCAGTCGGGTTAAAGAGACCTGGTGTTGGTCACCAGTGGAAACTGTGCAGAGGAGGATGCTAGGCAGGGCGGCAATCTGACATACTGGGGGTTTTCCCGGTGGGTCGACCCACTTTGGAGTGATGAGCCGGAGGGCCTACACTCGGTGAAAGTGTAGCTTTTAATTATTGTTCAACATGCTGCAGTACAACAAAGACAACCCAACAACTGTGCCAACCTGATTATCCATCATCTCTGATGCTGAGCATCCAATGAGATGATGGCAGAGGATCCACTGTGGTGACACTAAGGGGTGCAGTGGGAACACAGTATGACCTCTGTGTCGTGATTCTTCCCTCCGGTGTGGCTCCTTCCACTAGATTACACGAAAACTCGGAATTCCATCCGTTCGTTTCCTTCCTTGTCTAATTCAGCGTTGCTGGCGCCCGTCCCAGCTGTTACAGGGTCAGCACTGTCAGGACTCGTATTTGACCTTATATATGGTGATGACTCTGAAGAAGAAACGGGGTTAGCTAGCAAAATTAGCAATCTGGTGGTTTGCAGGATGCCTGACTCGCTCAGTCAGGATTATATCGACGCTGTACAGTAGATGATGCAGCGATTTCACCAAGAATAAGAACAAAGGAGAAGCAGCACCTCAGCCATGATGAGTAATTTGTTGTCTACACGATCATAAAGTTCCCTTTTTAAACATGCTGCACTGATGCAACATGTTCAGCCTGTCACTACATCCTGTAAAAACTGGAACCTGAGACGGTTCAGACATTTTAAACAAAAACTCTAAAGTACACAGTGTGGATTGTTTTAGGCTGAGCTTGCTGCTAGTCAGGCACGAGCAAACGTTTGTTTGTACTGCTCTAAATACTCAGGCGTACTTACTACTACTAAATTATTTAACCAGTTTAGAAAAACATGGCAAGTTTAATTCGTTTATTTATTCTGGTTAATTCTTTTACAAAAAAGGTTGTAATGTACAAACATGCATGTCGACGGCTCTGTGCAGATACAGACTTGAGAGTTTACTTCCTGTACTTGTTTAAAATGGTTCCTTGAAGCTTTTGCGTTTCTGTACATTCAGATGTTTGTGGCCATCCATTCGCTTCCGCTTCTCCTTTTCAGGGTCGCGGGGGGCGCTGGAGCCTATCCCAGCTGTCATAGGGCGAGAGGCGGGGTACACCCTGGACAGGTCGCCAGTCTGTCGCAGGGCCAACACACAGAGACAGACAACCATTCGCGCTCACATTCACTCACACATTCACACCTAGTGACAATTTGGATTATCCAACTAACCTATCCCCACAAGCTGCATGTCTTTGGACGGTGGGAGGAAGCCGGAGTACCCGGAGGGAACCCACGCAAACACGGGGAGAACATGCAAACTCCACACAGAAAGACCTGATGGTGGAATTGAACTCAGGACCTTCTTGCTGTGCGGCAACAGTGTTAACCACCGTGCCACCGTGCTGCCTGTGTTTTGTGACCAAAGTTTCTTAATTTTTGGTTGTGAAAAAGTTCACTAATACATGACAGCTCAGTCTGCTGGAAATGACACAATGTGTTCAGTGTGTTGATTTGTAGATAAATAAATGTGGTGTGAAACCTACAGGACACTTTTTGTCATAGAGTTGAGAGTTTGGCTTTAAGTTGGTGTAAATGTGATTTTAAAGGAATTTCTCAGTTAAATTTCTGCATCTAGAGTTCCACAAGGTTCTATCTTGGGTCCTTTTCTGTTGCCTTCTGTTGCACATGCTGTTCTCATGGCATGTGCGTCTGTTTGGAATGACCTCAGACATTTATCACCTGTGACTAAGTCTACAGTAAGCTGACGACACAGTCATTAAGCTCTCAGCGGTTTGTAGTTGGGTTATTTTACGCAGTTTAGGGACCTCCGTGTGTGTGTGTGTGTGTGTGTGTGTACGTTATTGACACAATAACACACTCGCTTTTTCTGCTGTGAGTCCTTCAGAATAGAAGTGGAGAGACTCGTGTCACAACAGTGTTTATTTACAGTATTATTGTCTCTAATCTCCTTTATTGCTTTTTATTTCCTCGTCTTTGATTTTGTAGCTTATAAAATGCCACATCTCTCTGGCGCCCTCTAATGGGCAGACATACTCTAAGACTGTATTTCCTTATTTAAACGTAAAAATGCAGTTTTTCTTTCATGACAATAAAGGTTATTTGTGTAACCTTTATTTTAACTGGATAATACTACAATGGCTACTACCAGTAACTATTAGTAATAACAACTAGAAATCAAAGTGTTTAAAATGCTTCCGGGCGGCTCACACACACAGTACTCTGACATGTTTGGAAACTGGACTGTCAACTTCCTGGTTTTCAACCATGGTGGTGGTGGTGATGATGATGATGATGATGATGATGATACCAACCATTTTACCTTTTCTCTCTAACTTGACCTCCAAACCATTGGGTCTGAGCGGTGCCTGTGATACACGGAGACACCTCAGCACCCTCCAGCTTTAAACGCACACAGTCCCGCTGGGTCGTAGGAGAATCTGAAGCGGCAATGACAGCGACTGACCACTAGAGGTCGTCATTTATCTATGTGAGTTAAATCGAAGCCTTGGATGAAAAATTAAAGGAAACATTCAAAACCTATATCCCTGCTTATTAAAGGGTAATACAAACAAATGAAAGAAGCATTTTCCGATCAGAGCATCAAGTTAAACTTCTGGGATATAGATCTGGGCTGTCAAGTAGCAGAGGAGGATGCTAATCAGTTTAAGCTGCTTTGGTGCTAATGAAATTAACAACAAGTGCACCAGAGGGCTAAAAGTGAGACAACCTCCAAGTCGGGAATGATTTTACAGACGGAGGCCACTGACATTGTCCCTCCGTGTGTTTTCACTCTGATTTTCAGGTGTCTGTATGTGCCCTCTGCAGGCTACTCATTTTAATTTCTTGGCATCCTTTCATTCTTGACACATCAGTGCAGGTATTCAGCAGGATTTATACCCCACTGGAATCTGATGAACTTTGAACGCTACTTTAATTATTATTATTTTACCAGTGTATAATGGTAAATGGTTCTTATATAGCGCTTTTCTACTCATCTGAGCACTCAAAGCGCTTTACAATGGAGCAGGCTACAGACGATGATGCTCACAATGCAGAATAAGCTGTAGACTGAATATACAATGTGGACTAACCAAGAACTCCCACTCTGTGGGAGTTCTTTGTGGACCTTTTCCACTGGGGGTGCTCTCGAGCTCATGGAGAAATAATGGGGTAAGATAATGAAGCTGTAGAACAAAAATCCAAATTTTGTGGGGTTAAAAGTTTTATTCTGGAAGTCTTATAATGTTGGGCATGTGTGGGCTCGAGAACAAAGACTGCTTCCCTTCACAGATCTTACAGATCTCTGAGAGTGTCTGGTACGTTGCTTCACCACGAATGGCATCCTCAATTTTCATTTGAGACGTGAAACCATGCATGTTGACGTTTTGGAAGATCCCATTAGATTGAAAGGGGGAAAAAAGACTAAACAAAGAATGATGCAGGATGTCCCCTTAACGTGGCACGAGGAAAAAATGATGGTTATTTAAAAAAACAACAAAAACAAACAAAAAAGCACACGGAACAAACATGTAGTTATAATGGCGGGGGAAAGCAAAAACAACTGAGAACCATAATTGTGCTACTTTGTCTTGAGTTATTCGGGGGATTTGGTGTGAAAGACGATCCCAGGGTGTTTAAAATACTGTTTTCATTAAACTGAGATTATATTATGCTGTCTTCTGCTCCTTGAGCAGCTCTATCTCCGACAGCGCCTGAATGCAGCAGATGGAGGCAGTTCAGTGTCGGTTGGGTGGGGGCTATAAAAGGTGCGACTGCGCGCCTCCTGTTTCAATTGCCTTTCCTCCACCGCGCGCAGCAGTTTCCCATCACATCAGCATGAAGAAGCTAAGCATCGTCTTCGTCGCAGTCCTGCTGCTGGCTCTCCATCTCACCTCCCAGGTCAGTTCAGCCCGTGTTTAAAACATCTTTTTGCGCATTTTCCCACACAGAAGAGGCGCAAACTGCCGCGCTTAGCGCAGCTTGTGTGCGCATAATTAAATGCACAACTGCCAGAGCAGCAGCTGTCTGCAGCTTCAGCTCAGAATTTAGTTCAGTGTTTGGCAGAAATGGAGACGAAAGATTCTCTGACAGACTTTGATTTAAACCTGAAGGGGGGGGGGGAGTGTGTGTGTGTGTGTGTGTGTGAATAATTCAATTTGAGCTGAAGGCGGTGATGATGAGAGTGACTCCTGTGTCCTGGTGCAGTGTCTATTCGTTAAACTCATGTGGTTATCTCATGTGTTGCAGGTGGCTGAGGCAGACGGAAGCGGAGGCTCCCACACCCAGAACGCGAATGCAACTGTCAAACCGACTGGGAGCGCCAGCGGGAGTCCCGCCGCCTTCACGCTGCTCGTCGCTCCTCTGCTTCTGTCCACGGTTCTCCTGCACGGCTGGTCCGGATGATCCGCGCTGGACATTCGGAAGCCGGCAGGGGACACAACGTTAGTGTTTGATAAAAGGCAGAAAAAGGAAATCACATAAAGTAGAGAGCTTAACTATTTACTGTGTTGAGCGGGCGAAACGAGCGCGACGCGGCCCGGGGCGCGCCCTGCTACTTTCCGCATCCTGCTCTTCATCAACTCTGAAACGCAACCAATCCTCCCGCCAGTAACGGAACATGCTCGATGATAATTCAGAAATATTGAACCCTGCGGAAAACACGTGTATTCACAACGACTGTATGTAATGAGTTCTGTACTTTCAGAATGATGCAAATCTGATGTTTGACATGTGAATCCTGTGAAATTAAACTTTAAATTGTAAAATAAATATATAGTCCAGTGTTTTATTTGTGGTGGGTTTTTGTTTGTTTTTGTAAAAGTGTAATTTCCTGGATTTCGTGACGTATAAGAGGAAAAATGTGCAGAAGCCTCAAACGTGAAGCGAAGTCAAGAGCAGAACATCACATCTGGATCAGGTGCGGGGGGGGGGGGGGGGGGGTATCAGACTCCAAGTTTGGTTCCAGGTGAAGGTGAACGTGTAATCCTGTTTTTACAGGTTAAACATGAGCATAAAACGGAGTTTCTGTCGGAAGTTCTGCCCGCACGTTATCAGCTTGTAACGGACGTCGCCTTAAAAGCTAAAATTCATGGATGTTTTTATTTAAAAATAATAAATAAAGTGGGGAAACAACCCCCCACGTCTTTAAATCCTCTGTGCTGTAATTTCATGGATTTCTTTGCGCTCTTTCTGCATCCACCGTCACACACGCTGACGTTTCTTTTTCTTTTTTAATTGGCTGATCCAAGCGGCTGAACGGAACCCGTGGGTCGTGATTGTGCTGCTGGAGCACTTTTACTGACTGTATCTGACATAATCTGGCTGCTGTGAAAACTCCGTGCCAACAGACCGTCCCAGCAGGCTGAGCTCCAGCTTCACTGACGCTCTGCAGCCGGATCACTGGATACTGTTAGATGATAACTTCCCGTTTCCCCCATTTGTCTAAAAAATAAATAAATAAATAAATAAAAAAGACAAACCAGCCCGTCTTCAAAAAGTAGTGACGTCACTACTTTTTGAAGACGGGCTGGGTGAAGACCCCCCCCCCCCCCCCCCATTGAAAATAAGATGAAAAATAAATCACTTTCGTTTGCTTTGAGGGAAAAACAAGTTAAAAAAAAAAAAAATCTGAAACACGTGAAAAATTCTCCGTTCCGTGGACGAGCAGAAACCACATGACCCCTCTGACTCCATGTTGTGAACACAAAGGGCTGCGAGGTCAAGACAAACAGAAGTAATTGACCGAGACTGAAGAACTGATGCCCTTCCTCCTCCACCTGCCGCCTTCAAAGGACGCCCCTGTGTGAGGATGGGCGGCTGAATGCGCTTTGAAGGCCTTGGTTGCTTCATGTTTCGTGAACCAGTTGTATCCGTCAGATCTAATCCCACATTCATGTCTGCGTCTAAAACACGAGCTCAGACTCTGCTGCTCATCAATAATAGCTGACATGCTGGATACGGAGATCCCTCCACCACAGCTGTGATTTCACCTGGAAGCTCCGAGGTCGGAGAAGCTGCTGCTGTTCTCATGTGAAGGCTGAAGAGTGCAGTGGTTTGTTCGTGCAGACTCAAGTATCTCATCATGTTTTGAGACAGTAAACGAACTTCCAAAAAACAACACGTGCACAGACACAGCGATCTTTTTGAATGCGGGCCGGACTGGAAATGGAAACAATCCTCAGTTCAGTGTTTGCAGAGCTGATACTGCACACATGCTCTTCACACTTGGCTGCGGCGAATAAAGTGCCGAACGACACACAAACAGGCTGAGTGAGAAGAAGATGATGTGCATGTTAAGTGATGAAGAGATGAGTGTGTGTGACTGAGGATGACGTAACCGCCAGTGAAATAATACCGTGTATGTTTGAAGCTCGTGCTGGTTTCCTCTTCCCCTCACTTATTTATAACGTGCACACGAGCAGGATGAATCTGTAATTGTGTCTGTTTTTATTTTTAAATGTTGTTTTTTTCTATGCTTTTTTTTTTTCTCAGTTTCTATGTGACCTCTTTTCTTCAATAGGTTCTTCACTGGATTTGCATTCGCGTCTGATCACGTGACACAAACTACCTCGTGCAGCTCACTTCAGGTCAGGATCTTTCCTCCATGAAGCCACTTTCTTGTGTTTCTGGATGATCTGGGGACCGTCTCTAAGACGTTTCTGCTGAGCGGTCAGGTTACGGCGCAGGGTCTAAAGAGCTTGGAGAGAAAATCATCTGGACTTCTTCAGTTCTTGGGTCAAATAGTGAAGAGTCCCAGATTTGGACCCCCGTTGATCTTCTACTTAATCACAAAACCAAGGTGTGAAAACGGGTGTGTGTCCCAATCAGCCAAGTTTTGGTTGATGCTTCTTTCACTTCTTTCAAACCATCTTCCTCGGGCTCCTGGTCTTAGCCGACAGGAGGAGCACCTGGTGTGGTCTTCTGCTGCTGCAACCCATCTGCTCCAAGGTTCCACCTGTTGTGGCCGTGGTTATACCGAGTAGATATTTGAGCTTGTTGCCTTCCTGTCAACTCAGAGCAGTCTGTCCATTTTGACCTCTGACCTCTGGCATCAACAGAGAACTGCTGCTCATGCAGTGTCTCACTCTCTGTGAACTTCAGAGGTCGTGGTGCCTAAACATCCCAGCAGATCCCTTTGTTCCTCATTCTGATGCTCTGTTTGACCTTCAGCAAGGCTTCTTTGCCATATCCCCTTGCCTGAATGCTGCAATGTGATTGGCTGTTTCGACGTTTGTGTTAATAAGCAGCTGAATGTAACAAAATGAGTGAGTTTTGAAGGCCCTGCTTACTTCATGCTTCGTGCACTCTGAACCAGTTTTCTCATAAATCTAATTCCACATGTCTGTGCTGATACTGCACACATGCTCTTCACACTTGGCTGCGGTGAATAAAGTGCCAAATGACAACACAAACAGGCCGAGTGAGAAGAAGATGACATCCGTGCATGCTAAGTGATGAAGACGTGTGTGTGTGTCTGTGAGGATGACGTAACCTCCAGTGAAATAATACTGTGTGTATGTTTGAGACTCGTGCTGGTTTCCTCTTCCCCTCACTTACATCCTGCTCTTGACCTGATGGCGGTGCATTAAAAGTATCTGTATTCTGTCAGTGTCTGGTTGGTGAATCCTGTTTTTCTTAGTTTGTTGTTGTTGTTTTTTCCTTGGATCTCTCTGAGGTTAACTTTATTTCCCCACAATCGATAGAAATCTTGCTATAAAACCAGGTTTGGTCTCTATAAAAAATCCCCCCCCCCTAACAACTGTATAGGTGGAGAATGACTCATAACTCACCTTTTTTTAAATTATATTGAAGTTTAAAGTTTGCATTATTGGGGGCGTGGCTTCTGTGATTGTGGTTGGTGACACAGGCAGCTGTAGCTGCTAGCTGTCTGCTAGGCTTGACCTGCAGTGGACCTCTGGACTGTTTGTGCTGTTGGAACCTTTTTTATGAGGTCGTCATCATCATAATAATAATAATAATAATCAGTGTTGGGGAGTAACGGAATACATGTACCGCCATTATGTATTTAAAATACAAAATATGAGTAACTGTATTCCGTTACAGTTACCGTTTAAAAAGGTGGTATTTAGAATACAGTTACTTTGTTGAAATAAATGGATTACACGGCGGTACTTCCCTGTTTCATATTGTGGCGGGTCAGGACTGTTTGGGTTTTGTTTGACAGCTACGTTCTGTTGTTCCAGGCAGCGTTACGGTTGCCATGGTTACAGGGTGACTCTCTCTCTCTCTGCGTGTTTCCTGGGTGAGAGAGCACCTGTTGTTGTTGTGCTAAGCTAACAGGCAGAATGCTACAGGTATAGCTCTAAAGAATGTAGCATCATGGGCAGTGTAGTCCGTGCTGCAGGGAGAATGGACTGCCATACACGTTATGTGTCTGTGAGCGAGGGAGGGAGAAAAAGGAAAAGTACGAGCTGTCATCGAGCAGAAACGGGAGCTGGAAGCATGTAAATATAATAATAACCACTGCAGCCAAGAAGAGAGCCTGACGAGCCCAGCTGTAAGTAAGCTGTTAAGACTCGACTGTACACCGTGTTCGTGTTTTCCTCTGAAACAATAAGTTCTGTTGGAGCAGCCTTTCAACGCCTCTCTCTGTCTCTGCTAGCAAAGTAACAGTAATAAATCACAGCAATAGCACATTCATGTAGTTGTAAACAGCATGATAATATATTAAGTAATCCAAAGTATTCAGAATACGTTACTCTCATTGAGTAACGGAATACGTTACAGAATACATTTTGGGGCATGTATTCTGTAATCTGTAATGGAATACATTTTAAAAGTAACCTTCCCAACACTGATGATAATAATGATGATAATAATAATAATAATAATATGCATGCTGTTTGAGTAAAGATGGCGCTCCATCCAAACGTGGTCACACAGTTGTTGGAGGTTTAAAATGAAAACCCAGAAACCAGTGGGTGATGATGTTTTCTCGTCTTTTATAGTCTTTGGGTTTCTTCTTCTGTGGAGCTGCCCTCCGCTCGTTGTACCTGAGCAGGGCTACATGCAGAGAGCAGAGCTCTGGTCTTGCATGTTCCCACCTGGTTTCATTGACGTTTTCAGTTGTCTTCAGCATATTTTAACCCCATTTGCTCAGTGCAACAGTGCAAAGCAACAGCACAAAGGAAGCTCGGCTCGGTGTAATGTTTATCACCTTAAAGGATCGTATTGACTGTTATGTGCGGTTTGAAGCTCATGCCTCATTAGTTAAGAGCATGCAGATTCCTTCAAACTGAGGAACAGAAACGGCCTCGGTCACACTTCAGCAGAGGCAGAACAATGATTTTAATAATTTTCTGATGTGTAGAACCACATCGTTAAAAACATACTGTACTCTTGGAAACAACTGGGCATGCAGCACCATGACAAGGAGGCTGATTTGAGCCCGTCACCACATCCTGTAGAAAAATGGAAGATAAGGTTCAAAGACAACAGAAACCAGCATGTATGATTTTAATTGATTTCACCGCTCGAGATGAAACATTTGTTTGTATTCCTGTTGTACTAAAGGGACTTACTACAGTGATCTCAGATTCCCAGAGGTTTAAGCATTAACGCATGCAAATGCATCCTCTCACATCCTCATTTCATTTCCTCTCTTTCACACAATCATAAAACCTTAATGTGTGCATCACACATTTGCTTTAAGGCAGGGGTGTCAAACTCCAATACACAGTGGGCCAAAATTCAAAACTGGAACAAAGTCACGGGCTAACGTTAATATTTATTTAAATGTATTTATTCCTCCAGATATAAGAATGAATCTTTTCTTATTGACTCAAACACGTTTTGCTGAAAAACTGAATATGGAACAAGCAAAGCTTAATACTAAACAATATATATATTAGCTGTATAATACCAGTAGGCCAGCTCTAATTGTAATTTGGTATGGCTTCGCGGGCCAAATGTAATTAGGCTGCGGGCCAAATTTGGCCCGCGGGCCAGAGTTTGACACCTATGCTTTAAGGACTCCTTCAGGTAAATAAAAGAACTCAGGGCTCAACCCAGTATGCACACTGGGTTGGGATGCATTAACACTGGTTAAACCATAGACTGTATGTAAAAGATGGAGCTAGTTACCCTGACATCTGCAGTCGGTGTTAAACCTGCATGTTGAAGCACTGATAGTTTGGCTCGTGCTGTGTTGGATGTTTTTGGACAGTTGAGTCCTCAGCTAGCTTGGATACGCGGCTGCATCCATAGACTGCAGGGCTTCATCACACAGACACAGATACCAGCTGAAACACGAGCTTCAAGACAAGTTTATCATCTTTTTTAAAAAAAATTTTTAATCCATCAGGTGAACAGCAGGAGTTGGGGGCCGTTATGTTTCAGAACATCTTTGCAGAGGAAGCGGAAACCTGCAGAAAGCAGCAGCAGTTTCAAACGGTAAAGGAAACGCAGCATTATTTTGAGACTGGCTGCTTCATCCTCGCAGGCCCACGCACTCTGCTCACATCTTCACTGCTTACTCTGCATAAACGTCAGCTTTTCCTCTCACTCACCTCGTTTCTGTTTGTCACAGTGTGAATAACACGTTTACAGTATATTAACACTGCAGTGGCTGAAGTGAGGATTGTTGTTGGTTTTTTCCATTTCCAGTCGTGCTCTTGTAAACATGTTGAAAATCTGCATTAAATAAAGGATGCTGATCATGCAGAAAGTGTCTGTGCTGTCAGGATTTCTCGCAGTCTCTGAAACTCATGAAGACGACACGTTGGCATATTTCAGTCTGGACTAACAGAGGAAAACATTTCAGGTTATGCTGTGAAGTCTCGCAGCAGATGATGACATCTTAATGGGAAGCGTTCTCAGGCCTTCGCACGAGAACAACATCAGCTTTTCGTTTCACTTCCCCTCAGAGCTGTCGGGTGAAGCGAGCGTCCTGCTGGGAAACCGGCGCGATGGTGGAGTGACATCGATCTCCAGCACTTCAGAGCTGCTGCTTTGGACCCACAGGGAGACATGAATGTGGAATCAGATCTAATGGACAAATCACAGGCAAGAAGAACCTTTGACAGACTGTCAAAGATGGATGTCGCCATTGTGACATCACCACTGGTCAGATGAGGTAAACACAGCCTGGGCCAAACCAGCACCGAGTTGAAGTCTGAAGCGGTTCCTACAGAGGAAGACTGATTTAGTGTCTCTGACTCTAACAGTGACCAGAGGAGGCAACTACACGAATCAGAAAATAAAAAGACGAGACTTCACGATCCAGCCTGGTCACAGACATGTTTGGATTCAGAAAGAGTCTCTCAGCTGAAGAGCGAGCAGCTCGTGACAGCAGAGGCTGAGCTGTGAAGAGTGCAGCAGACTGTTGTTTACATCCTGACATGTGACACGAGTCCAGGAAAACACAATGTTTGTGTGGCGTGAAAAAAAGCTTTCAAAGCCTTTTACACATCAGCTTTCAGTCTGACAGCTGCAGGCCGGCGCCCGCGTGCTTTATCAAGCACAATAAGAACCACTTCTCTGCTCTTCGCTTGCACGTCCTTCTCATGTGGGCGACTTTGTAATGAAGACCGGGATCAGATGAGGAGCGATGGAAAGAGTCGGGCAAATAAATCCTCACATCTGCAGCGGACAACGTGAGAAACAATGGCAGATTTTTACCTTCATACTATCTGTAGAGACGATTCCTTTTGTTTGACAAACCAAACATCCAACAAGTCAACAAGCCACTGGGACCATATTTCGTACGCAGGCGAAAGAAGTCCACTGTCAAACGTAAAAGTTGCGTTTTTATGGTTTATTCATCCAGTCTGGCAATAACAAGATCAATTTTTGATACTTCCTGCTGCTTCTCCTGCTCTGGTAAAAAAGCAATAGCCCCCCCCCAGTGCATGCTGGTCCTATACCAGTCTCTTTATTTATAGGAAACATGGCCCTACAGCTCTTAATGACTTAACAAGGTAAACACCAAACAAACAAAACATTAAAACAAATAATAACCTACAAATAAAACGTGTAAATAATCCCCAAAATATAAGTAAACCAGCAACAAACTTTTACAAATTTCAAAATAATAAAAATAAAGAACAAAAAGCTCCAACACGATCAACATGTTGCTGGGTGCAGCTGTCCGAGGCAGCCACAGCAGGACGATGAACAGGTTCAGGCTTCAGACTCATTGAGCTTAAATGTGTTTTGCACTCCTGAAAGTTCACGTGGATATTTGTACTCATGTTTATGAAGTCACGAGGGCTCAAAATGCTGCAAAAATTACAAAAATCTCCAGATTTGCTAATATTTTTAATAACAATTTGCTATTTTTGCTTTGCAAAAATCTCCAAATGTTCTCAGCTTGTATTTAGTTGGGAATCCGTTTTAACCTCCTGACAACAAATATGAAACTTCACATATCTGACTTCTAATGACATAAAGAACGTCTCAAAGAGCCGACGAGTCGGGTTTTGCGTAAAAATGAAAGCATGAGCTGATAAGCTCTAATTTGTGTTGTACAGTTATCTCATTTTTAACTTAATTTTTATATTTGATTTGATTTGATTCCTTCCTAGTTAAATTTACCCTCTTTAATTTTCATATTTATTTCCTATCTTATTCATAGCCTTTTCGTTTTTTCTTTAGGTCACGAGCAGTTGTCTAAGCATTTCACTGCATACCGTACTGTGTATGTGACAAATAAAATTTGAATTTTGAATTTTTCCTAACTTACGTGATCAGATAAGACAAAATGAGACAATTCAGGTAAAAATGAATATTAATCTGAAGTAAGGAAAACGGGGACGCATCGTCTCGATGTTCTCAAGAACATGTGACCGTCTGAAATATTGTTTCATAACTGCAACTTGAAGTGTTTGAGTTTTCATGTATCACAGAGCTTGTTTGATGAACAGTTTGACATTTTAATGATCTTATAATTAAATTACCTTTCAAATGCTTCCTCCCTGACCTCACAGATCCTCGAGCTGCAATAAGCACATCGAGTTTTCATGTAATGACGAGTGTTATATAAATAAACCTGACAGCGTACACTGTGAGCGCAGTCAGAGCCCAGATCTGTCCGGCCTTATAAAGACTGCTTTAAAGATCAGGACCCTGTTAGTGAACAGAGGCCAAAACCTCAAACAGGACTCGTGATCCTTTTCTTAATTGTCTTATTGTGGCCTGCTGAGGTAAACCCCTTTAAACCAGCGCAGAGTCAAAGTGCTGCTGCTTCTGTCAGCTGATACACAAGCTTCATGAAACCTTATCTCCCCACAGAAACTCCACATGCACACACATTTGCATAACGCTGCGATAAAGGCAACGATGAAGATCGGCATGACAATAGAGGATTATATTATCAGTGTTTGTTGCAGTGTCATCAGATAAACGTGTGAACTGCTATTTATTCTCAGAAACACTAAAAGTAACATAACTCATCGCACATCTAAGGTAGAAAACAACCAGACCTGGATGTAATAGAAGTGCACTGATGTAGAATTACAGTGTCTGGATTCATTATGTCTAACAATCAACAAAGAACTCCTGGAAAACTGGTCAGGATCAGGTGAAGAAGACGAGGGATGTTAAGGTCCTGACGGGACAGGTTTCACTCTGGGTTTATTCCAGCATTTGAGTTCAAACTCTAAGTAATTCTGAGACGGTCACTTGTGATGCACAAAGAGCCCGAGGAGCATTGATCAGTACATGCATGCATACTAGGCTGATTATTAAATCTTTGTTCATTATTTTCCTTCTTCCTGTTTGTACTGACGTTGGCTCCTCCCTTTAAGACCAGCCACAGTTTGATGCCACAGTTACATCAGAGACAACCGCCGTCTGAGATCTGTGGCATCACTGCGATAGACTTACAGCCTGCACGCACTTCTCTCACTGCTACACTGAACCATTATGAATCATTATTATCAGGATGTCCCAAAAAACTCCCGACAGTCCTGACAGGGACTAGAAAGAGAGCAGATTTCTCCTGTTTTGGCTTCCTGTTAAATCCAGAATTCAAAATCCTGCTCCTCACATACAAGGTCTTAAATAATCAGGCCCCATCTTATCTTAATGACCTTGTAGTACCATATCACCCTATTAGAGCACTTCGCTCTCGCTCTGCAGGCCTACTTGTTGTTCCTAGAGTATTTAAAAGTAGAATGGGAGGCAGAGCCTTCAGTTTTCAGGCCCCTCTTCTGTGGAACCAGCTTCCAGTTTGGATTCAGGAGACAGACACTATCTCTACTTTCAAGATTAGGCTTCAAACTTTCCTTTTTGCTAAAGCATATAGTTAGGGCTGGACCAGGTGACCCTGAATCCTCCCGTAGTTATGCTGCGGGAGGATTCCCATGATGCATTGAGCTTTTCCTCGTCACTCTGTGTTTGTGTTAGTTATGATTAATCTCTGGCTTTTGTCTCTCTGCCTTCAGACTAAAGGGTCGTGGGAGTAGTTGATGTAGTTGCTCCAGGACTGCAATGTGACACAATGTTCTACAACCTCGCTGTTAAACAGGAAACCAGAAGAAACCAGTTAGTGACCAGTTGGCTTCAGTGCTCTTTGGCAAAGAGACTCATCACAAATGAGTTGTGAGTATATTTGAATCTGCCTGTTTATAAATTAGATGGAAATGATGTGAAAACCTTCACTGAGTGACTGCAGAAGGTCCAAACTGGGCAACGTGTGTGGAGACGCTCGCTGTGTGAACAAAGCCTCGCGGCGCTGCTCGCTCAGCCTCTGGGTAACCATTTGGTCACCAGAGCTTCTTGCAACATGTTGGGCAACCGTTGTTTCTTAAAGTTAGATATTGCTTCTCTATTTTTACTCTCGTGTGGTTGTTAGCCAACTTTCCTCTGATTGGCTATAGAAGATATAAATATATAAAGAGCAGGTGGGAGGGGCTTGAGGTACCAGACATGGCCATATTAGGCAGCCGCTCATACAGATACGAGATCCAAGCTGTTTAAACTGAGTCCCTGTGGATCCTACGAATGTCCTGAAAGGCTGAGGAGTAAAAACAGACCTTAGAACAAATGCTTGTGTTTATTAGCACGACAATAAAATCAGCTGTGACGGTCAAGGTAACGGAGAAGCTTCAAGCTCCTCACGCAGCTCCCGTCTCGTCATCCCCGAGTCCTCAAAGTCACTGATGGAGGGGAAACCAACCCTCTGCTCGACCCACTGGGCCACGCTCAGCAGCTTCCGGTCTTGGAGAGCGGGAGCTATGAGCTGCAGGCCAATGGGAAGGCCCCGTCTCGACAAAGCCGTCGGCACAGAGACTGCAGGGAGACCTGGAGTGCAGAGAGAGAGAGGTGAGGAAACAGAGCGCCGCTCATCTCACTTCATGAGCAGGAGGGAAACGAGAAGCAGCTTCTTAAGCTCCTCAGTCACAGCTGTGGGTGTGCATATTTAAATGCTCCTCCCACACTTCCTCTGCGTGCAGCTTCAGTGCCTACCTGCCATGTTGGCGGGCTGCGTGAAGACGTCTTCCTGTGCGCTGCGCGTTCGGTTATCTTCCTGAGTGAAGTCGCGGTAACGAGCCGCATCCGTCAGCGTGGTGGGCGTCAGCAGCACGTCGACACCAGAGCTGAACACGTGCTGGAAGTCATTCGTGATGAGCCGGCGAACTTTCTGAGCCTTCACAAAGTAGTGCTGGTAGTTCCTGCGGGAAAATAAAAAGACGTAATTATTCTTTAGGAAACAAGAGGTGGAGAGGATCACAGGATCCCTCCGTGGCTCGGAAACACGGCGGCTCAGTCTCACCGTTTTAGCAGGAAGTAGTTCCCGGACAGAATCCTCCCTCTGACGACGTCGTTGAAGCCCTCGTGTCTGCTCGAGGCGTACATGACCTCCGTCGAGCTGTCCGTCTGGCTGCGGTGGCCTGCTGGCAGAGTCGCACTTCATCACACCCACTATAAGAAGCGCCAAACCCACACACCACAGCACCATTCATTACCGTATTCCAGGCCGTCAAACCGGGCCATGTTGGACGCCACCTCGGCGTGGCACAGGACGTGGTAGCACACGATGGAGTACTGCGTATGGGGGAGCGACACTCGCTCCACCCGCGCTCCGGCTTCCTCAAACAAGTCGGCCACGCTGCTCCACTGGGCCAGAGTCTCCTCGGAGAGGCCCGGGGCGTGATACTCCTGACGGGCAGCACAGGAGAGACGAACAACGGCTCAACATGTCGTTCACGCTCGACTTTCATCTACCTGCCTTTGCAATCATCAATCATCTCAGTGCTGACCTCAATAAAGTAACATGTTGGCGTGTAATGCTGAGGTAGTTTGTAGTGTCACCTTAGGGATGCCCACACAGATGTTCCTAACATCAAAGTCTTCAGGAAGCTCTGTTAGTGATGACGGGGCGGGAACTGTTGTTGAATCTCTGACGTCGAGGCCTTGGAGGATACCTGCACGACACGACATGATCAGGTGAGTCGTTTGGCTGCTGTGCTGCGATATGAGACGGCTGCAGTTTCCTTTAGGCAGACGTTCTTATTCAGAGCTGCTGCGTGTTGATGTCCAAGGTCACCTGAGGATTCTCACCTAAGACGACGGCCGCGTCGTTCACGCTGCGCGTCATTATGCCCGGGACGTCCATGGAGTTAACGAGGGGGATGAGACCGTGTCTGGACAGCAGACCATACGTGGGCTTCAGGGCCACGACGCCACACAACGACCCGGGGTTTCGTGTGGATCCGCCCGTGTCTGACCCCAAAGCTCTGCCAAGAAGAGCATCACATGTAAACACGGAGACCCTGACGGTCTTACTGAAGACGAGAGCGTGAACGCGTCTCCTCACAGGTAGCTGGTGAGCGAGGCCACAGCTGCGGCGCTTCCACCTGAACTGCCTCCGGTGACGACCCAGTCCGAGTCGGGGTCTGCCTTCGTCCGCTCTCTGTAGGGCGCTGCGTAACCCCAGGGGTTCTTTACGGCGCCGAAAGCACCATCAGTACTGCCCGCACTGCGAGGAAAACAAACGGATCCGTATGAGGAAAACTGCAGCTGCAGAATCACAGAAATCTTTTTGTAACCTTTGTTTGTTCAGTGAATTTATCTTTTGATTCCTCGTCACACAAGAACGCTGTGAGTGAGCGCCGCACAAAGACGGCGTTTGCAAGTATAACTTAGATGGAACCAGGATGAACATCACCTGAACAACACCAGCGGGGCAACATGCATGACAACGCACGGCGCCTTGCAGTCATTCAGGCTTCATGACTCACAGTAATTTTCCTGGTATGTAGTTTAGTGTTGGATATGAAGATTTTCCCACCATAACCATCATTTTTCATAATCTGATGATGCAAACAGCTCAACAATACAGACCGACAGGACAGAAGGATCCACAATGACTAGAAAATGAGTGAGGAGGCATCACATGTCGGCACAAAGGTCACCTTTCATCTGCTCTAACTTGTTCTGAGCAGCCACTTATCTCACACGCTGAGCCTGCAAAGTTTACCCAGAATGCACTTTGTCACGTTTCCTCCAGATCAAAGATCCAGTTTACTGTTCCTCTACATCAGAAACATTAAACTGCTGCAGTTTGTTCACACTGTGGTCCATCCATCGCACAGACGACCGTTAGTCTGACTCTGCGCTTGGACTGCAACACTTGATGCAGGTGTGAACGGATTTGGTTGCAGATTTTAACAACACTTAAATGTTCAGTCCTGACGTCTCTTCTACTTTAATCAAAAATGCTGCAAAAACTCAGTTACCCCATTGCAAACTCATCCATGTTGGTCTTCCCCATTAAAACTGCCCCCTGGTCGAGGAGTTTCTGGACCACTGTGGCGTTATAAGGAGGAGTGTAGTCTGCAGAAAAAGCAGGATGTATAAGTACGGGGCTGCAATGGAGTGAAAAACAAGTTGTTTTTATTAGCCCACTTCACACAGACCTTTAAGCATCCTGGAGGCACATGTGGTCCTGATGTTCTCCGTGCAGAAATTATCCTTGACAGCAAACGGGATTCCATCCAGAGGACCTTTGGGCACACCTGAAGGTAGAAGAGATCAAGCAGTGACACCCGAGTCACACAGAACCAAATCGAGCCCGGCTCGAGCTGTCCTCACCTCGCTGCAGTCGGCGTTCTGCCTGCTGAGCCTGCTCCAGAGCACGCTCCTCTGTCACCGTGATGTAAGCGTTCAGGTGCTGCGTTTTCCTGATGCGATTCAGGCATTTTCTGCAGAGCTCTGTCGGAGAGATTCGTCCCTCCCGCAGCGCTAAAGACACCTGAAGAACGACGATGAAACGGCAGAGCTGGAATCAAACTCGTGCATTTTATTAATAACATTACAGTATCACAAAGAAAAGAAGCTTTTTTAACCACGACAGTGAAGCAGCAAAAAGAATCAACACAGGACTGCACAGCAGCAGACAGAACACAGTGCAGACACAGCAGGCTGCTGTTCTGTGGGGGACAGATGGACGGGGACTCCCGTGTTTCTTATATATTGCAGTCGATATATAGGAGAAATATGCATAACAGTGAGAATCTATGCTAATGCTGCTGCCTAAGGGAAGCATGTATAATGTAAACAGAACTGGTCCCAGCACTGAACCCTGTGGAACTCCAGACTCTCCATTTACATGAACAAATTAGAGTCTGTCAGTGTTTCCTCTTCTTCTGCTTTTTCACTCACCATGTGTTTTTACACCTCACTGAATTTAACCATTAGTTATTAATAACCTCTGGCTCTCTCACCCCAACCAGTCACAGCAGACGGCTGCCCCTCCCTAAGCTTGGAGATGCCGGAGGTGAGCGCTTGCTCACAGGTGTCGTGTGACTGTTGGGTTTTCTGTTTCCTCTGTATTACTGTATGGTCTCGACCTTACAGTATAAAGCAGCTCGAGGCAACTGTTGTTGTGATTTTCTGCTGTACAAATAAAGTTGAATTGAAAATGTCCTTCACGACATCCATCATCGTCTGAGGTTTTCCGCTTTTCCTCCTGCCTGCAGCTCCAAGATATCCTCTCCCTCCTCGACAGATGTCCAAACCCTCTCAGCCTCTCCCCTCTAACTCTGACCTCTGATGGACTCACATCTAATCTTCGCCATCCTGCTCACTCCCAGTGAACATCTAAACATCTTCAGCTGTCTTTTTGTCATTGCCTTCGTCTCCAAACCACACACCACAGCATGCCTTCACTTCACAAATGTGCTCTGACCCCCACTGCTGTCTGTGAGCTCTGCGCTTCTCCGTCAACATGATGCTCGCTGACCACCTCTCTGTTCCAGCAGCTTTCTCATGAAATAAAGACGTCATTAAAAAGCGGCACAAATGGGCTTCATTCGTTATAAACATGTTGCATATCTCAATATGAAACCGCCGCTATTCTCAGCTGTGCCTTCATGCTACCTGTACGCGTTTTAGTTGCTGCTAACGCGTCACTGCGAGCTGTCTGATGAAGATGATTCGTCGTCTGTCTGATGAAGACTTCGTGTGTCGGTGAGCCGCTGCGCAGCACAGACGCTGCCGTCACTGACCTGCTTTATCGTCCGGCTCAGCATCTCGGAGCACTTTTCACTTTACAAACAACCTTCCCGCAGCCAACCGCCTCTGCGAGCCGCCATGTTTGTTTCCTCTAACACGCTTGCCTGTGATTCGACAGCGGTTTAGTAACTCGCACTCTGATTGGCGGAGACACCGGAGGAGGAAGCCGGTGTTAGGGAAGAGCGGAAGGACGTTTCCACATGAGGATTTTAAGCATTTCCACCTCGTTTAGATGAATGTGAGACTTCCACGTGTGTTTACATGACAGAGAGAGCAGGTAGCGGCAGATTTTAACCAGCTTCAGCCTCTAATCTGCACACGTTGAATGCGCCTGCGCGTCCAGTTGTATTTGTGAGATGCTAAAGATGACTTCTCTGAGACGTTTGGTGCACAGCAGGGTGCTGCTCCACCTGAGCGAGTCTCCAGGTGTGCACAGCTCCCTGCCCAGGTGCGGCAGGCTGCTCAGCACCTCCAGCAGGTGCAGGACTGTCATGCCCGCCTGGGTCATTGATAAATACGGAAGCAATGAGGTCTTACGGTTCACCAAGAACGCCAGCTTTCCCATCATCAACTATCCCAATGAGGTGATTGTCAAGGTGTTTGCAGCAGGACTCAACCCCATCGACGTCGCCATGAGAGGTGAGCGCGATTCAAGGCTGGCAAACGAGAGCAGCAGCCGCACAGCGGTTGTTTTCTGCTCTGTGGTCGAAATGAGTCAGAATGAGAGTGGCCCCTCCTCCACAAACCGCAGCATATCACTGTGGGGCCGGTTATTGTGGGGTGCACGTAAAGCGGAAAGTCTGTTTCACAGTTTACATTTTTGCACGTAGGTGCAAGAAAACACATTGTGATAAATCTGTGGTTCTTATCAGGATGAGCCAGAGGCCCCGGCCCAGCTCCAGGGGCCCCCATGGCAGCTCTTATAGGCACTGTTAGATAAGATATCATTTACTTATCTGAAAATCACTGCAGCCAAAACAATAAACACAGCCTATAACAGGTGAAAAAAAGAAGCTCAGTAATGGAAAAGTGCACGAAAGGAAGAAGATGAATGAATAAATTAAAACTTTTAAGAGTGGAATAATTTAAAAAAGGAATAAAATGTGCATGACTCACTATGATGATATAAAAACTGATTATCACAGAGCTGTTAGTTTACATCATTTCAGCTGAAAGTCTTTCTGAAACATGTCACTGGGCCGTGTGTGGTGCACCTCAACCACCTGTTTTTGCACAGCATGATTCTTTTGACCTACTCTGAGCACCAGCATTATTAGACATATCATATTATCAACCACATGCCTGCACGGATAAAATATACAAACAACAGTGTAATAAAACATGTGATTCTGAGGGGGTTGATGGGAAACTGTTCTTTTGGTTGTTTTCAAATCACTTTTATTGTCACATCACATGTGCAGGTACACTGGTACATGTGAGTGAAATTCTTGTGTGCGAGCTTCACAAGCAACAGAGGTGTGCAAAGTACAATAACATAAGAACAAGCAAATATAAGAATGGCTAAATCTGAGAATTATATGAATAAATATATGTACAATACAGGAGTGTATGCATATTACTGAATGTGTATACTAAATATGTATGTCTCTGTGTGTGTGTGTGTGTGTGTGTACATATTTTACAAATTAAATAGAGTAAAATAAAATAAATATATAAAATATACAGAGGTTGGTAGTTGGATATTGTGCAAAACAAGTGGCATTTATATACATATGGAGTGCATAATGTTGAAGTTCCAGTAGTGGAGGTGAGGTGTCTATGACGTGTTCAGCAGTCTGATGGCCTGGTGGAAAAAGCTTCTCTCAATCTGCTGGTTCAGGACCGGATGCTGCAGAACCTCCTTCCTGATGGAAGTAGTCTGAACAGTTTCTGGCTGGGGTGACTGGAGTCCTTGATGATCCTCCCCGCTTTCCTCAGGCTTTGCGGTTGTAAGCGGTGCTTACAATGGAACAGCGATAGAAGGTCCTGAGGATGCGGGGGCTCATGCCGAATCTTTTCAGTCTCCTGAGAAAGAAGAGGCGCTGCTGCGCCTTCTTCACTGTTTTGTTTGTGTGTACTGACCACGTAAGATCCTCAGCCAGATGTACACCAAGGAAGCGGAAGCTGCTCACTCTCTCCACAGCAGCGCCGTTGATGGTGATGGGGGTGTGTACTTCTCTGCACCTCCGGAAGTTCACTATCAACTCCTTTGTCTTTGCGACGTTGAGGGTGAGATGGTTGTCTTGACACCAGTGGGTCAGTCTCATCACCGTTGGTGATAAGACCCACCACTGTAGTGTCATCCGCAAACTTTACAATGATGTTGGAGTTTCTAGTGGCCGTGCAGTCGTAGGTGTAGAGTGAGTACAGGAGAGGGCTCAGTACACACTGAGCACTAGGGCTGCCACGATTAGTCGACTAGTCACGATTATGTCGACTATCAAAATCGTCGACGCCTCGTTTGAAGCTTTGTAAGATCCTGAAAGACGCAGGAATAAGTAGTAGGATTTAAGAGTGTAATAACGGACTGAAACAGAAGATGGCAGCACTGCATGTACAAGGATGCCAGCTGCCGTTAAACCCCGAAGAAGAAGAAGCTGTGTCCCAGAATTCATAGCGCGGCCCAGCTCAGTTTTCAACAATGGCGGCAGCTAGTTAGTTTTAATATTACTCTTATTATTCTTTCTGGGTCACAAAATAAACGTTGAACATATTTTCAGGCGAGAATGTAGCTGTGTAAACCTCAAATATCTGCTCAGTTTATCAAGACACCACATATTTTCAAAAGCCCTCCGACGTTTTCGGAGACGTCTGTTAGCCACTAGCTCGATAGCGAGCCGGGGGCTAGGCTCATTGGAGCCGCTGAGAACCGCGGACTCCGGGCAAATCCTTTTCAAACCCACCGCCGTCTTTCGCTACTCAGGTTAAACATGATATATAAGTCATTTAGATAACTTGTGTTATTGTTTGGCTTTTTTTTTTAGTGTTTTATTTGTTCCTGAGTAAATCGGTTTGGCTGAGATTAAAGTTATAGTTTTTGCACAGCTGAATAAACGTCAAGCAGACAGCTGATTATCAGAAGTGTGAGATGCTCGAGAATTTACTCCGGTGTCCTGTTATATTTTAGATAGCAAGGAGTTTATTAAACTTCACCAAAACAATCTGCAAATTTTATTAAAATTTAATAAACTATCATCTTGTCTTTATTGTTAGTTAGCACATACCTTAAACACTTAAAGCTGTAAGCTAATGATAGTTATATACGAGCAGATGCTGCTGGTGCAATAAGCTGTACCTTTTACGTCCAATAGATGATGATCTGATTAGGCAACTAATCGCAAAAATAATCGGTGACTAGTCGACTATCAAAATAATCCTTTGTGGCAGCCCTACTGAGCACCGGTGTTCAGTGTGATGGGGGATGAGGTGATGCTGCCCAGTCTGACCACTTGTCAGACAGGAAGTTAAGGATCCAGCTGCAGAGGGAGCTGCTCAGTCCTAGATCCTGCAGTTTCCTGTCCAGCTTCGAGGGAACGATGGTATTGAATGCTGAGCTGTAATCTACAAACAGCATTCTCACATCCGTGTCTCTCTTCTCCAGGTGTGACAGGGCAGTATGTAGTGCAGTATGTAAACACTCCAGCCAACCGTCTACTCTATCTGCTGTATCTGAGTAATGCTTCAGTATGATAAACTTCATCTGTGATGAACGCTCTGTGAAGTAGAAGAGGACCGACAACGGATCCTTGAGGAGCTGCACGCGTGAATTTGAAAGTAGTAATAATTATAGGAAGTTTGAAGAGGAAGTTTTGGATTCATGCTCCTTTTAATTATGTTGCTAAGTTACTTTAAGAGACACTTTAGGACTGAGGGGCAGGATAAAGGATTATTTTGAACTGTCCAAGAATGAAAATGTGGAGCTGAAAATTACAGTTGGTGAATTACTTTGACATTCATAAACGGCATTAAATCTTTATGTAATAATCATAAACTCTTTCCCCGTCAGGTGGCTACGGCGCAGCTACGTTGTCCATGAAGAGAGATCCTCTGAGAATCAAGCAGTCGGACAGTGAGTTTCCTCTCGTTCTGGGCCGGGATGTGTCCGGGGTCATCATGGAGTGCGGCCTGGACGTGAAGCACTTCAGAGAGGGGGACGAGGTAAAGACGAGAGGTGTACGCACAGAGAGCAGAATCCAGTTAACTGTGATTCTTCACGGCTGCCGTCAGCAAACCCTTTTAAGAGAGAAAGTTCAGAAGGCCTCAGGTTTTCCTCTACGCTGTGCTGCTGCTCTCAGAAAGAACACAACCTTCCTACAAGTTGGCAACATTGCTGACCTGGAAACAATTCCCTGATCTGCTGAAGTCTGTGTTTTTGTTTCTGTGTTGATTTAATCTGACAGTGTTGCACTTGCTAATGGTGCTAACAATCTCAGTGGGCGTGGCAGAGCTCGTGTGATTGGCTACATCCACCTTCAGAGAAACCAGTACAACTTGATCCCAATAGACTTTTATTGGTCGAACATTTGGTTCTGCACTTACGGCATTCATACCTTTACGCCAACACAGTCGTTTCCATCTCTCGCTTTTTTTTTTTCTTCCCCTCTCTTTGAAAGAGTAACATAACATTGGCTCCACAGCAAAGGGTGTTCAAATGCAAGCGGATGAATCCTGGTGAGGGACATCCATGTATGTGATTCAGGTTTTTCTAGTTTGGAAAGAAACAACAACTAATTAGTTTTAGTCAGCATCTGGCTGGCGTCGGCCCTCATGAGGCTCCTGGCGTGTGAAATATGTTTTACTTTCATCTTCACACTACGCTGCCCCACAAATATCACAAAGGAAACGTCACACCGTCATAACTTTGTGAGGTTAAACTGTTATCAGTCATAACATCTGGCTTGTTCTCCATTTCAGTAACAATACCTCAAAAGGTCACAGATGCTCTTTAAATGCTGCATTTTTTTAAAAAATGTGCTTTTATTTCCTTCCGGGACCTTTCAGTTCACAGCTCCATTTTTATCTCATCACCACCGTGTTGGTCAACTTGAAAAAAGTAATTATTTACTAATTATTGATTACTTCTCAAAGAAGGTATTTCATTACTTCAAAAGTAATTAGTTACTTTATTACTTAGTTTGGTGTGTGTGTGGGTAGTTGTGTGTGTGCGTCTGTTTGTGTGTGCGTCTGTGTGTGTGTGCGTCTGTGTGTGTGTGCGTCTGTTTGTCTGTGTGCGTATGCGTGTGTGTGCGTCTGTTTGTGTGTGTGCGTGTGTTTTTGTGTGTGCGTGTGTTTTTGTGTGTGCGTGTGTTTGTCTGTGTGTGTGTGCGTCTGTTTGTCTGTGTGTGTGTGCGTCTGTGTGTGTGTGCGTCTGTTTGTGTGTGTGTGTCTGTGTGTGTGTGTGTGCGTCTGTGTGTGTGTGCGTCTGTTTGTGTGTGTGTGTGTCTGTGTGTGCGTGTGCGTGTGTGTGTGTGTGCGTCTGTGTGTGTGTGCGTCTGTTTGTGTGTGTGTGTGTGTGTGTGTGTGTGCGTCTGTTTGTGTGTGCGTCTGTTTGTGTGTGTGTGTGTGTGTGTGTGCGTGCGTCTGTTTGTGTGTGTGTGTGCGTGTGTGTGTGTGTGCGTCTGTTTGTGTGTGTGTGTGTGTGTGCGTCTGTTTGTGTGTGTGTGTGTGTGCGCGTCTGTTTGTGTGTGCGTCTGTTTGTGTGTGCGTCTGTTTGTGTGCGTGTGTGTGTGTGTGTGTGCGTCTGTGTGTGTGTGCGTCTGTGTGTGTGTGTGCGTGTGTGTGTGTGTGTGTGTGTGTGTGTGTGTGCGTCTGTGTGTGCGTGTGTGTGTGTGTGCGTCTGTGTGTGTGTGCGCGTGTGTGTGTGTGCGTCTGTGTGTGTGCGTGTGTGTGTGTGTGTGTGTGTGTGTGTGTGTGTGTGTGTGTGCATCTGTGTGCGTGTGTGTGTGTGTGTGTGTGCATCTGTTTGTGTGTGTGTGTGCGCGTCTGTGTGTGTGTGTGTGCGTCTGTTTGTGTGTGCGTCTGTTTTTGTGTGCGCTGTGACTTTAAATGTATTTTTTAACACCATGAAGTCATTCTGCTTTTTTTACCATCTGTTTCCCAGAGGAGCACATGTGTGAAGTTTCTCTGAACGAGCTGCACAGAAATGCAGATGTGAGCCGTTTGTGTGTCGTCCTCAGGTTTGGGCGGCGATCCCGCCGTGGAAGCAGGGCGGCCTGGCGGAGTTTGTGGTGCTGAGCGCCAACGAGGTAATGCTCAGCGTAAAATACATAAATGTGTCATTTGTCCTGTTTGTGAAGTGGAAACTTTGATCAGTGTCAGTTCTGCAGAAACAGTTTCCTCATTTATTTAGATTTTTGTTTGTTACACAGTTTAAGTTTCAACATCAGTGTGAAAAAACAAAATAAACTCACAGACGGTGACGGTCAGTGAAAGTTAAACTGAAGGTTTTTAGATAAACTCACGAGCACATCACTGCAAGCCCCCCTCCCCCCGGCTTCTGCTCCGCAGCTGCTGAGTGACCCCTCATCTGGCACTCTCCTCAGCTCTTTCGGGGATAGTGGCGCGGCTGACCCTCTGTTGATCTTCCTTGGTCTCTTGCGCTCTGAGGGCCTCTGGATGTCTGGAGTTTTGATCTCCTCCATTGTAGGCAACCAATCTCCACCAGTAGGCAACTTCACCCGTGGTCAGAGGGCCCGGTGGCGCAGCCTCGCCTCTGTCAGTGCGCCCCAGGGTGGCTGTGGCTACAACGTAGCTTGCCACCACCAGTGTGTGAATGACTGTGTAAAGCGTTATACAAATACCATTTACCATTCGTCTCAGTTGGCTCCTTTCGATGTGGAGGAGCAGCGGCTCTACTCTGAGCCCCTCCCGGATGGCTGAACTTCTCACCCTATCTCTAAGGGAGAGGCCAGCCACCCTTCGGAGGAAGCTTATTTCCGCCGCTTGTATCCGTGATCTCGTTCTTTCGGTCACTACCCACAGCTCGTGCCATAGGTGAGGTTAGGGACATAGATCGACCAGTAAATTGGGAGCTAAGTGTAAAAGCGAAGCTCCCTCTGCTAGCCTTTCCCAGCACACGCCTGGTCTGTCCAGCGTCCTCCCTCACCTGATCCAACTCACCACCAGGTGGCGAGCAGTTGACAGCTCAGCCCATCTCTTTACCCAAGTGTCCAGAACATGTGGCCTCAGGTCTGGTGATACGATTAAAATCCATCATCGACCTGTGGCCCAGAGCGTCCTGGTGCTACGTGCACTTATGGACACTCTTATGTTGAACATGGTGTTCGTTATGGCCAAACTGTGGTTTGCACAGAAGTCTAACAACAAAACACGCTCGGGTTCAGCGGTAAACCCGGGGCTCCCTAACCCTGTCCCGGGCAGGATGAACTGTTCCCTCGATGGTCTTGTCATAGTGGTCTTCTAAATCGCTCTTTGTCTGGTCCCTCACCCAGGACCAATTTGCCATGGCCAGTGTTGGGAAGGTTACTTTTAAAATGTATTCCATTACAGATTACAGATTACATGCCCCAAAATGTATTCTGTAACGTATTCCGTTACGTTACTCAATGAGAGTAACGTATTCTGAATACTTTGGATTACTTAATATATTATCATGCTGTTTACAACTACATGAATGTACTATTGCTGTGATTTATTACTGTTACTGAAGGTCCGCGGCTCCGAACCGTAGTAAAGGGACCTCTGGCTAATACGGTGGGTTCTGTGTCGGCTCGTAGCTGAAAACTAGCTTTACTTTGTTGTCTGGGTCAACTTTGCTAGCAGAGACAGAGAGAGGCGTTGAAAGGCTGCTCCAACAGAACTTATTGTTTCAGAGGAAAACACGAACACGGTGTACAGTCGAATCTTAATAGCTTACTTACAGCTGGGCTCGTCAGGCTCTCTTCTTGGCTGCAGTGGTTATTATTATATTTACATGCTTCCAGCTCCCGTTTTTGCTCGATGACAGCTCGTACTTTTCCTTTTTCTCCCTCCCTCGCTCACAGACACATAACGTGTATGGCAGTCCATTCTCCCTGCAGCACGGACTACACTGCCCATGATGCTACATTCTTTAGAGCTATACCTGTAGCATTCTGCCTGTTAGCTTAGCACGACAACAACAGGCGCTGTAACCATGGCAACCGTAACGCTGCCTGGAACAACAGAACGTAGCTGTCAAACAAACCCAAACAGTCCTGACCCGCCACAATATGAAACAGGGAAGTACCGCCGTGTAATCCATTTATTTCAACAAAGTAACTGTATTCTAAATACCACCTTTTTAAACGGTAACTGTAACGGAATACAGTTACTCATATTTTGTATTTTAAATACGTAACGGCGGTACATGTATTCCGTTACTCCCCAACACTGGTCATGGGAGACCCTACCAGGGGGCAAAAGCCCCCAGACAGTGTAGCCCCTGGGGTCCCTGGGACACACAAACCCCTCCACCACGATAAGGTAGCGATACGAGGAGGGGCTTCTACTTTTTTAAAGTTTAATTTACTCTGAGTCTATTTTCTTGTAAATGTTCTGGGTTTTTAGCTCATACAGGTGAAGGTTTACTGAGCCTCTGACTGTTTGTTCTGTCACAGTTCACAAGAACTATTACTCAATCAGATTTTACATAACGATCTCTGATTGGTCTCAATCTGAATCCTACTCAAGTTCAAGGTCCCATCTGTCACTGTACAGACGATAAGCTATGAACTTATCAAATTTCCTTTTTTTCCCTGTAATATATTTTAATACTGTAATCCTGACTTTTTTAGCCCCCTCACCCCCACCTTAATTATTTTGAATGACACTAATACTTTTTACTGCTTCACTTCCTCTAAAATGTGGAGATGAGCTGTTTCATGATGACTACAGGAAGCTGCTGCTCTTATTAACTGCTGCTATTATTACTGTTTGTCCTGTTTAGGTGTCCCACAAACCAAACTGTCTGAGCCACATCGAGGCTGCTGCCATTCCCTACGTGGCAACCACCGCCTGGTCAGCGCTGGTTAATACTGGCGGTCTGAGAAAGGACAACTGTGCCAACAAGAGGTGAGGACATGGAAAGTTTAATCCATCCCAGTGAAGCTCGCCAACTGTTCCTCCTGAGCCCCTTTTAGCTCGCTTATTAAGGCGGGATCTAAAAGGAGCCTCGTAAACTCTAGATGCAAATAATATGATGAGTGAAACAATTTAATTGATTAATTGACCAATCAGACGAGGCCAAAGTCACGCCACCCTAACGATTAGCCAGGAATGTGCTGAGGGAAGTCGAGGAAGATCTACTAATAACATTTAGCCATTTCATCAAATATTACTTCATTCCTCACAAAGTGCTTCTGCAGCTTTTTGTGGCATAAATAACGACACAGTTTAATCTGTCAGGTGCTGTGAGGTTGTACTAACCTCATCTTAGAACCTGATAATTATAAAGATATTTTTTATTAAGTCCTGAGATTGAACCGGGCAATGAGCTGTGACCAGTGTCTTTACAATTTGCACTAATTTACCTGCAAGACAAAACAGAGGGAAAAATGTCCCCACATCAGTCTCAGTGTAAATAAAACGGGCCACCGGAAACCTACCAATAAACCAGCTACAGCGATGTAACTAACCTGACGCTTGTTTCACCAAAGAGGCCTTTGTTGGGGGAGAGGGGAGGAAGACGGGATGAAAAACAATACAATAAAATACAATTTTATTTATATAGCACATTTAAAAACCCGAAGGCACACCAAAGTGCTTCACAGTAATATGGAGAGTCAACATAAGTCAAAAACAGGGTACAAATCAAGCACAAGCACAGACAGGATAGAGGCACTAACAGACCAGGAGAGTTAGATAAATACAAAATATGCCACGAAGACAAAAACAGCAGTAAAATTAATAAAAAAATAATACATTTAATAAAATCTAATAAAAGATTTAAAAGTTTAAAAATTAAAAGATTTAAAAGGGTATTAACTGGTCGGGAAAGCCAAGTCAAATAGATCTGCTTTTAATCTTGATTTAAAGGACTGGATAGAGTCCGAGGCTCGAATAGAAGCAGGGAGGCTTCCAAAGGTCGGGTGCAGCTGAAGCAAAGGGTCGCCTCTGGTCTTCAGTCTAAACTTAGGTTGGGCCAGGAGTAACTGACCTGATGATCTTAATGCACGACAAGGAGTGTACAAACACACGAGCAACTGCTGAGTGGAGAAAAGTCAAAGCGCTGTGGACAGTGCAGATTGAGCTATAATAAACAGCTGAATCAGCGCCGGCGCTGCTTCGTGTACCAACAGTGCAACACAGGTGACCGAGCGATGGCCACATCCACCTGGCACCTGCTGACACTTACCTGAAACCCTCATGTGACAAAAACCACCAACTTACAAATACAAGTTAGCGTTTGTCTCCACACGAGCAGCCGGATTGAACCGCAGATCTCATGTTACACAACATGGAAGCATGCAGAGTATTTTTTAACTTCAGGTAAATAAAGTCCTGTTTTAATACATGATGCAGATCCATGCAGTAATTGAGAATTATTGTCTTATATTTCTCATATTAGCTGCATTGCATTGACTTGATCCCATCGCAGCTTTGTTTCTTCTGCTTAATGTTAGCTTACCTGCTAACACGAACACACCTGTATAACAGTCGCCTCCGACCAACACAACCAGCTGCTCTTTAATGTTTGCCTTTATTAATCGGTTTGATAAAAGACAGTTTTCTCGCCCTTATTTTGAAAGTACCTGCAAGCTGAAAGGAGAAAAAAGTTTTTTCCTTGTAGTTGTTTTTTTCTTTTTGGGGGGAAAAGTCGCCGGGTTTCCCTTCAGTTGACCAGGTGATTGCTCCGGTTGTCTCCTTCATTGTTTTGGCTTTTCTGTTGCAGGATTTTGATCCTCGGAGGATCTGGAGGAGTGGGAACGTTTGCTGTACAGGTATGCATGAAAAGCTGGACAATAGTGATCACCTCAACACTCGACGTGTCACAATTAAGTAACGTTTGATCTGAAAAACGCTCACAGGTTAGACGCTCACCTGGTCTCTGGGAAACATTTAATATTTGATTTAAGCACAGTTAACTCTGACGTCTGATCGCAGACGTAAACTGTCCACGAGGTAAAAACACATTAAAGCTAAACATGTAAAATATCCTTAAAATCAGCTTAAACACCATCTCTCTTTAAATATTAGAGAAAAAGAAACATCTGCACTTTTTTAGCCTAAAAAGAACAAATTCTTACATTTTTTCTTCATCGTGGTTAAAATGAAAAACGAAACATTTGATTTAACCGAAATGAAACTTGCATAAAAGTCTGGTGTTGTTCCTGCTCAGATGGTGAAGGCGTGGGGCGCCCACGTGACCGTTACCTGCTCCCAGAACGCCGAGCGGTTCTTAAGGGGGCTCGGGGCGGACCACGTGGTGGACTACACTGCGGGGCCCGTCGAGGAGCCGCTCAGCGCTCTGGAGAAGTAAGCAGACGTCGCTCCGACTGAATCTCTGCCTCCGTTTGTCATCTTGGTCTGATTTACTTTATCTTTAAGGTTCGACCTGATCCTGGATAATGTCGGGGGTGACACGGAGAGCTGGGCGTTGAAGCTGCTGAAGCCGTGGAGCGGCGCCAAGTACGTCACCCTGGTGACGCCGTTCATGCAGAACACCGACAGGCTGGGCGTAGCTGACGGCATGATGCAGTCCGCCGCCACAGCGGCCAGCAAGGCCTTAAAAGTAAGCTTGGATGAAGTTGTTTAGTTTTCTAACTTTCATAGAAACAGGAGGTTTTTTACACTTTGTTTTCTTGGTTGTAGAGTCGGATATTAAACCAGTGACAGACGCATATATATTTATTTTCAATTTTAACAGCTGGGTTTGGGTACAGCTGTAGTGGAAGGTTGGCTCGTATCACTGCCCTTGTTCCTGGTGGGGTTTGTTTCCACCACGCCTGCCCTGGAGTTCTGTTCATAATGTTCACGAGCAAAGGTTGTTGGTCTCAGAATCTCGTGGTAGTTTGCAGGGATGAAAAGTTGCACCTTGAAGTTTAAGGTCATGATTCTCCACCAGAATAAGGGTGGAGTGTTGCTGCCCTGAATGCAGGAGTCTGTGTTTGAGGAGTGCGAGGTGCAGTGTTGCACGCTGTGATGACCCTGAAGGTGCTGATGTTGTGGTTGTTCTACACGCCTACTCTCACCATGCGACTGCAACCTGCGGTAGAGCGAAGGAAGACGATCGAGCTCCTCTGTGAGAGCTGACGGTGAAGAGCCGAGTCGTTTGGCATCTGATGGAGATGCTGTTTTGGACATGCCTTGTTGGGAGGAGCTCCTGGGCCAGACATGGGACTAATGTTTGGCTAATGAACAAATCCACACAATAATTCATACGGATGTTTAACTTTAACTCCATTTTTGACTGTTTGCCGAGTTGTTCTTACAAAATAATATATTTTTTCTCCCTATTGCCAAGTGTGGAAGCTCAGCTAGAATTAGAACAGATTTATTCCAGTAGTAGCTCTGACCTGTGTCATAATTTGTGCAGTTGTGGACTTTCTGCAGATAAATTTAGGTTTTGTGTTCCTTTTATACTCTGCACATTTCTACCAGGTCCCTAAAAATCAGACATGGTACCTGAAGAAACAGGTGGAAAAATGTTAAAATGCAGCAGGTTACTTTCTGGTGGCTGAGGCTCCGCCCCCTGCTGCAAGGCAGATAAAGAAAACTGACCTGAACTCCTAAACTCTCTGTCAGAGCAGATGACATCGTCCACCTATACACAGGCGCACACATCCTCTGTGGGCGTTGTAGTAGCAGCCTGCAGTTTGCATGCAGCGCACTCGCCGACCACAGAATCCACAGCTGTGCTCGACTCTGCACAGCAAAGGATGCAGAAACGAGATGCAAGGAGATAATCTAGAGTTTTAGAACAATAAGTTACACCCTTCAGTCTTTGTGGAAATACGAGCGGTTACACATTAAGCCACATCTTTTTCTTTTTTTCAGTTCAGTAATAAATAAATATATGATTGAAATGGAGACTTGAAGTTCATGCTGTTAAACCTGATTTAATTTGCTGTCAGCAGATGAAGTGCAGAAGTCACCGGCTGATTCGGTGTTTCCACAGTGCTCTGCAGACCTGCCGGTGGGTCTGTCTGCCTTCAGTGTTGGATTCAGGGACTGATAAGCTGCTCTGTTAGGTTGAGATCCGGTGACTGACTTGCTCGTTGTAGAATCTCTCATTTCTTGGGTTGTTTTTGTAGCATCGTATCCACCTGCTGTGGAGCTGTGTCTGAATCTGAGCACAGCCTCGAACACATCACGCTCATCCTGCTTCTATCAATCCGGTTTAATTTGGGTTTAATCTTTCCAAACTGGTTTCCTGAACCCTGCACATAAATGTATTCGAAGCATAATGTGGCCTTCCTGCTCTTCAGCGTAACCAGTGGCTGTGCACTGTGGTCGAAACTCAATATTTCCATTTATGGAGGCGTCTCTTTATTGTTGACATGAAAAAATAACACCTACGTCCTTCAGTGCGTTCTTGACCTGATTCGATGTGGTGATGATGTTTGTGTAAATCATGGAAATAATTCTGTCATTACGCACTTGACTTGTCTCAGGCTGTTATTTACATGTACAAATATACCTTACCAAATATAAAAATATACATTACCAAATATAAGTTCAACACTTTGAGTCAACTTCAAAAATAGTTTGCTTTAATTATCATTAACTAACAAAGGTTTAGGCCTGAAACTGCTCGTCAGTCAGTTGTCCACTTACTTTTGGGGAGCTGTTTGTAAAAATAGCTGCAGTTCTGTCAAACTAGTCGTTCTTGTGGAAATTACATAAAAATGAATAATTATCCAGAAACCTGTGGGCTCAGTGTAGGTGGGGAGGGGGAAATAAACAGCAGTACCATGTGCTGCATGTGTAGGGAGGATTCGTGTCACATTTGTTCAAATTAAAAAGGAAAGTATTTGCATCTGAAACATCGTCTGAGGTCAGGCAAGTGTGGGTAACTTCAGAAGTAGTTCAGAGTTTCAGGTTAGTCTCATTTTCCACGGCGGCACAAATCACTGTAACTGAAATTCCCCAATACAAAGTTTGTAGTAGCAACCAAATTCTGCATGTAGTTACACACACGGGTGAGCGCGCACGAATGATTTTGCAATATCGAATTCACATCAAATGATAATTCGTGGTGCACTTAGTGTTTAAGGATGTTTTTAGCTCATCTGTGACCTGCAGATCTGATCCTCATTTATGAAAAGCTCTTAGATTTAAGCCATCAGCACAACTTTGAAGCAGGGAGGAGAGTTTAATCAGGAATGACTCATGGACTAAAAGACAAAAGAGAAAGAGGCTGAAATGAAACCAAAACTGAGCGAAAACAAGATGCTGGCATTCAGGACAGAAGAGCTTCATGTTCAGCTCGTTCCAGTCGTCCAAACGTTCATCGTTGGCTTTTTCAAACAAATTAATCTTTTTGTTTTGTTTTGTTTTGTTTTGTTTTGTTTTTACAGGTTTCTAAGTGTCATGTTCAAGGCTGAAATATTGTCAGCTCTGTTTTGTTTCCGATCATAAATGTTTAAGAATTAAGAAAAAAGAAAAAGAAGCTGCAGTTCCTCTGAGATCCACTAGAGGCTCCAGCAGTGAGGTTCGGCCTGTTTACGGCCTGATACAGAAAGTCTGTCTTCATATCAGCTGCACAGGGGAGGATGTTTTTGTAACGCACCCGTTTAAAACTTTATTAAGACTTAAAGTTTGCAGTATTTTGGGGGTGTGGCCTCTTTGACTGACAGGTGGATGCTATACATGCTAGCAGTCTGCTCAGCTTCACCTCAGCTATTGCAGTCCCGGATCTGCACCTCTGGACTGTATTTGTGCTGTTTGCATGTTTGCATGTTTTTATGCAGTTGTGTGACTAATAATGTGGCAGCTGTGACGTTGTCGTGCTAACAGACCAGCCAAGAGGCTGGTAACTCAGGACTCTGGCTCCTGTTATGGTAGCTTGACTGCAAAAGGCACTGCTGGGTCACAGTGGCTGTATCCATCTCTTGTATACAGTTGTTGTTTATAAGACTCGAGTTAATTTGCCAAAAAAGGGAAAAAACCACAAATTTATTGTCATTTTTCAAAATTTTCTATCAGTGTCGTGTTTGTTCTGGTTTCTCATTTTAAAGTAAATTTAATCTTCGCATCAGGAAGGAGGCGGAAGAAGAGCGTGGATGTCGGTAACAGGGCGGGACTGCCCCACAAAGCTTCCGTTGCTTTTCTTGTTAAATGTAAAGTTACTGAGTTGATGTCAGACTGTGGGGGTTACAGGCTGGCACAGATTCTACTCACGCTAACTTATTCCAGAATAACATCAGTTTTGAACATTTGAAGGTGAAGCAGGATGGAGGTATACCTGGAGCAAATCTACAGGAAACAAATGAAACTGTGTGTTTGTGCACTTTGTGTTTTCGCTTCCTTTAACACAGAGACTAAGTTTCCAATCCCCCCCCCCTGCCCTCACACACACACACACACACACACACACACACACACACACACACACACACACACACACACACACACTGGCCTTCTTTACCACCTTCATCCTGCATATAACCACACAGTGACTGTTTCCATTTCCACAGAAGTGTAAGGATTGTAATGGGGTCATCTGCTGTTGTCGCACACTGTGTTTGTTGAATATCAGACGATTTGATTCACAGCATTGTCTTATTATTTTGCGCCTACAGAATCTGTGAAATCTGAACTCAGATCTGTGACGGCGCAGGTTTTCCAGCAGCTGATTCATAGTTTGGGTGTTTGGTCACTTGAGTTTTGTGGGTTTTTATCGACTCACAGATGTATTTAAGCAACACAAGGTTTAAAAACAAACAAACCAAAACTGGTGTGAATCTGTCCTTATCCACGTTTTTATGTTTTATTTATTCATATTTTGGTCATTACATCAAATATATTTCTCCCTTTGTGTTTGATGAGATTGAATCAGCACAAATATTAAAAATAAATGGAACTACAAAATATGTCAATGGGAACACGATTTAAATTAATAGAAAGTTTCATAAAGACAACAACAATAATATCAAAATAAGTCATTATGTTTCTGTTTTTTAAAATATATATTTACATTATGATTGTCTTTTATTTTAAATGTATTAAAAATAGGGCTGCCACGACTAGTCGACTAGTCACGATTATGTCGACTATCAAAATCGTCGACAACTAATTTAATAGTCGACGCGTCGTTTGAAACTTTGTAACGGTGTGTTCACACCGAACGCGATGGACGCGAACAAAAACGCCCCAAACGCCCCTAATTTGACGCGTGCACATTCGCGTCTCAACGCGTGTCCAAGAAAAATCCATCGCGCTTCAAAATATCATATTTTGACGCGCGTGAACCGGAAATGTGGGAGGGATGTGGGAGGAAGTTGTGCCAGACCGGTATCTTTGCAAGATGGCAGCTGTCGAGTTAGCGCTTGAAGAGAGAGTCTCCCTTCTCTATGTACTGTGGAGAGCAGAGCAGCGGCGTAAAAGACGCCCTCGCCGTACCTGGGTCCATCAGGTCCTCCAGAGGCGTGAGCAGTTTGGTGAGTTTCACCATTTGCTCCAGGAGCTCCGCCTGGATGACGGCCGATTTCAGCGATATCACCGTCTTTCACTCGGCCAGTTTGAGGACCTGCTTTCCCGCGTCGGTCCCAGAATCGCCCGCCTAGACACCAACTACAGGCGCTCAATCCCACCTGCAGAGCGCCTGTCCATCTGCCTGAGGTTAGTAAAAGTATTTAATACGGTAGTCCTTTATTGATACCTGTGCTAATATATGCTAAACTATCCATTTATACACTGCTAACGTGGATGTGCTATGCTAACAGTGAATGCTCGGTTTTTACTGAAAGCAAACTGTGGTACGGAGACGACTGTTTATAATATTTCTAGTGATACTCAGAACGTCTCATCAAGTCCCGATTTAATTCGATTTATGCTGTTATCAGTGTTTGCAATGATAGCATGGCTGTGGTGTCATATCAATGTATGCGCTCGGTGTTTGCTGATATCAAACTGTAGCATTAGGACCACTGAGTTAACCTTTGTAGTGATACTCACTCCTTTTTATTTAGACGGAGCGGAGAAGTGTGTGAAGGCAACTTGTGTTCTCCACAATTTTCTGTGCTGTGTGGACGAGAGAGGGGCACCTGCTGTGGTGGAGCCGTTGCAAGGCCTGGGTCGTATGGCAGCAAACAACTCCTCCAGAGAGGCTGTCCTGGTGAGGGAGAAATTCATGGCTCACTTCTCGGCGGAGGGAGCTGTGTCTTGGCAACCAAAGGAGTAGCCTGTTTGAAGTCCGAGTGACTTCCCCACAACGGCCACCCACAAACCTCTAAAGAGTGTTCCTGTCCTTTTAATTTTTTCTTAATAAATGGAGCTCTACTCCAAAATAAACGAACCTATTTTTACTCTCTTAACTTGTCTTCACTATGTTCCTATATACAGTGTGGTGCACAAGTTTGGGCAACCTTATTAATAGTCATTATTTTCCTGTATGAATCACTGTTACAATGAAAAATGTCAGTTAAATATATCATATAGGAGACACACACATTCATATACACTAAATATTTATTTCATTTCTCTTTTTTTGTGTCGCCAATTTATGCACCTGCTTGATTTAAACACTTATTGCACACTTTCTGTAAACTGCATTTCACTTCTCAAATATCACTGTGTGTCTCCTATATGATATATTTGACTATTTTTATTGTGACAACCAATGATTTGTACAAGAAAATAATTACTTTTCACAATGTTGCCCAAACTTTTGCATCCCTCTGTATTAGTATGTTTTGTCATTAGTATAATATGAAATAAATTCTACTTGTGTCAAGTCGGGTGCCAATATTTGCTGTGTAGTAGAACAGAGACATTTTGTCATTATAAATGTTTATTTGAAAAAATATAAATTCATTAACAAAAACATTTATCATAAATATATGAAATGTAACTATTTACAGAGAGACAGGAATAAAAAGGACCCAGCTTGGAGTGGAAGAGCCTCAGGGAGAAGGAGGAGAAAAATAAGAACATTGTTTCTGCCCTGGAGAGCTGCTGCCTCATCAGAAAACTACTGATCATTGGGGTCCAATGTTTCCAAATTTAACACAGCTGTGCTGTTTTCAAAAGCTAATTTATAAATTTGAAATTTCACGAATTCTCGTGTCTGAGGCGGCATGCTCTCCAGAGCAGGAACAAGGCCGAGGAGGAAATGTTCAGTTGGAGACGGGCGTGGCCTCTTTAGGGACTCCAGGATGGCCAGCTCCACCGCCGATGGACCGTCCTGGGACCCGTCCCTCGCCCGCCTTCGAGCTGTCCTCCTCTGTGGGCCTGTAAAACACAGCACAAAACAACACAAAGTAATGAGAAGGCTGCTACTAGATTTTCATTTTCAAAATTGAAAAAAAAACATGATATAAACAGATTGGTTGTAGATATTTAGTAAAGGTGATCACAAGGGAATTCAAGCAAGTAAAAAGCTGTCAGTGCTTGATGTTCATACCTGTGGGTGCAGCAGCAGGAGTGGAGGGACCAGGGACTGGAGAGCCAGGAGAAGAGACAGCTGAGGACTCTGCTGCATGATTACTTGACTCTATCAAGACAATATTAAATGTTAATATTATTATTAATGTTAATATAGGTTGAAGACAATAGTCATAGAGAATATTATATTATTATATACTTATATACTTATTATTATATACAGTGGTCTCTCATTTATTGCAGCACATGAACAGTAGTCACAGTTCTCACAAGTTGATTCTCAAAGTGAAAACCTTTGTCGATTTTAAAACGTAAAAGTATTATGCCGCGCTTTTTCTCCGTCTGTGGCGCCACTTTTGTGCGCCTTTTTTGCTCCCGGTGCAGGTGTGTATTTCCGAATGAGGGTCATAGTTATGAGTGTTTTTGTGCTGTTTTTTTCTATTGGACGTGATGGTTATCAAAACCAAACATGATAAGTTTGGCAAGCGCAGGAGACACGACATGGAGGAGATTTGTCATTTGGGCTGCAGAATGCAATGCGCATTGTTGAAAGCTGTACGGTGCAATAAAAAAAATCAGCGAAAAGGCGAGGCAGTGACGGATGAACAGCGGGACTACTGTATACTGTTTATTAATAAACAAAATATGTTCCTGTATGACAACAGGCATAAATTAACTGCCTACATTAACTCAATGTAAACATACCTTCTGACTGACACTCCCCTGCTGCCTCTTCGGGCTGTCCCTGGTCCTCGGGGGAGAAGTTCTCCACGGTCCGCACCATATTGCCGCTTGTCTCCCGCGGAGTGAGGAAGGGGTCCAGAAACCCCATGACCGCGAAGAACTTCCATCTTCTCCCCGATCCTGCTGCAGACCCACTCCTCTTCTCCTTCTCTGCCTTCTTCTCCTTATTATAAGTGTCCCTGAGGCTCTTCCACTTTCTCCTGCAGATGTCCTCTGAATAAACGCATTATCTTGTTAGCGGAAAGGTATTTGTACATCAGTGGGAAAATAGCGGGACAGTAGGCGGGCTTGCTAGCTTTTGCGCGGGTTCATCGGGTCAGTCTGAAAATTAAAAAGAAGGAATGAACTTACCAGGTTGCCCGATCTCCTCACTTATGTGTCTCCAAGCTAGGTCCTTTTTATTCCTGTCTCGGTAAAAGTAGTAGCTAGCATCGTACAGCTCCGGGTGATTAGCCACGGCACTGATTAGCTTTTCCTCCATACTGAATGAAGAATGAAGGGCTTTGGCTGGATCTGCCCCTTTGACCTAGGTCAGAGCCACGTCACCAGGCCCCTGATTGGTTGTCGCGGCGCGATTTGACGCTGGAGTTCAGATTTTTCCAACTCGAGCGGTAGACGCGAAACGCGCGTATGCACAAAATGCAACACAAAAACTCACGCGCGTGGTTTTATTCGCGAGTCAAACGCGCCAGACGCGCTACACTGACGCGCGTTTCACGCGTTTTGGCGTTTTCGCGACGCAAATCTGCTTCCGAATTTTCGCGGGACCCGCAATCGCGCGTCATCGCGCTTTTCCATTGACTTTACATGTAAACCTGACGCTCTATTCGCGTCCATCGCGTTCGGTGTGAACACACCGTAACAATGGCGGCAGCTAGTAAGTTTTAATATTACTCTTATTATTCTTTCTGGGTCACAAAATAAACGTTTAACATGTTTTCAGGCGAGAATGTAGCTGTGTAAACCTCAAATATCTGCTCAGTTTATCAAGACACCACATATTTTCAAAAGCGCTCCGACGTTTTCGGAGACGTCTGTTACCCACTAGCTTGATAGCTAGCCGGGGGCTAGGCTAACTAGAGCCGTGAGAACACCGGACTCCCGGCAAATCATTTTCAAACCCACCGCCGTCTTTCTCTACTCAGGTTAAACATGATATATAAGTCACTTAGATAACTTAAAATGTTATTGTTTGGCTTTTTTCAGTATTTTATTTGTTCCTGAGTAAATCGGTTTGGCTGAGATTAAAGTTATAGTTTTTACACAGCTGAATAAACATCAAGCAGACAGCTGATTATCAGAAGTGTGAGATGCTCGAGAATTTACTCCGGTGTCCTGTTATATTTTCGATAGCAAGGAGTTTATTAAACTTCACCAAAACAATCTGCAAATTCCATTAAAATTTAATAAACTATCATCTTGTATTTATTTTTAGTTAGCACATACCTTAAACACTTAAAGCTGTAAGCTAATGATAGTTATATAAGAGCAGATGCTGCTGGTGCAATAAGCTGTAAGTTGTACGTCCAATGGATGATGATCTGATTAGTCGACTAATCGCAAAAATAATCGGTGACTAGTCGACTATCAAAATAATCGTTTCTGGCAGCCCTAATTAAAAAAGTATTTCAGTGTTCTGTGTTTGTGCTGATTCATTTTTTTTCTGCTGTTTTCGTGCAGCACCTGATGAAAGGAGTTCATTACCGCTGGGGATTCTTTGCACCCAGCGGCTCTGCCTTGGATGAAATCAGGGACATGGTGGATGCAAAACAGGTATGACGCTGTATTTACCCTGCGAGCTGAACATGGACGCTGTTCCATCGTGGTTTAACACTGTTAGCACATTAAATACCACAGACTGTATATAAAACATGAGCATAGCTACTTGAACTCCTAATGTTGTAAACCTGCTCAACATTTGGCAATATACGTAAGTAAGTAAGTGTCTGTCTACAAGCAGAAGAAATTCAGACAGCTGTCAGACGGCTCTGTTGGTCTCTGTTGCTTGTTGAAGTATTTTGTGCATGAAGGCTGACAGATTTTGGTATCCTGCTCAAAGAAGGTCAAACCAAGGCTTTCAACATGGTTTTTGCTCGTTGTTCTCGTTGGCCACAAACTTAAGGAGTAAAATAATTAGTGAACTCTTGATTAAAGCAAGTTATTTATATTAGCTACGTCAGATCAGCTGAAAGACCTGCTGAACACCTTTATAGTGCTCGTCGTAAGAGATCATACACATCACCAGGACGTTCCACTAGCAGGATACAACACAATAACATAAACTGCCAAGGATGAGACTCTCCACCAAAGTTGATTGTTTCTGCCTGATCCATAGGGTGACCTGAGCCTGGGAAGTGGTGCTAGACACTAGATACAACAGGAGGATGGTTTGTAGGTTCCATCTTCTTAGACTTCCTCCAAGATAAAGATCATCTGACTCGCTTTGTTCTTCTGAGTAGGGGGTTATGATATTACCCCCGCTGTTCTGGCGTCCTGACTCCTCCTTGCCGTAGCATATGTAGCACTTTCTAGGTCTAGGACCCTACTGGATACAGACACCCCAGGCAGGAATCGAACTTGTGACTCCCACTACAAAGATGTGTAGTCTTACCGCTACGCTATCCAGCTGCTGTCTATGAATGTATCTATGGTCCCTTCTAAAGTCCAGGTCTTTATCAGCTGGACTTCTGATAAACAAGAAGTCAAGCTGCTGCTGTCCTGATGTCAAAATTTTGAAAGCCCCCAGGCAGGAATCGAACTGCTGACTCCCACTCCAAAGGTGTGTAGTCTTACCACTACGCTACCCAGCTCACAGCTTCATATCTCCAGTTCCCCACTTTACCCTCTGAAACATGCCTTTGTGCAAACCTTCTTCTGATTGGCTGTTTCCATCAACAGCACCCGTTGCCGTCATAGCTGGCTCTTTTTATGAGAGTCCTGTGTGGAGGAACCCAAACCCTTTATTTTGAAGGAAAATGTTATTTAAAGTGGGTGGGTGTGGCTTCTGTGCCTCTGACATCACAGAGTTCTAAGAGTTGAAAAAACTGATAAATTGTGTGTTCAGAGCAGCCTGTGCTTTCGGCTTACAGGGATAACTTGTCAAATACTGACTTGGCCACATTTAATGTGAACGTCCTCACTGGAACAGGAGCTGTGACCATAAGGAGAAGCACACTTTAAGAGAACTTGCTCACTTATTTGTCTCCTCCCTCTCAGATCCGGCCCGTGGTGGAGGAGACCTTCAGCTTTTCACAAGTGCCTCAGGCCTTTGAGAAGGTGGAGAAGGGTCACGCCCGAGGAAAGACGGTAGTCCAGATCAGCAAAGGGGGTGATGACGTATAGCTCTGCACATCGTGGGCTTTTCTTATTGAGTGCTGTCAATGCTTTTATAGACTCCGTCTACAAAACTGAAGACATTGCATTTTGTTTTCTATCCAGAGTACATTGTTTACCTTTTCATCAGGTTTGTGTGGCTGTTTCTTTTCCACTGTTTGCTCAGGATCTGAGCACAAGCACTAAAACTGCTGTCAGCTTTTTTTATGTTTCAGTGACTCAAAGGAAACTCTTCACTGTCAGTGTTTCAAAAACTAAAATAAAGACATCACATTATTACTTTAATGTAATATTCTCACATTTACAACCAGCAGAGGGCAGCAGAGTTAAACTCAAAGTCTTTACACTCAGTGTTTCTGTACAAACGACTGTGTGTGTGTGTAAAAAAATTAAAAACTTTACAGCGGATCACTTTGATCTACAAACAGCTTCTGGAGTGTAAGAGAAGTACCGTACAGGAAAAGGTGCAGCATTGAAACAGGGCAGAGGTCTCGCTGAAGTAAACAGTCTTTGGGTTAAAGGTCAGCTAAAAACATTTTGTTCATCAACGTGAGCTCGTAATCCAGCGCATCGTCTTTCCAAGCAAACACGACAGCGAACATCGCTGTGGGCTCCACGGCGGAGCTGCGTCCGAGGGCCCAGCGTGACGGAGCTCCGTCAGGAGGCCGTGAGAGTCGTCACAGCAGCTCCAAACTCCACCTCTGGTTCAGCTTTCGCTCATCAAACGTGTTGAGGATCACCTGGTTTTTATCGTACTGATGCCCACCTGGAAACAGACGACACAGCTCGAGTTCAGTCATCACTGCAGCGCTCAGATTATTTCAGTCAACTTTTAATTTTGTGTTTTAGTTTTCTTAAAAAATTAGTTATCACTTTTTAATCAGCTCAACTTAAAATGAACAGCAAAGAAAAAAAAAAGTAACGTGAACTGAAGGTGTAAAAATAGAGGTGTCTGACCTTTGACCTCCAGGATGAGGTCTGGTTTGAGGTTGCTGTGAACCACACCGTCCGGGCTGATGTTCCACAGCTGGCTGTCTTTGCCTCGCTCGGGAGAAACGCAGATACGGCTGCCCGCCATCATCACGCTGCCCGAGGACTCCAGGAGACAGTCCTCAACCACCTGAGGACGCAAAGGAGGAAGTGGTCAGCATTAACAAGGAAATCCTACTTTTAATCTGCAAATGAGCTGAACTGCAGAGGAGTTCATATTGAAAATGATTAAAATGAACTTGCTGAACATGCTCTACTCTCCCTCTGTAACACGAACCAGCAGGTGGGGTGGAGGAAAAAGGCTCTTTCAATAGGAGACGCTGAGTTTTTACAAAGTGAGGAAGCAAAAAAGAGAAGAGCCAACAAGTGCAGAACAAAGGGACCCGAAAACATTTGAGACGCACCCTTAAACCCAAAGATTTAGAAGCAGAAGCAGAAGTAGGACGGATTATCAAACCATGTGCAGGTAAGTACGAGAAATTCATAATCTAGCACCGAATTAAAAGCCCGAATCTAGCTGTACGTAGTGCTACCGTGGCTGTAGCTCAGGTGGTAGAGCAGGTCTACTAATCTGCACGCCAAACATCCTTGGCATGCGGACTGGGCAGGATACTAACGCCAAGATACTCCGATTGGAGTCTGAATGTGTGTGAATGTTAGAAGCACTTACAGGGAATGAGCATGGAAAACGTGCTTGTGTGGATGAGCTCATGTGAGAACCCGTCCAGCGCAGGATAAACGCACTGTGCAGCTGTCAGTTTCAGCAGTTTTCGCCGGCGTACCTTGCAGGTGAGATATCCGTCCCGATAGAGCCACACCTGCTCCTCTCCCCCCGACTCCTCCACGGCCTGCACTCTCATCAGCTTGATGTCATCCAGCGTTCCCGTCAGAGACATCATGCATCCCGTCTCCCTGTTCCTCAGGCGGAAGTACATCGGTTTCTGTGTTAGGAGCAACAAGTACAAAATACAGATGTTAGTCACAGTGGACGTCACGAAGCATCAGTCTGCCATTCGATGCAAAGACTTTTAACATTTCTACTGAAATAAAGTCGCTCTCCCTTAAAGAGGACCTACTCTGCCTCTCCTGTGGTAGATGTTCATGTTAAACATGACCAAAGTCTCAAATAACACCGATCCAAAAACATCTCAGGTGCTGGCGTTAAATGGGCCAGTCAGGACGTACCTGCAGTAATGGGCGCAGGGATCCAATCCGCTGAAAGCCGCTACGCTGAAATAAATCAGCCTCTTGGCTTGGTTGGAGGATCAGCTGTCGACCTCTGTAGTTACTGCCCTCATACAGCACCCACCTGGAGACAGACGACATCGTTTTAGCTCATTGTCAGCTCCCTGCAGTGGCTGTACTGCTCCAGCTGGGGGCCCCGTCACAGGAAGTGATGACTTTACACACAAAAGGCTGCTAATAAAATGCGTCCAATTATTTGGATGAAACAAAACATTCACTGGGCCGACTTATAATTCAAGTTCAGTACTTTGTGGTGAACTGCTGATTACTATTATAAGATAACAATATTTTCATTCACTGCTGCATAATTACGCTTCTATGAGCAGGTACAGGTTCAGGTGCAGACACACCTGAAAGGTCCATTCTGAAGCAGAACCTGCTGCATATAAAACCTCGGTGCTGATGGCAGGTGTCACATTTATAAACCAGAGGCTCAAACGTTCTCTGTCACTTACATTCCTCCGCCCACCACCAGGGAGCGTATGCGAGCGTCCAGGCCGGCCTGATGCAGGTTCACAGCTTCGTGCGTCAGCACCACCCTGCGACCTCTGCAGCCCACCTTCGTGAACAGGGCGATGGACGGCAGAGAGAACACCTGGAGGTGGAGAGCAGAGGGTTGAGTTCACACAGAGCACCACAGAGGGCTGAAGACGTCCAGGGAGAGCAAACACTCACATGTCCTGCAGTCCGGATGGACCGGAAGCTCGAGTCTGAGGACAGGAAGCCCATGGCCTCTGTGCTGGGGTACTCCCCCTCCTCCAGGATGTACATGTTCTCCGTGAACTGGGATCCCTCATATGCCACCCAGCTGACAACAAATATGCAGTATATTGAATGAAGCCGTGAAAAATGTGACCTCGTGCTGTGAATTTGGTACTTTTGCAGTTCTGTTTGCAGCATTTCTGACCCCTCATGACTTCATAAGTACAGACGATAACACATGACATCAAGGCTGATAAAAACACCAAATCAATTTTCCACCCACTCCAGGAGTCAATCTTTTTTCGTTTAACTAACTCTGAGCATTAAAATCTGAAGATAAGAGTTTAATTCCTGACGTAGAGGAACAGAAACAAACTATATGAGAACGTCTCAGAGTACTCTGAAAAGGACAAAGATTCCCTAAAACAGGCTTGTGGTGGTTGTTTACCTGCCAGCCAGCACCTTACAGGACCTGGGTGTGAAGTCTTCATCCAGAGCTGCCGCGCTGTCCTCCAGACACACCAGCCGTCCCTGGAAGTGCTCCTCAAAGTAGAGCTGGACCTGTAACACATCCACACAGCCTCAGCGACCCAGCAGCACACAGTAACAGAGACTCCTCATCATTTCTGATCGATGCTGAGCTGCACACGAACGAGCGATACCTTGAATTTCGTGGTTCCCATGCTGTCCTGTAGAACAAACAGAGCTGTCAGAGATGCACCTTTTATGACGTTAACGTGTGATTAACGGCTGCTGATGGTTTCTTACGTGGAAGATGGGCTGTATGGATGCGATCCTGAAGTCCTGAGCTCCCCAGTCCTCCGGGTTTGCGTACATGCCTTTCTCCAGGACGTAGAGTTCTCCGCTGAACCCCGGCTTCTCAAAGGCCACCCACCTGCAACGACAACCAGCTAAGAAATGAAACCACAGCCTCCATGTTTTCATCTGCATCCTGTAACCGTGAGAAGCACACGAGCCACGATTTACCCGCTGATTACATGGAGGAAGTTTAAGTTTAGGATACTTTTACAGGGATGTCTGCTGAAACTGGAAACCTCCTAACTCCAAGGAAACCAAAACAAAAGCCATTGTTGCTCTAAAATCAAGGAAGTGCTTGCAAACAGCACATCTTCAGGTTTCTCTGAATAATGACTTGAGCTGCAGCTTTATCTGTATAAACAGGCCGAGTCTCGTCTCAGAAGCTGTAAAATGACAGGCGAGGCCGTCGCAGAGCTAACAGCAGAGTGTTGGGCAAACAAATCCAACCAGCTCTGAAAACCAACAAAGAAATCTTCCCTGTAAAAACGAACAGACTTGCTTTAGAGTTTTTTAGCCCTGTATCGCACGAGTTTGGAATATTTAATCAGCGCTGGCACATCTCAACGATCAGCTGGAGAGAAACTGTGGGAGTGGTTTGGGTGAACTGGCCCTTTAAGTGTAGGAAAAAGAGAAACCCACAGATATTCATTACTGATTATCAGCACATGACCACGCTACTTTTATCTGCAGTTCAATTTGATTCCATTTATTTATGCATCACTAAATCACAACAACAGTCACCTAAAGTGCTTTATGCTGTAATCACGAACTCATGAACTCCTCTAACGCCCTCTGACAGTAACTAAATTCTGTTTTTGTAAAGCTCCGCCCCTGGGAAGCTTCCTTTCATCAATTCTATGAATGGATTTGTTTCACAGGCTCGTCCATAATTCATCCTCTGAGGCTGCAGGCGTGTATGTTTGCGTGCGCTGTGATAAAACACTGTAACGTGAGAAGCACACGCCCGAAACCTGAGAGAGAGAACATGAGTTTGAGCTTTGTGTTCATTTCTTTCTTCCTGTGTGTCTGACTTACACTCCACCGGTGACGTCGACAGACTGGGTCTTTGCACCGTGGCCGGTCTCCTCCAGGTTGACGACGGGTCCCAGCAGGTTGGTGCTGAGGCTCCGCTCACCGAAGTCCTGCTCGCTGAACAGCTTAACGTGCGGGGACAGGAAGTCCTGACGAAGAAGGCGACACAGACGAAAAGTTTAAAAAAGAGAAATCGCTGCATCAGATGGAAACGCGCTCCAGCCAGGAGCCTGCGGGTTAGCGTCTCAGGTGATACGTACTGCGATTACAGGCCGAAGTGACTGCAGCCCGTCCTCAGATCCCCCCCAGTGGCTGCAGTGAGGGTACTCCCCCTCCTCCAGGATGTACTGCTGGCCTTCAAAGTCTGCCTCCTGGTAGCCCACCCAGCTTCAACGTTGATACAAAGACACATTACAGACCTTTCCAACTCATATTTCTAGCACGTATAACAGTAAAGCCTTTTAAAGATCCCTGTTTAAAGTGCACTGTGCAGCTTTTCCATGTGTTCCATGTGCAACACGACTGTACCTGACAAAGTGAGCCAGCTTCTACGAATGTGACATTTAGGATTTGGAATGATGATGATGATAAATACTCACAGGCCGCCGAGGACCTTCAGAGACCCGACTGCACACAGCGTCTTCTTGTTCACAGCAGGTTCGTCGGATTCTTCGTCCTCTTGTACGTTGTAGATGTCGCTGTGAACCTCTAAACACTCGCCGTCAAAGTTGGGCTTCTCGTACAGTAAGGCCTGCACGACAGACACACAAGCAGGAGTTTTTACCCACTGCTGCCTAAAGGTACAATCCCAGTCATTCCACAGATTAGTAGAGTAACATATTTGACATCCGTCAGTGGAAACAGGCTAAAGTTCAGGCTGTAGGCTCGGAGCTGTCAGCGTACAAGGAGCTGATGGGGGAACATGCCTGAGCACGCTCGTTACAGGAGGTCTTTCTTTGGCCTGTTCCTAAACGTATCGCTACTCAACTCGTAGGAAAAGAAAGAAATTTTGGGGAAACATGATGTGAAGACATCATTGGACTATTTTTTGGTGTTTTTTCATTTTCACGTTCTCCTTCAACCAACAGCTTCACAGGAATTCAGCCTCATCTCAACCACAGTGAGATCTGTAACAGGAAATTCATCCTCTTTCCTCTGAATTGTTCCCCAGGCTGCTGAATCTGAGCCAAGTCATCAAACATGACGACTCGTGTCAGGCAAACATGTGTGGACTGAACTAAACTCGTCACTTTAGATAAGACTGAGATTCTGAGGAAACACAGCTGATGTGTGCAGCAGGTATTTACAGATGTGACGTAGAACAGAACAAACCTTGACTTCATTGGGACGCTCCACTTTTATCGGCCCCTGTAATAAAGACACTCTATCAGACTCAGGTAACTCGGAGAATTACAGTAAAGTGCAAACGTTCACAGGTCAGCCACAACATTAGAACCACCTGTGCTAACTGAGATTAAACTTTGTTCTATGACTAAAATAAACACAGCAGATGATTTTCTGACCTTTTAGGTTTGAAATCAAGTTTGCTTCCTGATGTATCCGACCCTGACACACTTCACTGGTTTTAATGTTGTGGCTGATCAGACTGCATAGCGTCATATTGTGTATTTCTTGTACTGTACCATTCGGAGGGGTCGGAGCGAGCCTACAAAGGGCTCAGGGAAGCCCCAGGCCTCCGGGCAGGGATACTCTCCCACCTCCAGCACGCCCATGAACCCTCCAAACCCTGGATCGATGTACACCAGCCAGCTGCAGACAGACACGAGACAGGGAGGAAAGCTGAGCAGGATTTCAACATTAAGGGTTACTTTCCTGAAAGAAAACGTTAATCTTTGACACAATGGAGGGAATAATGAGCACTCTCACTACTCCCTCCACCCATCAGGAATCTGCTGCAGTTAACTGGGACAACCACAAGCTCCGGCCTGCCGCCTGCATTCCTTCACACAAAGAACTCGGATGGATGATTTCCCATCAAACTTTATCTTTCTGTGCTCTTGAACCTCCACAGCGTTCCTGCTCCGGTTCAGACATCATAACTAATAACTAGGGGTGCAAAGATACACAAAATTCACGGTTCGATATTTTTTCAATACAAGAAAAATGTTCATGCCTTTTTAATTTGTCATTTATTAAAATTATAAATATATATTTGAACTCAAAAGTACAGTTTTTAAATTTAATGTTGCTGAAACAACAAAGTAATAAAATAATAAATCTATCTGATGGAGAAATCACTCATCTTTGGAAAAGAGAGTTTATTACAGAGAAATGGCTCTTTCCAAAATAAAAGCTCTACTATACGCTTCTTCTGGGCTATATTCTCAGCAGCATATTAAACATATCAGGTCCCCATAAGGAGAATCATGTGCTAACGGCTGTCTAAATGACTCGGCTAAAGTTTGTAGCATGCTGCTTGTTGTTTTTGTCTGCTTCCACTTGTCTTTGCACCAGGATGATGTCGGAGTAAATGTGCAGTCATATTCGTTGTGTTCCCACTAGTGCTGTCAGCGTTAATCTGAAATGACGTTAACGCCACAACGCGGCAAATCTCCGTTAACGAGCTACCGCGGATCGCCCCGTGCGTGGGGCTGGACGGCCAACACGTTAACGAGCTAACAGCGCTAACACACTAGTTCCCACCCATGTAATTGAGCATTGCTGGCACATCCAACATACTGTTTTACTTTAGTCCATGACGCGCTTACCTTCAGGGTCATACGTCACATGAAAACCAAAATAGTTCCTAAGGCCAGATCTGAATGAGGGTGGGGGAGGTTCAATTTGCCATGTTGCAACGAGCTTAGCTTCTGTCTTGCTAGCTTGTCCTGCGCTCAGTGAATCTGCGTTCGACTACTCCGCCTAGGCTGCACTGTCGAGCGCAGATCCACTGAGCGCTCAACACAGACAGCATCGTCAGAAGGAACGTTGATCAAATAAATTAAAAATTTTGTATTGTTCATACATATGCCTACCGAACCGAAAGCACTGGATCGAACGGTTCAATATCGATACGAGTATCGTTGCACCCCTACTAATAACGTAAACAAATTACAACATATTCTTTTTCTGGCATTTAATCTCAGATTTGTAATGAGCCTGTACCACCAACAAGAGCAAATTCCCAGTTAAGGACATTGAAGTCTCCACTTACACTCCAGAATGGACCTTAATGGAGCCGGTGGTCTGAGGGATGCCATAGGAGCTGACCTCTACGGTGTCGTCAAAGTAGGACGCCATCCTGCCCAAGCCGTTCACCTCTGAGAACAGGTCAATCTGGGGCATGCTGTAGTCCTATGAAACACACAAAAATAACACTGTGTGAGAGCTTTCACAGTTCCTTTCTTTATTTACAATAAGCCTGGAAAACTGAGCTTTTTGAATCAGGTTAAATGAAACCCAACTCACCCTCACTGCCAGTCGAATGGAGCCGATGACCACAGGCGCTGTGGGAATAGGTTCACCTATCTCATCTAGCGTTGCAGGACTTTGCTCCTCTGCCCAGACATTCACGATGCCATCTGTAGGACCTTCTTCCAGAGCGATGATACGGCCCTGGAAACCAGGCTTCTCATACAGGACCCAGCTAAAGAGACACAATCACGTAACTCTACACTTTTCACAGAACAAGCACCAAAGATTTCAGAGGACAGTTCAGTCACATCACCTGGATAAGTTAAAATGTGCTGCTACGTTACCATGGTAAAGTTTGTTTGACATTAACTATGTCCACGTGTGATCATCACACTGAAGCGTGGATGCATGCTAACGCGTACCATCCTCTGATGACTCTGACTGATATGATGGGGGACAGCTTCATGGTGGTGGCATCTTCTACATCAGAGTAGAGCTCAAAGGCCTCTCCTCCAAACTGAGCATGCTCGTGTATGATGATCTAGATCAAGACAGACATGTCACTGGAATCCATCATTAGAAATTCAATCTACGTTTAGATATGCACTGCAGTACCTTTCCAGGCCTTTTGTGGAACCCTCTTACTGCAGGAATCTGCAAGAAGAGTTGGAAAAGATTTAGGTTACGAACTTAAAGCGGAATTTTAAATATTACTTTGAGTGGTCGTCTGAACTGAGTGTGTCCTGATGGCCCTGGCCATGTGAGTCGAATGCTTTTTTATTCTAGAACCGTTTTGTCTGTTTGACCTCAGTAAACACGTTGCTGACTGCTCTAGTTTTTAGTTTTAAGGCAGTCGTTGGTTTCCACGTCAGGTTTGGGACGGTAGTCCTCCTTATTTTAACCGTGGCTCACCCTGGAGTAACCTGCTGTCAGTTACCTGAGTGCTCACACAGCAACTTTAAGTATTCATTCATTACTTCTAGTGAAGTCCCATTCATTTAACAGTTACAGTTACAATAATACTTTTACCCAAGTAAAAACCTAGTTTAGGTTTTATTTTAGACTTGCTAACAGGAGCAGTGCATGCTAAGAGACGTCAACAGAAATAAAAGATGTAAACGTGCTACATTTTTAGCAAGATTAACATCCACAGACGGGGCACATATACAATATTAAAGACAGAGTGTAAAGTGTACTCTTAGCAGTCTGTTAAAGTTCCTGTTAGTTTGGTATTTTAATCATCTGTGCAGTGTTTTTGCCTCACGTTGTTCTACCTTAAAGTCAACAGCAAACATTAATTTGTTTTGATCAGTTTCCAGTGCTCCTGTTTCCTCTCGTGCCCGCGGCAGAGAAACAAACAGTGTGATTATTTAAAGACACATTTCTTTTTATAGGTCTGCTTTATTTGCCTGTAGATGCAAATACTTCATGTCAGCCTGGAAGACGAGCCGATCTTGGAAGAACACATTGAGGACACGTTCGTCTTTCCTGTCCTTACTTGTAAATGATTCACAGTTTGGTTGCAACAGCATCACATAACAGTGTGAAGGTGGGGCGTGTGTGGTCATGGATATAAACTAGGAACTTACGAGTGCTTTGCAGATTTTCTTAGCTGATTAAAACCCATTCAGGCTTTGAGAATCCTTCCTGCTAACAGGCAAAGATATTTAAAGTCTCGTGCCTACCTTTGGCTTTGAAGTCATCTTTTGAAATCCATTTGAAGGGCGCTGCTGGATGGAGTTGGTGATTGGAGGAAGTTCTTCAGGGCTCTTCAGGTTCAGATCCACTTTAGATAGACCTGCTATCAGGTCCTGGTCCATAGCGATGCTCTCCTTTGTATTCTGGTTAGTTTGAATCGTCTGCGCTGTGGAGGTCTCGGTTTCTTTTTTGTTCTTCTTCAGTAATTTCTCTAAATGTTCAGGCAGCTTTATGTCAGAGAACGAGGGCAGCACAAGAGGAGGAGGAGAGGAGGAGCTAAAGACTGACTCACTAACTCTTCCTGTACCACCTCCTGTGACCGGGCTTTGATCTACGCCCGTCCCACTCATGTGTGTGGCCTCAGGCTTTGATGAATCAGCAGCTTCCACGTTTCTGAGTGAGGGCATGCCCTGCTGCTGGTCAGAGGAAGGTGTGCTATTTGAGGCAGAGGAAACTTCCTCTGTACTCTTCCTGGTGGAGCGAGTGGTCAGTAAGCTGGAGAGGATGGAAATCTTATTAAGCCTTGACGTAAGCTTCACAGGCTCTTCTCCATTGTCTTGCCCCTCTTTTCCTGCTTCAGCTTTGGCCCCCTCCTGGAGTGCAGATTTACCTTCAACCTCATCAAGTGTTGCTTGCTGTTCAGGAGTGGGTGTGGCATTTTTTTCCAGAGTTTGCTCATTCCTTTGATTTCCCTTTTGTTTAAGAATTGTCGTAGGTAAAAGGTCAATAAAGGTTCGTCCATTTTTCCTTAAGCCGAACTGGAATTCCTCAGGATCGAACGTTTTCTCGAAGCGGTCCTCCTTAATGGCCGGCAAGACAAAATGTGGAGTTTGAGACTTTTTATGAACATGCTTCTTTGGAGGCAGTGCGAAAGGCATCCCACCTTCCTTAATGTTCCTGATAAAATCATCGGGATCAAGAGGGTCATCCACACTAGCGGACGTGTTAAATCTTCTTTTGTGGACCCTTCTCTTCTTCTGATGGGATTCCACATCTAACCAGCTGGAAGGAAAGTCTGCATTTGATTGCAGACTTTGGGATGAAGTGGATGATTTCTCTGCAGTCTGTAGTTCTTTTTTGAAAGCACTACCTAGAACATCTGTTTCTCTTTTTTCTTTTGTGTCTTTGTCCTTCAGGAACACCTCGTCGAAACCAACAGTGGCTGATTCTTTCTTGGCATTCATCTTTGAAGCCTTTAGTTTCTCATCCACTCCAACAACCTCTTTAATGAGGTTTTTCTGTTCCTGTTTGCCAGCTGCTTTTCCAGCCATGGAAACACTTGATGTTACAGTTAATTCAGCATCTTTAGTTGTTTTCTTCAGATCCTTTGTTGCTACAGCCTTTGATTTCGGTTCTTTGTTAGTACCTGGAGCTGTGTGAGGTTCAGTAATTGTCTCTGGTTTCTTTATTTGCACAACTTTGACAGGTGTGCTCTTCTGGTCCTTTTGACTGCTAATTTCATTGTTAGCCTTTTCATTTTCCAAACTCTCTGCTGATGAGATCTTGGAGTCAGGACTCCCTTTATTTTCCACAGAACCCTGAGTTTTGCTTTCCATGTCATCTGTAGATTCTGTCTTTGCAGCCTCTGGTCCCTGTTGTAGACCAGCTTGTGGACATTTGGATTCTGTTGACTTATTCAGTTCTGGTTTTGTCATGTCTGCATTCTGCTTGTCGCTAACTTCAGTTGCCACCTCACTCACCAGGCTCTCTGCTAATGAATCCTTGGTTTCAGGAGCCTGGACCTGCTGGTTGCTAACATCATTATCAGCATTTGCAGTTGTCGCAACTTTGACTTCGGTTTTTTCATTGGCACCTTCAGAGCCACCTGAGGTCAGTTCTTGGGTTGCGTCTGTATTTTGGATCTCTGTTGTCTTAACCTGAACTTCTGCTCTGACCGTCTCTGGTTTCTGTTCAGATTCATGAAGTTTAGATTCAGTCAGTTCTTTTTGGTCTTGGACTTCAGCCTTTACAGGTTTCAAGTCCTGTTGGATTCCAGCATCACTATGAGTCTGCAAAGCCGCCGTCTTATTTACTGAGCTTTCTGCAAATGAATTCTTTTCAGCTCCATCAGCATCCTTTAGGCCTCTATTTTGGCTTTCTGTTGCTTCCTGTGGAGATTCTGATTTTAGAACAGATGCTTGACTTGTGGATTCTGCTGATTTGTCACCCTCTTGTTTTGTTATGTTAACGGTTACAGGAGCCTGGATCTGCTGGTTGCTAACATCATTATTAGCATTTGGAATTGACGCAACTTTGACTTCAGTCTTTTTATTGGCACCTTCAGCAGTAGAGCCACCCGAGGTCAGTTCTTGGGTTGCATCTGTATTTTGGATCTCTGTCTTCTGCTGACTTTCAGCTCTGACTGTCTCTGGTTTCTGTTTAACTTTATGATCTTGAATTTCAGATGTGGTCGAGCTCGTTTCCTCTACAGGCTTCAAATCCTGTTGGATTCCAGCATCACTATGAGTCTGCAAAGTTTCTTTCTCACTCACGAGGCTCTCTGCTGATGAATCCTTGGTGTCACCTTTCTCTTCAGCTCCATCAGCATCCTTTAGGTCTTGATTTTGACTTTCTGCTGCCTCCTGCAGAGATCCTGCTTTTAGAGCAGATGTTGGACTTGTGGATTCTGCTGATTTGTCACTCTCTTGTTTTGTTATGCTCCCATCTTGGTTGTTAAGGGTTACAGGAGCCTGGACCTGCTGGTTGCTAACATCATTATCAGCATTTGCAATTGATGCAACTTTGACTTCAGTTTTTTCATTGGCACCCTCAGTACTAGAGTCACCTGAGGTCAGTTCTTGGGTTGCGTCTGTATTTTGGATCTCTGTTGTCTTAACCTGTACTTGTGCTCTGACCGTCTCTGGTTTCTGTTCAGATTCATGAAGTTTAGATGTGGTCAGTCCTTTTTGGTCTTGGACTTCAGCCTTTACAGGTTTCAAGTCCTGTTGGATTCCAGCATCACTATGAGTCTGCAAAGCCGCCGTCTTATTTACTGAGCTTTCTGCTGATGAATCCTTGGTGTCACCTTTCTCTTCAGCTTCATCAGCATCCTTTAGGTCTTGATTTTGACTTTCTGCTGCCTCCTGCAGAGATCCTGCTTTTAGAGCAGATGTTGGACTTGTGGATTCTGCTGATTTGTCCCTCTCTTGTTTCGTTATGCTCCCATCTTGGTTGTTAACAGTTAGAGGAGCCTGGACCTGCTGTTTGCTAACATCATTATCAGCATTTGCAGTTGATGCAACTTTGACTTCAGTTTTTTCATTGGCACCCTCAGTACTAGAGCCACCTGAGGTCAGTTCTTGGGTTGCGTCTGTATTTTGGATCTCTGTTGTCTTAACCTGAACTTGTGCTCTGACCATCTCTGGTTTCTGTTCAGATTCATGAAGTTTAGATTTGGTCAGTTCCTCTTTGTTGTCAACTTCAACCTTTACAGACTTCAGGTCGTGTTGGATTCCAGCATCACTGTTAGTACCCAACGTTCTTGGCTTGTTCACCAAGCTTTCTGCTGATGAATCCTTGGTCTCATTCTTGTCTTTAGGCTCCACACAGACAACCTTTAGGTCTTGAATCTGGATTTCTGCCTGCACGACAGACTCTGGTTGTACTATTCCCACTCGCTTTTTCAGACCAGATTTGTTACCATCCTTGTTTTCTGTCTTTTCTTTGGTTTTTGAACCTGTTGATTGGTTCATCTCTGCTTTGGGAACATTTCCAACACTATTAGCATTCATATCTCCCATCTCCTTTTTCAGGCTTTCTACCGATGAATCACTGACTTCTGTCTTTTCTCTGGTACCTTCTGTACTAGTGTTTACTGAGATCAGTTCTTGAACTTTCACCTTTTCTTGGCTCTCCACTGTCTTCTCTTGAACTGATTTTTCTTGGGCTGGTTTTGTTATACTTTTACCTCGAAGTTCAACTTCATTATCTGCAGTCACTGCATCGTTCCCCAGACTGTCCACTGACAGGTCACTGGTTTTGGTTTTTTCTTTGGTGTCTTCAGTACTTAGAGAGGTCTGGTCTTGAATAACATCCATATTCGGGCTCTTCAGCATCTTCTCCTCACCTCCAGTTTTTACCATTTCTGGTTTCTGGTCTAATCTATCATCTGGATCTTTGACTGGTTTTGTTATGTCCTTATCCAGGTCTCCAACAATTATGGACTTTTGGTCTTCCTGGATGTTAGATTTAATGTCAGCATTCACAGCTTCAGTCGCACTCACCAAGCTATGCATTGACAAATCCTCTGTAGCTTCAGTGCTGGCAGCTTTTACTTCTTTAGTTGTATCTGATTTTAAAATATGTTTTTCTGATGTCTTCTTTGAGGCTTTCACCTCTGCAAGGTCCTGATTTAGATTAGCCTTTGTTGTAATGTCCTCACCTTGGTCTTTAGCAGCGGCCGCCTTCTTGTTTTCTTGAGTCACGTTCAATAAAGTCTTCTTTTCTTTATCAGCTTCAGCATCGAACGTGTTTTTGTCTTTTACGTCTGGAGTTCGTTTTCCTTTTACATCTCTGTCATGTTTGTCGTCCAGACTTGTGTCTTCACCTCCGACTTCCTCATCTTTGGTCAGAAGCAGTTTGGATTCATTTTTCACTTCGGATGCTTTTGTTTTCTCGCCGCTGCTCTCTGTGTTTTCTTTCAAAGGCATCTCAGGCTGCTGTTTTGTAGTTTCATGGAGTATTGCGTGCTCCTCCCTCGTTTGTTCGTTCAGAGCGTTTGTAACCCCTGTCTGTGTTTCTTCCTTGGATTCAGCTGATAAACCTCTGTCCTCTGATGACAGATGTGCTGATTTCTCTGAATTTCTAATGGCTCTCTCTGTGGTTCTGCTCTTGAGCGCCTCTTTGCAACTATTCTGTGACTCAGTGCTTTCCTCTGCTGTGTCACTGAGCGTTTCATTTGGTTTTGAGCCTTTCCCTTCAGATCCTCCTGCGAGTAAAAGAGCCTCTTTGTGCAACTGATTTTCAACATTCTTGGACAATTCACCAACAGTCACAGCCTCTGTTTGAATGCCCAACCTCTCTGCTGGTTTCCTGCCACCCTCCTCTTTGCTTTTCTCCTCTACTTCAACATCTTTTGCTAAGGCCCTGTTGAATGTCAGGGACGTGTCCCTATCGTTTGTTAATTGATCCTCCCTTGATAAATCCTTTCGCTGCTCTGTACTGGCTGGTTTAGACTGATCTGAGTCATCCTTTGACGTCAGTTTAGCAGGAAAACTGCTGCTGTTTATCTTTTGCTTGTAAGTGAATGCATTTATTTTATTAGCAGGAATACGTCCACCCTCAGTGGGTTTGCTTGGCGTGTCAGCTTCATCTTCAGGAGCTTGTTTTGTGTCGTGAGTTCGTGGTGCCGTGTTTTTATTCACGTTTCCTGTTAGCTTCAGTGTTTTTAGTGACGGGGATTTCGGTTCTCGTGTTGTGTTTTTATTTTGAATAACAGACGCATTTTCCGCTCGACTTCCATCAGTAACTTGAGACGGAATTGCTTTGTCGATCTCGCAGCTCGACTGCACCTCGGCTCCTGTGTCCGGAGCACTTCCTGTAATAACTGTGTCGCTGTTTTGCAACTGCTGGATGTTTGAAATGTCTTCAGTTGCTCTGCTGGTTCCAGTGTCTTTTTCTTTCACTTTGGTTTCATCGGTGTGTTTTATAATACATTCCTCTCCCTCCGACTTGAATTTAAATACGTCTTTACTGTCACGCTCATTCGCCGTGACGCTTTCAGGTGCTTTTACATCCGTCTCTGTCGATGTGTTGTGATTTGAGTCCTCAGAATTCCCACTTTGGGAACGTTGTCTGGGTTTTAGTTTATTGGAGCTTCTCTGGCCTCTTGTGGGAAGTTTGCTCACAGACGACGAAGTCTCAGGTGAATCTTTTGCAGCCATTTTTTGGTTCCATTTAAAGATTCTTGATGAGACGGTTTTCTCTTTGGTGGGAGGTGGAGAGATGCTGGAGGTCGGAGTATCGCTCTCACCGTGGATTCTTTTAGAAAAGGTTTTGGGTGGTTTCACTGGTGGGACACTTCCTGCTGGGAAAAACAAAAAACACAGACAAACAGGAAATTATGGATCTTATGATGGAGCAGAGACACCGCCAAAATAAAAAATAAACAGATTAGGAGTAAATACCAGTAACTGTATCAGAGCTTTACGGTGATATTTTTAACACAAAAATAACTTTGGGACAGGATAATGGAAAACTGTGTAATACATGCATGTCTATTATTAACTTTATATGTTTTATTTGATTGCATTTTATTGGCAATTATTCCATATTTAGGCAACTGTTTTTCAGATAATAATAACCTAAATATTTGGAGTTTTTCTGCAGAAACATCTGCGAACCAGATGTTTGTCCAGATCCAACAGATGAAAAACAGTCTGTATTTTCATCTCTGCATGAAATGTTCATTACAAACTACCCCGCTTGTTCATTTTAGTTGCCCCTGGGTTTCATATGTCCTCCTTCAACCCCCCTCATGTCGCCTGGTCCGACATGCTGCATTCGAGCTTTCTTACCTTTCTTTGGACTTTCGGGCAGCGGTGGCGGCGTCTCACTCCCAGGACTCTCGTCAGCTGTTGCATCTTTCTGCTCTCGACTTGTCTTCTGGACTGTTTTAGGCCTGTCCGAGTCCATCTGACCCGATGAAACCCTTCTATGGGTTATATCAACCTTCTTTCTCGTCGGAGATGAAACGGGCAGCCGGCTCTCCACATCGTTCTGCTGCTGGGTTTTTTTGACGTCCGGACTTTCCCCGTGTGGTGGGTGTCCACTCTTACTGCTTCTCTCCTCATTTAGCAAGTTCACAGACTCAAAGTCCTCATCTGATTTGTCCTTGCTGAGTTTTGTTCCGGTTCTAGTTTTCGTGGGAGAAATGTTCCCCGATTTTCCTCCTTTGGTTTCCTCAAAGCTTGGTTTCCTTCCAGGTCTGGCTGCAGTTGTTGGAGATTTCAGAGTCTCTTTGGTCCTAGGCTGTTTTTGTAGTTTGGGCCCTGAGGTGTCCGGCGCCGATGTCTTATCTGGTGTCACTGGCGATTTCACGTCTGCGTCTGATGTTGATCTTTTGGGGATTTTAGACTTTGAACCCGCAGCACCGGAGGGAGCGCGGGTTTGGTCTTTTAATGCTGGCAACATACCAACGGCTCCGTCTCTTTGTGTTGGATTATCACTGGAAGTTTCCACTTTTGTGCCCTCTGTGGAGCCCTTTGCCTTTGTTGGGACATTCTTGGCCTTGTTTGCAGCTGCAGAGGTCGGGGTCTTTGTTCCACTCGCCGTGGTATGCCGGCTTTCTGCTGCTCCTTTAACTCCTCGTTTCGGGGCTGCAGCCTGGTCGGCCGCTTGGCCTCTCGCCGCTGGTTCTGCAGCTGCTGGCTTCTTTTTGTACATGTCTGACGCTGCAGAAGTGTCATCGAAGTCTGAGGCCTCCAAGTCGGTTTTACCTTTAACTATGGCTTCCGGAGTGATTGCCTCAGAGGGTGAAGACTCGTCTTCTGGTGTGGGCCGATCGAGGGTTGTGTCCTTAAAATCAGCATCGTTGTTGTTTTGGAGGATCAGCCATCTGTCAGAAAACACAGAAAATATTTAATGACAGCTCCAGACACACTTTGTGTTTCCACACAAGTGGATAGATCCTACGCTGTGAAAACCACCGAGTGTTATAGCAAAATAGATTCTGGCTTTGTAATACTTTGTTGCATAAATGATAAAAAAAATGTTTGAAAAATAATTAAATGCAGCATATTTAGACCATGATTTGTGCCTTTGGAGGCCATTAAGATAAAATATCCTGGCTTAATTTATGGCTAAATATCCAGAGAAGGAAAAGATATCCTGGATATTACAGCCCCCCAGTGAAGTCACTGTTACAACTTCAGGGCTCGCAAAATTTCAAAATCCCAGGTAGCCCGTTGGGCAGGGACTCTTCAGTTTTTGGTAGCCCAAAATAAATTTAAGTAGCCCGAATAAGAAAGAGAGCAATTTTTTGATTGATGTTTTGTTTCTAATGGGGGCCTTTCTTAAAATTACTGGTCCCAGTAACAAAGGCGCTTGTCGACTCAGAAATCGAGGGAAAACCAACAACACACCCGGCAGAACATTATGTTATTTACACGGGTGCACATAAGTGGTTCGCATGTGCGCATTCGCTGTCAAAATAAAAGACGCGCACCAGATAAGAAGTTGCAGCGCACGTTTGTGTCCATATAAAAGGCTGTTTTTGTCCACTAGAGTTTCACGGCACATTCTGCACATTTGTTTGAAGCCAGCTCACCTTCTGCAACCACTTTTCCGAGAATACGCGCTTCTTTTGTGGTTCGGACTCCTTCTGACATTTCTTTGGAGGTGGAGGAACATCACAGTAATTGCTTAAAGGAGCTTCTTCGACATCTTTAAGAGTTCTAAACAAATGTCTGTCCTCCTCCTGAAAATCTTATGTACGCAAACACGCGTTGCAACTTCTTATCTTGTGCGTGTTTTTTATTTTGACAGCGAATGCGCACCTGCGGACCACTTATGTGCAGCCCTGGTTATTTAGCTCGTCATATTGCAGCCACAGAAATTCTTTTGTCCATGAAACCATAAAGCTGCACTTTCTTTTTGCCTTATAGTCTGATTTGTCATAACTTTTCCGTTTTGTCACTTCTTCACGCTGACCTGTCTTATTTGGCTCAGCAGAACTAAAATATATATCCTGCTGCTTTTACACACGCACTAACATAACGCTCAGCGATTCTCTGCGCGATCAACCTCTCACATGTTTAAGCTGCGGGAGATTTCACTTGTCATGTTTGCATAGTAAGTTAACGATTGATAAGACGATGTCAGAGGAATTGGTGCGCAAATTATCGTCACTCACCAATCAGTGCTGTCGCTCTCTATACACAGTTCACGCGATTGCAAAGTGAAAGCAAAAAACAAGCACAAATTCAAACGCGATTTCAATATGTCACATATTGACAGTGGCTCACCGATGCCAATGACATAATTACCCAGCTACATTTCCGAAAGAATGCAAAAGCATTGACATATATTTTTCCTTCCAACGATAGGCCGACGGGCAGAGCAGAGATAGATTTCGGTAGCCCGACTGGAAAAATCGCTAGCCCCAGGACGTCGGGCTAGCAATTTTGCGAGCCCTGAACTTGAATCCTCAGGGTCCTCAGATAGCTAATGCTAGCACTATTACAGTGAAGCACGAGTCCAAAGAAGAGTTTACTGCCAAATCCACAGATCCAACGAGCTGCTGACGCAACAGACACGAGAAAGAACAAAGCAGCCGTGAAGCAGAGAAAAGAAAAAGAGCAAAAATTACAGCAACACAAGACGAGGACAAAGGAAGACCTGCAGCTAAGCTCACGAGCCCTTCTCCCCTCCCACAGTGGGTAAATCCACCTGACTGTCCAATACATGGATGGAATTTCTGAGCCTGACTAAGCTTCCACTTTTAAGACAGCAAATAAGAAAACTACTTTTAAAACTCTGTGTTGTCCTTAAAATTATAAATCAGACACTTAGCAGGGAGACATCAGAGCAGCAGCTGTAAATGTTTTCCTCAGTTTACACCTGCACAACACGACCAAAGAGAAAACTGCATCTGCGAGTCTTCATGCGAAAGGTCACATGTTGTTGTGTTTTCTGACCTGATTAAGTTCAAATATCACTCAAACATTTTGTGTCTCGTCTCTAATCATAAAAATGCTTCACACATGCAGAGTTTCCACTGTTTTCCTGCACGATGACAGTAAACCTGGATGAACCGTCTGTAAAACCACCTGCAGAATCACCCGTGTGTAGAAACTTTAAGCGCTCCTCCCGAGGCGGAGCGTTTCCACGGCGTCCTGAGGTCAAACATGAGAGCTGCTGGTTGTTAACTAACTGGAGGTAGTGAATGAACACCAAAGGTTAACAGAACAGCTGACCTACATTTGATAAATCCAGTAAAGTGTCAGAAGCTTAAAGCTGTTTCTGAGTGGCTGGATGAATATTTCAGCGCCTCCCTGCAGGTTTTAGCCCCATTGTTCAGCTCTGGCACAAAGCACCATGGGAACTCGGAGCTCGGGTTGCATGCAGGCTGAGCTGTTTCTCTGGATCAAAGAGGCTGTAAAAGCAGAGGGAAATGAAAACAGACAGACACTCACGGTTTCGCCTCTGTTGTGTTCGAGCTCTTTGAAGTTGAGCCTTCGTCCTCGTGCACCTCGGCAACAGCTTTGCTCTTCGAAGGCAGACTCACAGTCTTACGTGTGACCCGGCTTGAGCTCGTCCGGTGTCGCTCCTGAACCGGAGGAGAACTCCTTGTTGAGTCTGTGTCCGGCCCCTCCGGCTGCTCCGTGGGGGTCTGGACCTCCCCCACAGTCTGTGACAGGGAGGAGAGTGAGTGTGGCAGGCTGCCACTGAGCGCAGGAGTCTCTGAGGGGGTGGGAGGGCTCTCTGGTGCTCCCTCATTCTCTGAGTCGTCCTCTGGAATTACTGTGACAGGTACGGCCAAAAGAGGAGGCGAGTCTGCTCTAAAGCCCTCCTCCTTTTTCATTACACCCCTTTCTTTCTCCCACTCCACCTCCTCCTCTCCCAGGTGTGTCTCCACCCATATGGCTTTGTGGAACAGGACAGGAGACTCGCCTCGGGGCTTTTCCTCTCTCGTGGTTGCACTTTCCCCCGAGAGGCTGCTGGTGGATATTCGAGTGCTCGTCCTGGGTCCTCCTGAGTTTTCCCTCTTCAGGTCCGGAGGCTTTCCCTCCGGTTTGAACAAAGTTATTCCTCTCAGCGCCGTGCTGTGGCCCTTCTCTCCAACCTTCACCGATGCTTTCTTTGATGCTAAGCTTATGGAGGTTAGGTTAGGAGACTTTGGGCACTCCACGGCCTTGGAAAGTGGGATCTGAAGTGACGTCAGTGTGGTCGGGCTGATGACCTCATCCTCGCTGCTGCTCTCTGGTCTCTTCAGTACTTTCTGTTCCAAATTCACCTGCAGCCGTTTGCTCACTTCCTCCACCACGGATTCAGCGAAGCCCACTTCTGACTTCAAACCGAGATCTGGCTCAGTGGCAGATGCAGGGTCTGTGGAGGTCATGATTGCATCCAGCTCCTTCACGCTGCTTCTCCCTGTGCTGTTACTGTCTGCAAACGGCAGGTCTGCCTCTACGGTGACCTGCGAGGCCCTGCTGGAGGCGCTCCGGCTCGAGCTCTGGCTCACAGTGTCGCTGTGCTCAGCATTTAACCCATTTTCTGGCTCAGATTGGGCCGAACGTGGAGACAAGGGGGATGCCGCGGAGCTGTCGGAGGTGCTCGAATGATTCCGGCTGCTGCTCTTCTTCCTCTTGGAGCTGAAGAAGTTGGTGAAACGGTCGAACATCGATTTCTTCTCCTCCGAACTCTAAAAAGAAAAGAGGACAGGCAGGAAAGATGAACACTGAGATGTAAGACTGCATTAATAATGAAATGTGCACAAAAACAACCTGCTGTACTTCCTCTGAGGTTGAGCTGCATCGTGCGCTCTGCCTGTCCTGGACTCCTTTAAACACAAACACAGTCTGGGCCTAAAGTTTTCCCACCACCATCACCTCGTTTTTCCTTTTCATCTATTTTTATACATTTGAATCATTTTTGAAGTTCAAGGAAATCCCCTGAAAACAGATCCTGTTATATAATCAGAGCCAATTAAAAGAAAGAGCAGTCTGCAGGTTGTTTGGCTCCAAGTAAAAACTGAAGCTTTAAATGTTTGTCGATCCTCGAGAAGACAAGAAGGAGCGAGTGTTTGTCAGAAGCTCCAACTAATCACCTGCTGAGCAGCAGGAACTACAACATGGCAGCCAGAGAGGAGGCGGCGACGGAGTGACATCATCAAAAACAAACAGCAGCCATTCATGGTAAATAAATGTAAAGTAACTGTCGCAGCAGGATTAACAGACTGAGTTTGATATTTCTGCAGAAGCACTAAACCGAGCTCTTGACTTTCTCTACATGATTTCATGCAGTTAGACTTTAAATGTATTTCTGTATTTTTTCCGTGTGAGAACACTGATGGATGTGTTTGTTCATACGTGTGTGTATAAATCGAACAGCTGATTCTTTCATCCTGATGCTTTAATAAGTGAAAATCTGACTCGGTCGAGCTGAGACGGCGTTTCTGTAGAAATGAAAACTGGCAGGTGTTTTCATCGACATACCTTTGAGTCACAGACGAGAATACCTGAAAGATTTTCTAGATAAATATTCTTTCTCACTTACTCAGAAACGCAAATCGTTGGAATTTACCTTCCTTTAAAGGTGTGACTGCAATCAATAAGAGTTCTTTCAATTTCAGCTGAAAACATGTTTTATAATTTGGACAGAATATGATCCTGATACAGACGCAGGTAAAAACAGATCTTTCATAAACTGACTGGTTTTAAGCAGCCAGTTATCACACATGAGCTTAGAAACTGTAGAAACTAAAATCAGCTGAAATGTTTCAGATTTGTTTGATCTTATCAGCGTCATTTACTCACAAACACATGGATGGACTGGCTGAGTGACTCTGAACAGGAACAGCTCTCTGTGAGGTGAGCTGTACACGGCCACGCTGTGAACACAAGCTCTTATAACAGCTTATCATCACCTCACTTTCATTTATCACTCATGTTTAAAACAGCATTTTGTTACATTTTAACCACCTTTACTTTGGATATTTGTTCTATTTTGAGCTTATTTACTTTGCTTATACCAAAAGTCGGGAACTATGGGAATGTCAAACAAAAGCAGAAGCATCGTTAAAGCAAATCCTCTCTTAAAATCTTTATTCTCTCTTATTATGAAATATTTTTGACCATTTTTTGTGTAAAGAGTGAAAAGCTGAACCAAACTAAACGCAGACACCTGCAGTGAATGACGCACAGCAGTAAAACTGAATGACTAACTAACTTTCATCCCCACAGCTCACAGGTTCAAACGGCTCAGAACAAACCCGGAAAACAAACATGGAATATCGGAGCAGGTGAAAGAGCAGCAGAGACGTCCACAGTCCGGTTTGAAGCCCGGACTGCTCATAATGCAAAACCAAAGCTGGCGGTTGTCACAAGAAACAAAGAGCACATGTTAGAACAAGAAGCAGCTACGCACCATTCTGACTTCCTGGAGTCCAAACTGCAGAAGTTCTGTGTCTAAGTTGGTCCCAGAAATCACACAAAACTGACCGAGAACCGACGACTAATCACACCTTGTAGAAGAATTCAAACCCTTAAAGCTTCCTGCTCCTCGGGCAGCACTGACTGCTTCTACCTGAGCGTGTCACGGCTCTGAGACGTGGGCTTTGCCTCCTACATCACAGTAAAAAGACAATATTGTGAAAGCCAGCTGGAATTCTCAATCCAGTAAAAATGAGAGGGTGTGGACGAGGCTGGCGGAGAGCAGCACACCCTTCCTCATTCTAAAGCGTGCGTGTGAATGGGACGCCTGTTATCTGCTGCCGACTTCACGAACAAATCATTTAGGTCTCAGTCTGGTGTAGAGGAACCACACGGCTGTGACCGAGGAGCATTTCAACACCCTCACTGAGCTTTCCAGCATTTCCATATTTTCACAGAGCAAACAGCAGCTCAGGCTCAGTTTTTCCGGTTCATATCCAAACAGAAACAAACCACGGAAAACAAAGTGGAAGCGCGGCTACTTTACCTGCTTTAAGGGCCTGAAATCCAGAGCGTGTCAAAACCCGGAGGAATTACTCTCCTTCCACCTTTGCCCGCCATGTATTACTCCTCCACCAACCAACCGCTGCCCTTCTGTTTACCCAAAGCAGGACAATGTCAGGTAGGTGGGACTGAGCTCATATCAGTGTGAATTACGCCCCACGTCCTTATCTCTGAGACTGCAATAAAAACACGCGGGAAAGATAACGGAGATCAAAAGGAAAGAGCGCAGGACGCCGAGCTTCAGCTTTCACACACGAGCTAATTAAAGCTGAACTGCAGCATCGTTTCACACACTACATATGAAAAGCCTTAGAAATATACATTATACTGTATGTAATATGAATCTTATGCATTTAAGCCAACGTCATTTATTTACTGAGGGGGTTTATTGTTAGTAATTTTGGCATTTTATGTCCCCCGTAGGTTTCTGGTCCTCCCACAGACACAAAGAGCGCAGGAGGACGGGTTTGGCAGGTTTCTGTTTATGGGAAGTAGCTCCAGGCCAATAGGATCCAACAGGATTATATGCATGTCATTTTAAAGGAGAAGCACGCTGTTACAGTAACTGTTTTATAAAACTATGTCCACAAACAACATTCTTCATATTCTTTATTTTTCTGTAATAAAATATTTGTCCGGACCGACATCAGGAAAATGATCTACGGAGGAACAAAGTCCCAACTTAATGAATGTGTCATTAAATGCAACAATCAGAGCTGAGTAATATCTGCATTTATTTGATGATTTTAGCATGTTTGGTCTTCCACAGTAATGAACACATATCCCACTGTGTTTTTGTCACTTCCTGTTTGACTGAGAACATGAAGTCATCAGTTTACTGATCAGAGGGTGAAACACCAGGTCAGATTAATCGCGTCAAGGTTAAACTCAGAGTTGCTTCCTGGCTTAATCACCATGGTAACTGATACTGAACACATCACTAAGTCGGGAGCAGGCTATGATCAGAATTTTAAAATTGGACTTCCACAGAGCGCCGAGCGCCGTTTGCTGCTTCCATGAAGATAAAATCATAGGAAATCTGACCGCCTAACACGGCTAATGCAGCTGATCTGCTCCGGATGCACTTCTGATCCATTTCTTCCGCTTCGCGCGTCTGAACTTGCTGTTTTTATGTTTCTAAAGTCTCAAACTTTCTGATGTCCTGCAGATTTTTAAAGAAAACAGTGTCTAACAAAGAAGTGCTGCACAGGTAGATTTGGAGGAAATGTGCCTCAGAGCCGTCAGTGCTGCCGTTTATTAAACCAACAGTGACGGTTTATAAATACGATGACACGTTCAGCTGGCAGCAAACATGACGGCTCATGAAACAATAATGTGATCAATCAGCTGATCGAGTCACGTAAACTCTGAACCATCTCATCTTCATGTTTCTGTTTATTTAAAAAGGACTGAATAGACTTAAGTTCAGTGTGTAAATACGTCAGATTTAGCCACTAATTTTCATCTAAATCACAGTTATAGACAAACAATAAAAACTAAGAACCAGGCCTCAAGAAACTGGACCAGTAAAGTAATGCAAACAGAGCTGAAGCTGACGACACATAATCTCTCTGCTTTCATCTGGACCTCATGGACGCGGCGCCTGAGAAACAAACCAGAAAATCTCAAAACAGCTAAAAATAAAAGTGTAAAAGTGTAGAAGATCACTCTCCTGTGAGAGACGGCAGAGCTCCTACTGATCTGACTCACAGATGTAGATCACAGGATGTTCCACATGTTCTCACTGATGAGACAAAAACACAAAACACTAAAACCTTCATCGCAGCTCTGAAGCCTCTCTGAGCTCAAACGACACAGAGAGGAATGACTGATGATCCAAAGGAAGCAACAAGAACAAAACTCTGACCTATGAGCCGACAGCTGATCAATATCACCCAGAATCCGAGTGATGGTCAGCAGCTCAGAGTTTCTGCACTCAGAGTTCAATAAATTCATTTTGTGTATTTGTTTAATATTGATCTGCTCTCCTCAGGGAGGAATAGAAGCTGCTCTGACGTTATGCATCTGTAATCTCTGATGATTAACTCAGACCCACCTTGGAGTGTTTGGAGGGCGACATCGGGCTCCCCGGCGCCGCGTTCATGTCGAAGCTGATCATGGACGTCCAGTCAGACACGGTCTGGTAGCTGAACTCTGTGGAAACGCTCATCTGGTCGGGGTCGAGGCTCCTGGTGCACAGAGGCAGGAAACAGAGGGGAGAGGATGTTATATCACCGACCTTTGTTTCTGCTCTCATTGTGTGTGTGCGTGTGTGTGTGTGTGTGTGTGTGTGTGCGTGTGTTCATTAAAACACACACTTCACAACAGAAAAACACAACAACATCCCAGGAGATGAACCACTAAGCAAAGCACATCCTCAAATCCTCCAATCTGAACCCCAAACTCAGCAGTTAGATGAAGTCCACACAAACATGCAGCAGTGATAGAAACACCACCACGTCCTGCTGTCCTCCACCTAAAGCACACAGCTGTGCACAGCAGCTGCACTTTCTCTCTTTTCCATTATCACCTGTAAGATTTCCAATCACTCTGAAAAATGATGGACTTTAAAAACATGAAGGATTAAAATTAATTTCCCGTCTAAAAACAAAGTTCTGCTTAAAACCTCACAGTGACATCTGTCATTATGACAGCTCTCCTGCTAACACCTCACTACAGATAAAGCACCATATCAGACTAGCATGCATGTTATTTAATGTCCTCAAGTGCAAACACACACCCATGCACGCACACACACGCGCGCACACACGTGCTGCTTCACGTCAAAGCTGCTGTGTTGGTTTTCTTCTCACACCTCTGATTGTTTTAGAGGTTAAACAAACGAACAGGCGAGCCAGAAAAATGACACCTGACGAGGAACGCTCGCTCTCTGCACGCACGCTGCTCAGACCGAGCAATTAGAGCGCCGCAGAGGATTGTAGAGCACGTGTGAGGCATGAAGAGATGCAGCGTTTACAGACTGAACGCTGCTGCAGTCGTGCAGGACGTCAGCAGGCCTCCATGTGTTGTGCTCGTCTTCATTTAGAGTTAAAGTTAAACTGTTCCTAACTGGACCGTGAGGCAGAGACCACTGTGTGCGCTCTCTTTATCTCTGCTGAGTTTTCTCTAGCTTTGCTTTTTGCTGCTGACAGCATGAGACGCTACCTGCAGCCTCTCAGGTGGAACAGGCGAAGACATCCATGGGTGTCATCATGAGGTTTGATGAGCACAGTCTGCAGAGTGAGGAGGAGATGCTGGACAGGACCTCCTCCATCAGCAGGATCAGTATGTGCTCCTTTGTGTGAGGAGGAACGGGATGAGCCTTCAGCTGACCCTCATGTGACTCCCAAAGTCTCGTCTAACACTTTAGTTCAGCTCCAGATCAGTGACAGAACATCTGGTCGGCATCATCTGACCACAACAAGCTTTCTGTACCTGCAGCTGTCCTGAGCTCACAACTGCTTTTTAAATGAATCCGTTCATTTCGTCACTGAATCAAACCGAGTTTGACACTCTGTGCTTTAAACCAGCTGCCCAAAGGTGTTACCAAGATGGCTGCTAAGTGATGAAGGAAACTTCTAGAAGACAGCTGGCTTAAAGTGGGAGGAGCTTGTTTCCGACAGAGGATGTACTAAGGGGCAACACCAAAGCCCAGTATAAGATACAGAAGGATTATTTTGAACTGTGACTCATGCAAAGCTGCTCTGGTTGAGTCCAAGTGTAAAAACATGGAGCTGGAAATGAGCAGTACAATAACTAATGACAACAACTGTTCATAAAGTTGCTACACTGCGAGGTTTCAAACACAAACAGCAGGACACGAGTGGCTGTAATACCTCCTTAACCCACAAGGCGGCAGCGTTTGACTGTTGCTTGCTGCAGGAACTCACATCAGGTAACGTGACTCAGTTTGTCTGTCGGTCAGATTGTACAGTTACCTCTGACTGCATCATGACCTCGTCGTCATGGACAGACTCCTGTCTTTGTAAATAAAGTTAAAATGAATCGTGCAGCTGTGCAGGTGAGACTCGTCTGTGCGTCACACTCTGATCCACCATGTTTATTTCTTTGTGGTGTGAAACCTGATAAAACAGGCTGATCAGCTGATAGCGCTCCTTGATAAGCACCTGGTGATGTTACATCTGTTCACTCTGATCCAAACTCCTGTTGTGAGGAGCTTTCTATTGATAAAGCTTAGAAAGGTTTAAGGTAGTTGGGGGGGGAAACAGATGAATCATTGAAAAACCTGCAAAAACTTTATTTCAGCACAAACTGTCCGAACCAATCAGCACGTTCTTCTGCCAGGAAATATTCTGCATTATTATAAAGTTTCACTGAAAGGTTTAAACTGATTTCCAGTTTCTGTTTTCTGCAGATAAAAGATTTTAACCTGTACAAAGTAAAGTGAAATCAGTTTTTTCATAATAAAAATAAAAGCTCTGCTAAATGAAAAATAATTTTACCTGGATAAACAAAAGCATGTGCAACAGATTTACAAATTTAAAAAGTTCGTGTTCAGCGGGTGAGGTAACTCTCTGCTTCCACACTGACGACATCTCAGCATGCAGCAGTGAGCAAAGTGCCGCTGCTGTTGCCTGCACCGCTGTGGGCGTCGGCATGAAAGGGACCGACTATTTTGTGATTGGACACGTGTGAGACTGACCGGCCGGTCGAGAACACTGGAAATCGTCTGATTCCGGTCCCTGGCCGATCGATCGGTGCATCACTATTAAAGATAAGAGCTGTCACAAAGATGGCTGACGAGAATAACAAACAAGGCAAAACGTCTTCTGAGTAAAATGTCCAGGTAAGACTTCACAGCCTAACTGTGAAGTCAGTAAGGCTGTGAAGTAGAGCTTTGAACAGTCTTGCCTCATTTTCCCTGAAATGTCTCAACATCTCATCAACAGACAAGCATCGACCTGCCTTCTCCAATCAGCCTTTTGGGAACCGAACCCTCGAGTGTGATCGTGCCGGCACATGTGGACGGAGCGAGGAAGCAGCATCTCTGCAGCCTCTGTGCTCGCCTCCAGCACGACAGCTGATTTAAAACGTGGAGCGGTGGGATTTCACTCACTGGCTGTCATGTCGTCACCGCGGCAGCAGATAGATGTGCCCTGCAGTGATGCGACATGTACATACTTGTAGGTGGTTTCACCAGAGCAGGAGGGATGTTCACGGTCTCTGCACTCTGTCAGAGACGGAAACGTTCAGGGGGAAAACAGAAGCAGGTCAAATATTTGTCCTCTCCATAAATAGATTCATATGATGAGCAGCGGCTGCATGACAGCTTTGCTAACAACACTTTGCATGTTCCTCAAACATATTTATGTATTGAGACAGTTTGATTCGTCCGTGTAAAGGATCTTAGTTTTCTACGGCGTGGACGCTCGCTCTGCAGATGCTCCTGTTTCTGCTGAACTTCAGTCGAATTAAACCAAAATGACTCCATAAACAAAAACAGGTCACATGACTGCGTTCAGAGACAGCTTTGTGTGTCCTGCACATTCTGCAGCCTGCTGCGAGTCCAGCACCACCTCCTGCCTGTATTTCCACACAGCTGGAAAAATCTGTGAGCAGATGTCAGAGAACAAAGAAGCCTCACACAGAGGGGAAACTGTGAGCTGTGCATCCTTACTTTAAAAAAAGTGAGTGTAACCTCTGACCCTGTTAAGGATGACTTGAGGGTGAAATGCGTCTCCCACACTGACAGCGATCGACACAAACCAGCCCCGACTTGTGTGAATCTTCTCTTTGTTGCAGCAGACAAAGATCTACTGTTACTGATGTTAAAAACAATGTGTGCTGTTATGATTTGAATACACCGAGGCAACAGATGTCAGTGTGTCAGGGTTAGAATTCACAGATTTGATTAACAGCAGAAATTAAAGAGCAGGCGGGTGGAGGTCGAGCGGGTGTAGAAAGGCTTCGTTCTTCAAACCAGTGCTCCCCCCGACCCACGAGGAGGGTTTTTTAAGAGAATATGAGTATAATTTTTGACCCTCATCAGCACAGGAAATGCAAACACGCTTATTTTAAATGATTATTTTTAAAGTTTAATTACTTATCAAGAATTATCTATTCTTGTTCTATAAACTTCAGGGTAAATTTTACATGCACACAGACTCTGATAGTGTGAAAGACGCTTTTTGTAGTCAACCTCTGCAAATTTCAACTGAAACTGTCGCCAGCAGGGGGCAGCGTTTCTCCAGTACATGTCTGAGATGTTGTCAGATTGCTGCTGTTTAACTCCTGATATTTACTTTTAACTCCATCTTTTTCTTGAGAGGCTCTGCTTTTCATCATTTTAAATAAAATCTCTTCTTTTTGCTTGTTAAATAAAAGTTAGACTGGCTCACAGCACCATCTCCTGGTACAATCTGGTATTACATGGAAGTACAGCATGGACCTAGTTCAGCTTTAGTTGACGTCTCCTCAACGCACGGATGCTTTGGACGTGATTTTTTAAAGGATGTTTTGATAGATTTTGTTAATCATATATAATATATTTTTTAATTATTTTTTTGTTTAATTGACTTAATTTAGTCGTGTTGCAATTATTCACCAAAACTTTGATACTGATGTACGTTTCATGTCTGCAGCTCTTTAATAAAACAGCTGTATTTTAACACAAACCATGATATTTATCTAAAAATAGTTACATTTTCTGTGTTTACTCATTAAAAATTTGCATATCATTATAAAATATTTAATAATTTTCCTTTTTAGGTTATGTTTTTCATCACACTGACAATAAGCTGCATTTACCACATAAAAAAATGCTGCACTGCATTTTTAAGCAAATTTTATGACAAAGCAAGTCAGAAGTTGTGGTTTTCTGAACTCTTCGGCGGTGTGATAAAGTTCCTTCTATAGAAAGGTGAGAAACAGAAAGACGTCTGTAGACGCTTTTATTATTATGCGTTTCCTCCTTCCTTTCCAAAGTCAACATGTCAGCATTATTAGCAGCGTGTTCTCGTCGTACTGACAGTTTTTCTTCCGAAGAGGAAATGTTCTCTGTATTTTATTCCTGTGCAGGACGGAGATGCACGGGTGAAAACAGGATTCGTTTTCCAAACATGGAACATGTGTGCACTTTAAAACGCTCGAAAGCGTTCACAAACACTTGGCCTGGTTTTGCCTGCACGCCACAGCAGCAGCAGTTATTGGTGCGGTGGAAGCGGAGCGGCTGCATCTTACTGGCTGCTGCAGACCCGCCCCGTGTCTGGCAAACATTCAGCCTGCAGCGGTCGTTCCAGGCACTCCCTAAACGCTCAGCCAAGTTCACAAACAACAGCTGGGTTTGGGTTCTCAGAGCAAAGCGCCTGTTTGTATTTCTATACAGCACTTTGGGTTCGTATCAGCTTTTCACAGGAATTATTCTGAGCAAACAGAAGCACAGCAGAGGGCGACTCTTTCGCCACACTTTAGCTGAGTATTCAGCTCAAAGTTTCTATTGGGCAACTTCACCCTGGAGAAAGGCTTGAGTCCAGCTGTCGTCTCCACTGTGGCCTGTATTCTTTCACTTTTTGTCTTCCATCAGCAGCTCCCGGTGACTCATTAAAGCCCTCGTACAGCAAACAGAGGCTGAGTCAGCCGCTGAATCCTGTCCATCCCTTGTTTAGTTCATTCAGTAGCTGCTGCTGGTTTGATTCGTATTTCTTAACATTACAGATACTAATCTCTGCTGTGGATTAATTTTACTCTGCTAGTTCGGTGGGATTTGTGCATGCACATGCCTGTGTTATGTACTCAGAGTTACTGAAGCGTCGACATGCATGAAAGGCAGATTTCACCTTTTTCACAGTCAGAATTTATTCTGTCTGAATTTCGTAACGCTGCAGCAGAGCGATAAGAGAAAGGGAGGTTCCAGCTGAAACTATTCTGGGGAAGGGCAGCCTCATCTCATGTTTGCAGTTGCTACGGACACTTTATTAGGTACACCTCTAGTATCAGTTAAAGCCCGTTTTGCCTTCAGATCTGCCCCATGTCTTCATGGCACAGATTCAACAAAGTGCTGGAAACGTTCCTCTGAGATTTTGGTCCATGACGATATGACATCATCACACAGCTGCTGCTGATTTGACAGCTGCATGGTGAGAACCTCATGTTCCCCCACATCCCAAAGGTTCAGAGATAAGAAAGCAGTTTGAGATGATGTGAGCTTTGGGACCGTGATCATTATCCTGCTGGAAGCAGCCATCAGCAGATGGTCACTGTGGTTATACGGGGATGGACATGGTCAGCAACAACACTCAGGTAGGCTGCAGAGATTAAACCGAGCCATCATCCTCCACATCATCGCACAACCTTCAGCAACCTGAACTATTGAAACAAGGCAGCATGGATCCATCACATCGTTTATATAAACTTTACCATTCAAACGTTTCTGCAGACAGAAACTCAGCACAACATTTTTCAAACCTGCCATCACCCAGTCTGGGTTTGTATTACCCTCAGTGGTACCCAGTGCAGTCGTCTGCTGCTGCAGCCCATAATGTTTGATGTGTTGTGCGAGTGGTTAACGAGTGGTTATCAGTTCCTGTTGCCTTCCTATCAGCTCACAGCAGTCTGCCCATTCTCATCTGACTGCTGACGTCAACAAGGAAGGTTTTCCTCAGAACTGCTGCTCACCGAATAGGTCAAAGGTCATCTTCACCATGCCTTCATGCCTCTATGCACTTGCCATGTGACTGGCTGATTAGATATTTGTGCAAACAAGTAGTTAAACAGGCGTAGCTGTGAGTGTATCCTGCCCTCTCAATCAAACATGACAGATTTTGTGCAGTAGTACAAAACGATCTCAAATGTGCTGGAAACACGAGCATGTGCTGCACGAGAGCACGCTTCACTTTTGTGTTCATGAACGGAGTCACACAAGTCCAACAGCAAATGTGTCACAGGACGGAGGTCATATTTCCTCCAGTTTCACACAACACAAAACAGGGCAACAATGTTGTGTTTCTGCTGGAGTTACACTCAGAAAACCTGAGAGCCACAGCACACAGCACACACAAGCTGTGACAGAAAGAGACAAAAACACACACGGCGTCATTCAGCCTCCTTAAAATAATCCAGAATCACACAAACAATGAATGTTTTCAGTATTTGACTGATCCGATCTCATGTTAACAACAATAATGGCTGCAGGTACACAAACACAGTCACACGCTGAAAATAAAAGCAAAGCTTCCACTTCATCATCACACAATATTACATTTACACCAATAATCCTCCTGGTTTATGGAGCCATTATAACACTATCAACACCTTGAACAAAGGAGTGTGGAGCTGATGCTGGTTCACATACAGAAGCAGGTTGTGTTGATGCTGAAGATGCATTTCCAGATTTACCAGTCGCAGCTGTTGTTCTTCTGTAATCCAGTTATTATTGAAGCTGAGACTTTGGCAGCAGGCGTGTTTACAGCTTATCAGATGACTTTGTAACAATCGGAGCTGCTTTTGTCATGTAGCAGCGCACTTTGCAACAATATGCACACAAAATCCAGTTATTTGGATTTATTCACAGTCCGACGGGCACTTCCAGCTGGAATGTGCTGATTCCTAGAATCTGAAGATTTTGGAAGATGTAAACAAAAAGTGTTGCTGTAGAGGCAGAAAGTTCAGTCGCATGTTTTTAGCTTGAATCTGTTCATGTTCCATCAACAATAACTGCACGCCGAATTAGCTGCTAGCAATTCCTACATGGACTGAACTTGTGGATACTAGATTACTTTGTGATTGAGTCGAGGAGCACTGCAGTATATAAATATATTTACAAATCCCACTAGACTAGACTGATCCAGAGATGCTGTATCGAGGTGAGGGATTGTAGCATATACTCTTAAACAGGCTGCTGAGCTCAGCGAGCTGTGAAACATGGAAAATGATATTAACACAGTCTTTTCCTTCAATGGCCTCGACAGCATCATCATGCACAATCACAAGAAACTGCTCAGGTGCATTTCCTGCTTCCAAGGACACGTGACATAACTTTCACTGATGGAGTTTTAACTGAGTTATCGTTTCACAGTTTCTGGCCATGCAGCTCTAAAGCTGTGAAAATGCCAACATGCTGACGGCAACAGGAAAATATTTATGAACAATGGCCTCACATCTCCCTTTGATGAGAACAATTCATTCCGACTTCTGTCTATCACACCTCCACCTCTTCACAGTTTGCAGTAAACCATTATCATCTGCAGCATACCAGACAATGTTGTTTTGTTGCACACAGGCGTGGTGATGTAGTCTAATCAAAACAGCAACTGAACAGAGACATGGAGGACCCGTCCAGTATCCTTTACAATACTGGTTTTGTGTCAAAATAAACTTGGACTAAACAAACTTGAGCTCTTACTTTTAACCACAGATGCTCCTCCAAGAGAAAAGGCAGCGATCTGTAGCTCTGCATTCAGCTGCAGGTTTAACATGTTTAACCCTTTAAGACCTACCATAGAACCAAGTCTGCCAGAGCTTATATTATATGTTTACATGCTGTGGAGCCATTTTTGGGAGCATTTCAAGTTACTATACATCAATAAAACCATTACAGCCTTAATTTTAATAATATGTCTGCATTAAGTGCATAGTAATTACATAAATTGCAAAAAAGTGCAATAAATTACAAAAAAATTTAAAATCGTTTTTGTTTTTTTTAACATATATTTCTAGTTAGAGAAATTTAAGAGGCTTATCCCTCAAAACTGTAAATACAAAAAAGTTGCACAAAATAGTTTCCCACCACAGGAAATTTATTTTGAGTGTCTTCATAGTTTTATTTTTGAACTACACCAATTTTTATACACTGCAGGAAAAACGAAAATAAATATTATAATGCAAATTTGCAAAAAAAAACAGCATATGCATCAAAATAAACTATTTCCAGCAGTGCAATATGAGTCCTAAGCATCCCAGAAACGACACAGAAAGTCATAAAGTCAAACATAACCTTTAAAAACACCAGTATAGGCTTGTATAGGCCCTGAAGGTAAAAAACTACATTTCTGGAAACGGAGCGTGCCCGCTCTGACCGGCTTTAAAGGGTTAAGACGAGCAGTCACAGTAAAAAAAAAAAACAGAAGAGCTGAAAAAGCTTAAACAGACTGAAAGCTGTCAGAACAAAAAGTGTCTACAAAGAGAAGCCGACATAGCAGTTCCTCAGGGTTGCATTCTTCTGAATGTCCAGCAGGGGGCGACTCCTGTGGTTGTGGCTCTGTTTCTTTGCTTTCTTGAAAAGTTGAGAAAAGACAGACTTTTCAAACGCCACCACAGCTGTCAGCCAATCCAATTACCTTCACTCAAACACTCGAGCGCTACCGCTAACCAATCACATCGCCTCCTGCAAACATCCAGAACGAGTGAGGTGGGCGCTCGTTTGGTTTAGCATCAAAATGTAGGAGAAGCTGATCGTTGCAGCGAGTAATCCTGTTAAAGGTGGACATCACCACCGTGAGGTTCCCCACTGGTCTCTGGGTGATCGTCTTCTGTGAAAGCCAGAATCACCAAACTTCAGGGAACGGGCTTCATGTTTTCTTCGATATGACCAGAAATGAGTGACTGAGCCCAAAACTGTTCAGAGGTCAGAGCTGAGGGTCATTTTACCACAGACGTCTGCAGAACCACTGTGTTTGCAGCCACGCTCTTTAAATCAAACAAAACGTGTAGAGAACAAGAACATCGTGCTGACCTGGAGCCTTCATTTTCCTGACCGCACCTCAAATGTGTGATAATATTTCAGTACAGCCCCGGAAATGTAATGGTTGTCAATCTGCTGGTGAACCAGTTCAGTCCTTGTAGAGCTGCTACGGCAGCTCTTTACCATCGAGGTTGGTAATGAAACGTTTCCACCTGTTGTGCAGACCAGTGGCCAAAAAGATGCTCCAGCAGAGTCAATAAATGTGTCTCTGAGCTCTTCTTCTATCATGTAAAAACATGTAATGTGGATCAAACGGCTATTCCTCCCTCTCAGCTGTGTCAGTTAAAATAAAGATCCTATATCCCTCATGAACAATAGAGTTTGGCAGCAGGACAAGAGACGTTTCTCAGAACCTTCTGGATTATTAGGCAAGAACAAAAGTTAATATCCGCCTAATTGGCTCGTATAAAAGTGGTTAAGAAGGTGGTTTTATGTCAAGACAAATCATGTTTTATGGAGCTCCTCAGGAGCCCGAACAACATGACAGAGGTGACTGTTTACGAGCAGGAACAGGACGTATTACTCAACGTTCAAAACCTGTTTCAGGCCCCACTGCCTGCAGCGACGTCCTCGACATACGAGCTGATTCTTTTGTTTTCAGCTAACCCGAGTCATCGCCTCATCACCCTCTTCCTCCCAATCAATCTGCACTATCAGAACTGGGTCAAAGATTAGCTCAGTCAGCATGTAAGGAAGCAGAAATCAATACGTTCATTACGCAAAGACAACAACTGTAGAGATGACTGCAGACGCCCGACCACGTGTCGTTACATCATTTACTGATGGCTCCAATCAATACTGTCCAACATCACATATAAGTCAGTTCTACCATCGATGCTTTAGAATACAAGCAGCATTTAACCATGCAAGTCAATATAAACATTTTATCATGTGAACAGGTTGTTGTGCACCAGTGGCAGTGACAGTGTTTCCTGCTGTGTCTCGTCAGTGTTGTATGAATGAGCAGGTGTGGACAGGTGTGCTGCATGCATTCAGCTGTGAGCTGAAGCTCTGAGCCTCCAAATCTTGTTTTCTTTTCTGTTTTTTAACTTTTTGCACAGAATAATGACCAAATAGAAGCTTTAAAAAAACCCTGAGATTTAATCAGATTTTATTTATTCAACTTGTCTCATTTAAAAATGAACCCAAAATTAAGTTGGTACGATAAATGTCCAGTAACAAAACAAAAACCTATTTAAAGTTGACAGAAGGGAGAAGCCTGAAAAGGTTCAACTGTAGCTGAATACACGAGACAAAACCTGTAAGTTACTGTAGTTTACTGTTAGTGTAAATGTGGTTTAATACAGAGCAGAAATATCAGTCAGTCAACAGGAATAACAGGAATATTCTGGATATTTGGACTAGTGCTGGGCCATATCCTACTGTTCACAGTAACACCGGTTTAATGTTGGGCAACGATAAGAAAATGAGATATTGTGATAGAATGTGGGTAAAACGCGCATGTGCAGTGCCTTTGTTTTCATACGCACACGGCGGAAAAGCACGGCGGCGACGGAGAATGAGAAGAGCGAAAGTGGATCGTTGAATGAAGAAGAAGAAGAACCAGAACTGGTTTGGCTTTCGTCCGTCAGATACACAACAAAGCACTATTTTTGGTAGCGCATGCTAGCGGGCCGTCGTCATTACTGTGTTGTTTGGAAAATACGGCGCACTTAAAATCAATCCTTTGATTTTTCTGAAAGTCGACAGAGCCCCTTATAATCCCGTGTGCCTTATGTATGAACTCTGGTTCTGTTTACTGACCTCGAAACGATTTTATGTGCACGGCGCTCAAAAATCTGTCAGATGTTTTAGCACGACTTTGCTAAACTACGAAGCCGCACCGCTTGATGGATTGTCGGAGCATTACGGCTATCGTAGGCGGAGCCTCGCGGAGTGATACGTACTGTGCTTCAACATAATGTTACCGTATTGTGTGTGTTTAACCTCTTTTTAAGGTTTGTGGATATTATACATGGTTATGCTGAGGATATGTCGGCCAGTTTCCACTGGAAATGCCTTTTGGTTAAACTGTCAGCAAAGAATTTGCATTTGCACTGTTACATTTGTATATAACTTTAATGCAGATAAAAAAAAGCTGCTTGTTGAAGTGAAAATACATTGATGGGCTTTTTACACTAATAAAGTTGTGGAGTTGTAAAGTATTTTATCTAGTGTCAATTATATCGTCAGTTATATCGTTATTGCAAATTTTCAAATCTATATCGTGATAAATATTTCTGTCATATCGTCCTGCTCTGTTTGGGTACAGGACTGCATATTTATTTATGAGTGATAATTTAGAGTTTTATGAACATTTTCCCCACTTTAAGATTTGCTTCAGTCAAATTAAGTCGGAGGTAATAAAATGAAGTATAAGAAAAACATGCAAATGCTGGAGTCTGAATTAAAGTACAATAATTGAAAAGGGCTGAAAATTCAACCATGTAGACGCTTTTCAGCTGGAGAGACGGTTCAAGCGTCACTCGTCTGTGACCTCTGACCTTACTAGAAAGAAAGAAAAGTCCCTGATTTAACCTCTGACAGTATGGACTGATCACCTGTGAGCTCTTGATTCTTCCTCCTTTAGAGGAAATATTTTCTCATCCAAAGTGAGAATTAATATTCAAACTAATGGAAATCCCCTCTCAGCAAATATGTGATTTATTATCACTATCGATAAAACCTGAAGAGACATGACTGCAGTACATGTGATGGGAACACATCCAAAAGCCTTTCACATGATTCACTCACAACCAGCAAACTGCAGAAGTCTGACAGATTCATTTCCAGGGAACCACCAACGATCATCCGAACACTGATCGAGTGCTCGCTGCGGCCTTCAGCACAGCTGCTACCACGACCGCTGTGCTGAACTGACCACTGGTTGGATGAAGGACGACAACAGCGTGAAACTATTTCTAACATCACTGAAGAAAAAAGATGAGAAACTAATCAGACTTCACCCCAAACTGATTCTTTGAGGTGAGTAACCCTGCGTCCACAGCAGCGGTTTTAGTTTCTGTGTTCGCTGGGGGTGTGGCCTAACACTACCTGCTGATACAGCAAGTTTGTGAAACTCAATAGACTCAGAGATGTACCGACTTCTCCGAATCCACAAATCACGCTCTCACCTCTCTCAGGTACACCTGAGGGTTTACACATCGTAAAATCTGAGGTTCAGACTGTTTTACTACAAGTCAGAATTACAGTCTGACGTTTCTAATCTGGATTACCCTCCTCTAGAAAAAAAACTGACAAATTACAGCCTTTAAGCTTAATCGATACTTCTGCAGGGAATCTATGGACCTACGATTTTCTCTCTTCCAGTCAGTCTGAAAAATAACAGCAAAAGGAGGAGCAGGAAGTGACAGTGAACAAACTGTGCCATGTGTAGAGAGTAGGGCTGCCACAAACGATTATTTTGATAGTCGACTAGTCATCGATTATTTTTGCGATTAGTCGACTAATCAGATCATCATCCATTGAACGTAAAACGTACAGCTTATTGCACCAGGAGCATCTGCTCTTATATAACTATCATTAGCTTACAGCTTTAAGTGTGTAAGGTATGTGCTAACTAACAATAAAGACAAGATGATAGTTTATTAAATTTTAATGAAATTTGCAGATTGTTTTGGTGAAGTTTAATAAACTCCTTGCTATCTAAAATATAACAGGACACCGGAGTAAATTCTCAGCATCTCACACTTCTGATAATCAGCTGTCTGCTTGATGTTTATTCAGCTGTGTAAAAACTATAACTTTAATCTCAGCCAAACCGATTTACTCAGGAACAAATAAAATACTAAAAAAAGCCAAACAATAACATTTTAAGTTATCTAAGTGACTTATATATCATGTTTAACCTGAGTAGCGAAAGACGGCGGTGGGTTTGAAAACGATTAGCGGGAGTCCGGTGTTCTCACGGCTCTAGTTAGCCTAGCCCCCGGCTAGCTATCGAGCTAGTGGGTAACAGACGTCTCCGAAAACGTCGGAGTGCTTTTGAAAATATGTGGTGTCTTGATAAACTGAGCAGATATTTGAGGTTTACACAGCTACATTCTCGCCTGAAAATATGTTAAACGTTTATTTTGCGACCCAGAAAGAATAATAAGAGTAATATTAAAACTAACTAGCTGCCGCCATTGTTGGAAACTGAGCTGGGCTGCGCTATGAATTCTGGGACACAGCTTCTTCTTCTTCGGGGTTTAACGGCAGCTGGCATCCTTGTACATGCAGTGCTGCCATCTTCTGTTTCAGTCCGTTATTACACTCTTAAATCCTACTACTTATTCCTGCGTCTTTTGTGATCTTACGAAGCTTCAAACGACGCGTCGACTATTAAATCAGTCGTCGACGACTTTGATAGTCGACGTAATCGTGACTAGTCGACTAATCATGGCAGCCCTAGTAGAGAGAAAAAATAAATCCAAACTAGAAATGCAGCAAATCATCAACAGGAATAAGGAAACACTGAGCTCAAAATTCTGATTTTAAACTTTAAAACAAAAGATTTGGTTGCAGCGTGTTAAACTCTGAACGCGTGCAGCAGCAGGGACGCTCATTTGTTTAAATGAGAGAGAAAAAAAATGACTTTCTGATCAAACTAAAAGACATAAAATTCTCAGGAAACATTAAAATTGAGCAAACTTTAAATATTTGTGTGTTTCATAAAGTATTTAGGAATTTTAATCAGTTCTTCATTAATCGTTGTAAATGTTTCTGTAACATGTGTCATGTATGACGTTGCAAACACGCACACGGGCCTGCAGAATCAGGCTAACCTTAGCAGCAGCTCTGGTTTCTTTGCGATGTTCCAGTTTGTTCTGACAAAGCTGACACACAACCGCTCTTCTTCTTACATCACAGGTTAGCCTGGCTGTTGATGTCAAATCTGCTGATGTACATCAGTGAAATAACAGTAAAACACTCAGCCGAGTATTTCTGGTGCCAACGAGCTGTAGTCAGCTCTGAGAAGCACATCTACGCTGTGCATGAGTCACGAGGTGGTGACTCAGTCATGTTTGATAAAGATCTTTAGATCTTTAAATCGATCAGATTCATGAGAAGCATCTTTATCCTCAGAAACAACAACAAACATCAGAATCATCTGAGTGACGATGAATTCAACACAGAAAACTCGTTTCCCAGAAAGATTCGCCGTCATTACAAAACGACACAAACTGATGAGTCACAAAAATTCACCTCGATCAACAAGCAGCTACGAGTGTGAGCATCGGCCTGGTTTACTTGTTAAATCCTGCACTGCGACCACAGGGCTCGCTCACACTGGCGTCCAACCTCCACGCCCTCACATCAAGCTGTGCGCTCAGTGCGAGCGGCTCCCGCTGAAGGGCGTGACGCCTTCAACCAGTCTGCACGATCAGATCGCCTCAGGACGCCGCGAGCATGAAACTCCACACAGACAAATGTACAGATCAGATTTTAGAGACGACTCAGCGACTGTTGATTATATTTATTTAGGCTCTTTCTGACTCCTGATGCTTCTCCAGGATCTTGTCTTTTTATGTCTGCAGAGATAAAAGAAGGTTTATTCAATCAAAACTGTTCCTTTATATTTAAGGAAACATCAAACTTAAACTTTGCTTTTCTGACTCCATCAGAACTCATCTGCTTTCAGTGTGTTTGTTACTTTTCTCCCTGGTTTTCTCTGGTTTGTAGAAACGACTGAGAACATTTTCTGTCTGGCAGGTTTGAAACGCCTCCGCACGTCGAATCCATTTAGTACGTTTTGGTTATGCTTTGTTTCAAAAGGGAGGCGTGTCCAGTTTCACAGCCAGATACGCCGATTTGTCACATCCAGAGTGACAAGACGCCAACATCAGTGATCTTCACAGTCGGTCCATCTATTGTATGTCACAGTAAACCAACACAGAACTGAAATGAACAGATCAGCTCTCACAGACACCTGGTGGAGCTTTCTGACTGAATCAGCAGGATAACTGCAGCGATGCATCTCTGTCCTACAGAGGTTTCAGCATCAATGCGACAACGAAACAGAGCAGAGGCCGGCGTGTGACTCTGGTCCTTCATGTCATCATGTCACTGCTCTGCTGCTGTCACAAAAACGCCGCCATGATGAAAGGAAGTGATAAGCTGAGATGTTTACGATTCTTAAGGACTGTGTAATCTCTCTACAGACATCGTGGTGACTGCAGCAGGTACACAGCTGCAGGTTTTAGGATAGATGCATTTTTATCCTCCGATGTAAACACGACAGAAGCAGAGGAATAACTTAGATGTGCTGTGGCTGTTTTTCCTGAATAACCTCTCCTGATTTTGGATCCTCAAACTCATCCCAAAACAGACACGAGACGTCTGAGCTGTTCAAGTCGAGCAGCTAATGAACGAATGTAAGAGGAGGAAACATGCAGGTCACTCGTGAACAGAGATGGGCAGCAACGCGTTACTGCAATTCGATTACTTTTTTCAAGTAACGAGTAAAGTAAGGGATTACTATTGCAAAAACGGTAATTAGATTACCGTTACTTTCCCGTAGGAACGCTGCGTTACTGCGTTACTAAAACCATAATTTTTTTGCCAGAATGTCTCATGACAGTGACGTAAGCGAGTGTGACGTTCGTGACAACAGCTGTGTGCAGATCAACAATGGATCATATATCGAGTGCAGAGAGAGTATGAGCGTGCAGCGTTTAAAGCGTGGAAGTACTGACCTTACTTTGAGTTTGATTCCATAAAAAGAGACAAAAACATTAGTGTCCGTTGTGCGTGGGAAGAAAACTTCTTTTTACAGAGAAAAAACCCCTAAACTTCCAAACAAGCACCGAGTAGCTACGACGTAATGGGAAACTCACAGAGAAACTCGCGGATTCTTCCACTGACCGCGGCACACCTGCACCAGGGTAACCCTCCGCCTACCCCACTCCTGCTTTACAGGTGAAAATAGAGCAACAGGACCGCTAGTCTTTGACTTTATTTATTTTCTGCTGTGTTTTACTTGCATCTATTTGAAAGACTGAGTGTAAACACACAAAATATTTTATTTTATGTGCTGGAATGTGCAGAAAATAGGTTTAAATGTTAAACTAATTTCTTCCAGTCAGAGAATGTTGCAGATAATTAAATGTTTGCTTGATGCATAAAGTTAAAAGATTAAAACTAATAAAACAAGTTTTAAAAAGAGACTTTTCCATTTGATTACATTTTGTATGATGATTATGCAGAAAAAGTAGAATTGGGCTGAAAGATCTATCACTTTATCACCTATTCAGGTTGTAAATCATGTTGTTAAAAAAGTAACTAAGTAATTAATTACTTTTGAAAATAAGTAATCAGTAAAGTAACGGGATTACTTTTGGGGGAAGTAATCAGTAATTAGTTACTGATTACTTTTTTCAAGTAACTTGACCAACACTGCTCGTGAATCATGTCTGCATGTGAGGATAAAATAAAATCCCTGAATCAGTCGGAGAGGAAAGCTGGGTGAAGGCCGTGACATCCACACCTGAAGCCTTCGTCTAAACGTGACCTGGACTCTTCACCTGTTACAGAAACGATGTGAAGCTGTCAGTGACAGATCACCGTGCAGACCCTGGTATGTTTATGATGACAGATGAAACCTGTATCTGAGTGCTGGTGAATTCCTGCTGGAATCTGTAACCAGAGCAGCACTTTGAAACCTTCATGTTGGTTGGAAGAAGCAGGAAGTCGCAGCCTGTTCAGAGTCAGAGAGAAACACGAGGAACTTGGAAAGCTTTAGTGTCGAGAGGAAAAATACTAAAGTCTGTCCTCTTCTTCAGAATCCACCTGTGAGACAGGTGTGCAGGCGTCATTTAAAGGCTTCATGATTATATCCAGGTCCAAGTACATTCAGCTCCCAAAGGCCAAAGTTTGAGTTAAAAATGATCCAGATTCTTTCAGCTCTAATAAAACGATCAGTGTTTCTGTTCTCCAGATGTTACACATGCATGGAAGACGATTATGAGACCAGCAGGATGTTTGATAGTTTCCTGTAAACATGATATGAACATTCAAAATGAACTAGAAAGAAAACCTGAGTCACAATAATGTGCAAAGTTGTGATCAGCTGCAGAGCTGTAAGCACACGAGAACAGGCAGGCAGAGGACGGGGTCAAACTTCATGTCGAGGGTCCCTGACAGCACGAGACAAACGCCGTCACATGACAGGAAGTGACAATGAAAACAAACCAAACTTCAGCCGAGAGAACGTCTGAGAGGATCCATCATAGCACGAGGTCAGTCATTAATAAGCTGCGTGGTTTGGATTATGTTTGAACCTTAATTTCACTTTAAGCTCACACGGAGCGCGCTAGGCCTGACGAAGAGGATGCTGCTCATCTTTATCACATCAGTGTGGTTATGGAGACTGTTGGAGACAAACTGGAGCTCTGTCTGTTAGCACAGCTGCCATGTTATTGATCAGATAATGTGGCCACGCCCCCAAGTCTTATTCCAAGTTAAACAGGTGAAAACAAATCACCTGAGATCATCTACAGAGGCAAAAACAGGTTTCGTTAACTCTTCATCTCCTGATGGTGAACAATCAGATCCTACTGATCGGCCAATCAAACACACTGATTTAGTTTACATCATAACAACGATCAGGCTCAAGCTTTTATTTCGTCTCGTTACTCAGTGACTCAGTGTTTTCTTATTAATGTGGCGAGCATCTATATTTGGCCTTCACGGGTAAACGTGTCACGCCCTGCACGGCAGGTTTTTAATGTTTTCTAATTACTGCCTCACAACAAACATGCTGCAGGCAACCTGACAATGTGCAACAACAACAACTCAGAGCTCCAACCATCAGCGTGTTTAAGAGAAAAGACAGAACAGAAATATCTGAGTTAAATAAAGAGCTGGAAAGTCATCGTAACCACTTGAGGTCGAGTGGTTTCTCTTTGAAACTCGAATTTAACCAGGAGCAGTGACTCAGAGGGGATAACCGCTCGTAGAGCTGCTCAAGGCGAGCAAGAACTAGAACAGCAGGGTGCCACAGATTCAGTAACATCCTCTCAGACAAAGGTCCGTGTCATAATAACTCCATAAACATGCATTAGGAGACGTGGCTGCTCCGTAAATGTTAGCTGATGAAGCAAAATCTGTTTTATTCCACTGAGTGCTGGAGTACGAGGGGGTCAGGCCCACCCCAGGCCCACCCCAGGCCCACCCCAGGCCCACCCCAGGCCCACCCTGACCTGAAGAGGTTGAATGAGTTATTTGAGGGCACGGGTCAGTCACTCATCACGTCCCACAGAGAAGATCTCGTGTGTCAAATTAACCATTAATCTGCATATTTCTACAACACAACCTCCACCTTTCTCCTGCGCTGCCTGTTTAACTCCCTCGACATTTTTCTGCTGATGCACACAAAGCCGTGCATGACTAAACTAGCTCAGCTCAGAGCTGCTGCCTTCTGATTTCAAAACAGCGCCAGCGGCGGTAAACAGCCACTCTGAGACGTTCACCTCAGCAGCTCCCTCGCTTCTGCAAACACAGAGCCGTAACTACCAACAGCGAGGTGCTGGGACAGTGAGGGGCCAAAGCCAGGCACCGGGGGTCTTATTTCAATTTTAGATCGATATACAGAAGATCAATATATTCAAGCGTTACTTACAGTACAGGCTGCCTGATGCCTTTGATCACAATTAAATCTTCAAATAGATTAAATGAGTCTAAATGTGAGCAAATCTAAAAACATTAAAGAGACAGATCACAGACATACTTTGACTACGTTTGACCCAAATGTGTCCAAAGATGCAGATGTGGGACAAAGACATGTCTGTTATTCTGGAAACTACAAACATGATCATAATATAAACGCATGAATCTGTAAAATAACGAAAAACAAAAACAAGCATGGAGTGTATGTGGGACAGTGCAGATCTAACCCGGGAGCTCCCGTGTGCGCCACATGTGGGCTCAACATGAACACTGTGACCTGCATCAGCTCAAAGCTGCGTCCCTGCGGACTGTGTGACCTCCGCTCACAGCTGAACTCTCAGAATAACTTCAGAGAAAGTTTGAGTCTTACGTGTAGCTGCTGAAGCTCTCCAGCTCATCGGTGTCAGCGAAGAACACCTCTCCTCCTCCTCCTCGGGCTTTGTCTTTGGATTTCTTCCGCTTCAGCTTGAACGGCAGCAGCCGCCGTTTCTTCTTTTCTTTCGGGGAATTGAGTGAAGAGTCCCCGGGTAGAGTCGGGTTGTCTCCCGGGCTGAGAGAGCCGGGGCTCCAGGGTTGCCCCCCCGGGATGTCCGCGGGGTTGGTCCCTGCACCCACTACATCTTTGAGGGACCCCGACCTCTTCAGCTCCTTCTTCTCCTTCTCCGGTGATTTGAGGCTGAATAGTTTCCGGACTTTGAGCGTGCTGGACTTACTCATGGTGTCCGCCGTGTGAGCAGGAGCTGCTCGCTGCAGGAGCACTCAGGCACTGACTCTCCGGGCGAACCTGCAGAGCGGGTTACCGCGAGCGCACGGACGTGCCCACACCGGGTGCGCGCAATCAGGTAGAAGAAAGGTGAACCAATAAGAGATCCCCAAAAGGAAAACACACAAGACTGCACCTCAGACTTTAACAGTTCAAATAAAATCACATTTTATTGTTATTCTCTCTCCACGCGCCTGTCATAGACTGTATATAAAAGATGGAAGTAGGCACCATCACCAACTGTAATTTTTATATGTTTGAAACTTTACAATAAAGTTGAACTTTAAACAGATGACTTTAAAAAATAAACAAACATGTGTCATAAAGGTAGAAATTATCTACAGAGACCAAATCAGGTTTTTCTTTTTTAAATCAGACTGAACATGTTTCTCTCTGCTGTGAAGTTTAAACTGTGGGACTGACTCACTGCTGGAGCCTCCGGTGGACGCTACAGGAACTGCAGCTTTTAATGCGAATTAAAATAATATGAAAATCTTTTTTTTTTTTTTTTTAGCTTTTTTTATACTATTATCAGCAGATGATTTATAGAAATAACTTATTGATTCAATTGTTTGAAGTTTGTAACAAAATAAATATTCTGAGACACATGAACGTTTGTAACGTAGCAACTGGGAGTTATTTTCATTTCTAGTTGAAGCCATTAAAACCCAAATATTTCTATTCACGTATTAAATTTAAGAAAATGTCACCAGTGCTTGTAAATTAACTGTCTTGGTTCTGAAAATGTTTAATTATTTTTCATTTGATTAATTAACCATTTCCTGTGTTGTCTTGTTGCACACATATTTCTTCAGACAGATCATCAGTGCACGTCTCACTGACACATGTATGATGTCTGCTGTCATGAATATGCAGCTCAGCTCGTTTCAGAGGGAGATGTTCCTCCGTGCAGATTAGAAAGCTTCAAATTTACAGGAAGAAATCTGATGTTTGCAGAAAGGCTGAAACTAAAACTGTCATCAGAATGAGCTTCACTGACAAACAGGCAAACACATCTGCAACAGCTGGATGCTTTCATTCACTCAATAAAAATAAAAAATAATATGAAAATAGAGAAACATAAATCTGTTCAGGTCACAGTTTGGATACCTGCACCTTCTCCTGAGGCCATCAGCTCATACGTGTGCAGGATGTTGTTGGGGTCGCGTGTGATTTAAGGCCCCGCCCTCTCTCTGTTTCGTGGAGAAAAGAGAGCAGCAGCAGCAGCAGCAGCAGCATGTGGATTTCATTTCTTTCTGATCAGGCTTTTAAATTATTAAAATATACAGGTAACTACACCTGTGGGGGTCGTTTGGGGTTGAGGGTCCTAAAGCTAAGCAGATGGATGAATTGTGTTAGAGTAAAAGATAAAATGCATACATTAAATTATTGGATGAAAAGGTCGGCAAGACTTGTGACCCGCGGGACAAAAATAGGTTATAACCAAAAAAACAAAATAAAAAATGGTCAAATAATTAAAAAGAAATAAAACAGTAATAATAAAATTCTGAAAAGTTTATACAAACCATAGAAATAAATCTGAAATATAAAACAGTAATATTATAAAGCCAAAAGCTGGAAGTCTTTAACTTTTTACTAAAGGAGAATAAAAATGAAATATTGAAAGAATCATACCTTAGTTTTGCATTTTTTAACCAACAGATTTAATTTAATTTAAATAAACATTTAAATAAATAACAATGAAGCATTTAGCAGATGACATTATATTTATAAAGCATTTAATTACATTACTTATTAATGCTGCAAAATATTTGGCTAAAACATTTGATGATTATTCAGTAATATAGCTCCACCTGCTGGTCATAGCAGCACAGGACTGATGAAGAGGAGTACATGCAGGTGTCTGAGCCCACGTGAGAACACAGCAGCTATGTTGAGTTTTGGTGTTATAACGATTAATTTGACTTTAATCATCAGCTGCAGTCAGAGTTTCCGTCCATGAGTCTGTCACAGGTCGATGAAACCTTTAAGTGAAACTTTATTCTCATACACAGCTTCTGTTTTTGATGATGAGATAGACTTTATTTGTCAGTTGCAGTTTCCCACAACCGAGATGACTGACCTCGCCGACCGTACATACAACACACAAACATCACATTGGGGAGACAGGTCAGGTAGCGAGGGAAAAAAAATCAGTGAAATGTGTAACACAGAAGGATAATCCAGGAAGCACAGATATCAACACACCATAACACAATAAAACACAGACAGCAACATGGGAGAGTGTTCCAGTGTGTACAGCTGATCTGGGAGCGATCGCACCTCCAGCTGATCTGCTGTCCACATCGGATGGGAGGTAAGCGTGAGAGGAGGCGTTGATTCAGGGGAGGGAGGGTGACAGTGAGGGCGTATCAGTATCAGTGTACATGTTTCGTGCGTGTGCATGTGTGTGTGTGTATCCCGTGTTCAGCTGAGAGAAAGTGTCACCACGTCCGGTTAAGCGAAGGTCAACAGTCTCCAGTGGACCCAGGCGGCCTTGAAGGAAGAAGTTTTGTTCTGACAACAATCCTGTTATCATGGAGAATGTTTGTTGTTGCAGTCAGCTTCCACCTTTGCAGCCTTCAGCTGGAGCCAGTGGGATAGCTGCATGAGTGAAGATGGTGAATGTTTGGGTTTAGTGCGAACAACTGCATCCAATTTCCACAGTTGGCCTAATGTCCATCACTGGTCACCAGTTATCTCAATATCGCAATTTTCCTTCTTCAAGATCCATATGGTGTTCAAAACACAGTCTGAGTACTCACAGCCAATCGTCGATCACGTCGGGCAGCCTTGTGGGATTTTAAACAGCTGTAGCTGCTTCTTGTTCTTCGATAAGCCGGGTCAGATCAGCCAGAACTCTGTTATCGTGGTTCCAAATTGGTAGATGTCGTTCAATGTCCTCCATCGAGAGTGTCGCCAGACACACGACGCAACCGACCATCGAGTATCCGGCAGCAAACATCTCTGCGGGACAATCGGGCTCTACCAAGCCCAGCAGGGTGTCAATTCTGTTACAGGACCAGTTGATCAAATCCATAATTCTTTAGGTTTTAAAGAACAAGACTGAGAAACTCTCTGAGGGTTAGAGTTAGACGAGACTCGACGAACACATAGAAGCAGCAGCAGGGAAGGTAAGAGAGGGAGAGGGGAAAGATGCGTCCGCCTGCTCCGAGAGCCAAAGAAACTCTCTTTGGACAGTTCATGACTGAGTGTGAAGCCATCAGCTTCCTCGTGTCGCGACGCTCTGACCTCCACAGCAGCAGCATGAGCCCATACAGAGTGCCAACCTCTGGGGCTGAAATAAACTCAATGCAGGAGTCCACGACCTGCACCTGTTATACAAGACATGCTTTTTAATGGTTGATTATATATAAATAGATATGATATTGAAGACATTTAAACTAAAGTGTGAATATTTTTACACTTAAGTCCAAATATTGATCACACACAGATACAAGTGAACAGATGAGAACGCAGCTCTCTGATTTTGTACTGAACTCTCTCGTTCTTACCTCAGGACTGACACCGCTGTCATCTCTGAAACACAAAAGACTTTTTCAGCAGGTACTCGTCAGCTGAAACTTGAGTGTACAGATTCCCGGAAGATGGATGGATTTCAAAACTGGGATTGACTCTGTTGTTTCTGGGCTGATCAGAGAGGATGATGCTGAGGCCTCTGATACACTGATCCCTGCACTGAGGTGTTCAGATCCAGAACTTTTTAAAAGAACTTCCTGAACATCATCAGGAGGCATGATGATCATAAAGTCTTTGTAGGTTGCTGTGAAAGAGCCACTGATGCTGCAGTCACTGTGGGCTTCCTCTGCTGCCGTCAGTGCAGCTGTGGGGCCTTCAGGAGTTTTTTTTTGATGCAGACAGTGGTGAACAGCACAACATGCTGCCAGAGAGTCTCTGCAGAGACGAGACATTAAGCCCGAGTACACAATGTGTGTGACAGCACCAACGTGCTGGAGTACTGGGGTATGCAGGTCTGGTCTAACTGGGCAGTTCAGGAGTTGAATTGTCTTTAATAAAGTCCCACAGAAGCACTGGTTACATCCAAATGCTTCACAATCTTAATTCAGTGCAGCGATAGTTGAACGCAGTCAATGAAGTCATAGATCACCATAGCAACAGTCACAACAGCGTCACGTTCTTGGCACCAGCAATAACTCACAGTGTCCACAAGAGGTCACTGTAGACCTTAAATAGCACAGGGTGGAAAACTGTTTAATTAAACAGTGGAACGGTCCGTTAAATCATTCCAGAGGGGTTAGGGGGGTTATGACCCCCCCAATAATCAGACCCAACCAATATAACCCCCCAAATAAAATAATGAATTATCTCGCATAATTAGGCTGTTGATCTTCTTTACTCGTTTCAGGTATTACCAGCAAAATAGTTGCATGTTTAATCATCTGAGAATTTACCCAAATTTACTAATTTATTTAGACAGAGATCTTGACACCCCCCAAATGTGCAGCACAAAGTTACACCAATGTTCTTAACACAGCTGGATGTAATTATCGTGGCCACTGCTATTGAATTTGTACTAAATAAAATCTTGCCACCATAACGTCAAGAGTACAGTAAAAAAAACGGCGATGCTGTGCAACCGAATATCGACTCTGAAACAACCATGTTTCACTGAAACAGTCTTCAGTCTTTACATTAGACTGTTTGTAGAAAACAACAATGTAACACGGGTAGTTTCTTCTCTACAGCCGTCAGGGACCAGCGTGAGTCTTCAGCCTGAGCGCGAATCAGTTACAAGAGAAATGAAGACAGCTCTGCAACACGACAGACCATCAGATGTTGGAAAGATCATGGAGTCACTACAGGACAACAACACCCAACTAAATATCGCCATCACAAGAGAATCTGGTTCTGGTAAATCCACCTTTGTTAACGCCCTCAGAGACCTGTCCGATGGTGATGAGGGAGCTGCTCCTACTGGTGTTACAGAAACCACCTCAGAGGTCACACCGTACCCCCATCCAAACTATCCCAATGTTACTTTTTGGGATCTCCCTGGAATCGGCACCACCAAGTTTCCAGCTTAGAAGTACCTGGAGCTTGTTGGATTTGAGAAGTTTGACTTCTTCATCATCATCTCAGACACTCGCTTCAGAGAAAATGACGTGAAACTGGCTCAGGAGATTCAGAGGATGAAGAAAAAGTTCTACTTTGTTCACTCAAAAATTGACAACGATATAAAATGCTGAGAGAAGAAAGAGAGACTTCAGTGAAGAGGAGACTCTCAAAGTAATCAGAGACGACTGCGTTCACAGTGAGTGTCTGATCACTTACAGCTCAGTGTGATCACTTTATGGATTCACTTTAATATTCAGGTCTTAACTTTACATTATTTGTTGTTACGTGTTTAATCATGTTAACTCCTTCTGTGAAACAGGACTCAGAGATTTAGGCATCGAGTCTCCGCAGGTGTTCCTGGTGTCCAGCTTTGAGCTCCACCTGTACGACTTCAATCTCTTACAGCAGACATTGGAGAGAGACCTTCCTGAACACAAAAGAGATGCTCTGCTGTGTGCCATGCCCAACATCAACCCAGAGATCATCAGGAAGAAGAAACAAGCTTTTCAGTCCAAAATAAAATACTACGCTACTCTGTCTGCAGCTGGAGCAGCTGTTCCACTTCCTGGTTTTTCTATTGCTGTTGATGCTGCTGTGCTGGTTGGTGCTGTCACACATTATGTTCATGCGTTTGGTCTCGATGTCCCGTCTCTGAAGAGACTTTCTGCCAGAACAGGTGTGCCCTACGCTGCTCTGTGTGCCGTCATCATTTCACCACTGGCTGCAGCAGAAATAACAAGAGATCTCCTCTTGAGGGTGATGACCCAACTTGCAGGAACAGTTGCTTTAATTGCAGCAGAGGAAGCAACAAGGTGGATTCCAATTATTGGAATTCCAGTAGCCATGGGTCTCTCTTTCACCACAACCTACAAAGTTCTGAATTTGCTCCTTGAAAAGCTCGCTGATGATGCTCAGAGGGTGTTTGAAAGGACTGTGGTTTGAATCACACATTGGGGTTGAAAAAAATAAAAACCAAATTACACACTGAAACGTTCCTGTAATTATATCAATAAAGGAACAAATGTGATCTTATTTTTCAAATATGAACTGTGTACAATGCAAAAGAGCTGCGTAATCATTGCTCTGGTTTGTTTTTCTAATTCTTTGAGTTAATTGCTAACATCAGCGCTTTGTAGAGATCGGCTGAGGTGATGGTTACTGCTGAAACATCTCCACTTATGTTTGATTTAATCTTTGTTTTTAAACTAGTCTTTGTTATCATGTTGTAGCTTCCAGCGTCATAAATACAAAGTATGCAGAGTGTTTTATGTCATGTGATAAGCAGAGGCGTGTGGAACAGAACTGTTGACTGTAGATTGTGTTTGCTGCCCTCCAGTGGTCATGGTGTAAAACTACAGCATAAAAAAATGCAGACATGAACCGGACTGATATATTAACATTAATATATCTTTTTTTTACATTTTGTTTTAAATATTTAAAATCAAATCTAATAGAACAAGGTTGGTTATTCACCTGAAATTAAGGATTATTTTCATCAGTTATTTTTTCAGCATTTGTTTGATATTCTTCTTCATCCATTAAAATTGTTGTAGAATTATTTCTGTTCATGGACTCATTGATTAATGGTTTCACTGCTTTAAGAGACGACATCGTTAATTCATTGTCTTCTAATTTATCTATATTTGTTTCTCTATTGTTTTCTCTTGTTTTTAACCGACTGTGAAGCACTTTGGTCAACTGTTGTTTTTAAATGTGCTCTGAAGTTGGTAAGTACATTATGTAACTATTCGCAGAGCAATGAGAGAGGGGTGATGTGAATCCAGGGTGAGCTGAGTGGTGTGGGAAGGCTGACCTGAGAGGTTCCTGATGGAGTGTGGTGGCAGGAGGGCAGGCACGCGAGGAAAAGAGTGATTTCCAAAATGATGGTTTGGTATCCTGAGTCAGAGAGAGGAGCATAAGCCAGAGGTTTGAGATGAGGTGAATCCACGAACTGTAGCACAAAAAAGTAAAATTAGCAAAGTAAACAACAAAGACAGCTTGAAACATGAGAGCTGGCTACCAACATGCGTTGATGATGAACTGGTGGTGCATGAGCGTCAGCGTGAGGCTTAAATCACTCTGGCTTGATTGCCTGCAATCGGCTCCAGGTGTGAGGAACTGGAGGAGGCCCTGCCCAGGGGTGGGTACCAGGTAGGCAAAACAAGGACAAACACTCCAGCTGAATGTCTGCAAGACCAAGGAGCTGGGGCTGGAGGGGTCAGCAGCGAGTCTACAAGCCCCTTATCTTCAATGGAGCTCCAGTGGAGAGGGTGCAGTCCTTCAAGTATCTCAGTGTCCACATCTCCTCAGACCTGACGGTCTGCTCACATTCAGGTCCAGTCCAAAAAGGCAGCACCTGTACCATCTGTACAACTGAGGAAGTTTGGGGCCTCTTCAAGTGATCTTTAGGACCTTCTATTCAGGTGCTGTGGAGAGCATCCTCACACAGAACATCCCATCCTGGTCAGAGAGCAATTTGGGGTTAGTATCTTGCCAGGAATCAAACCACCAACCTTCCAACCAGTAGATGACCAGCTCTACCACCTGAGCTACAGCCACCATTAAAATGCTGCTTCACTGCTGCTTACATTACTTTGTCTTTTGTTTATTCCACTTGTATTGCTCTGTCAGTACACTGCTGTGCTAATATGGCACGAAGCACTTTAACATTCTATTTGCACAATGTACATTTTCAGCTTTTTAATTTAAAATTTCCATTTTTAATTAAAATGTACTTAATTTACTTAATGTTTATAATGTTTTGCACAGTCAAGTAGCAGTTCGGGACACATTTCCCTGTGTGCTGTACTTCTGATTATGCATGTGACAAATAAAGAATCTTTGACCAAATATCTAAAAACCAATTACCTTTGACAGAAAATAACCATCCGTTGCAGCTGTAGACTTTAAGATGTTTTATATTAATACATTTTGAGAGAAAAAGCGTAACTCTTTTGTAGGTAAGAACGGTCAGTGTCTAACCAGTGTTTCTAATATTCTGTCCACCCAAGAACAGACTCATTACAATGTATTGTGTGGTGCAGAGGAATCTACTGTTTGGATAAAAACAAATAACACAGCTGTAATAATAATTAATATTAATATGTTTACCAATAACATTTTATTAACAGCAGACAAGAATAACGTTGATGAACATTCAGTCATATCTGTATTATTTGTGTTGTAGTTCCTCACTGTGACCGCTGGAGGGCAGTGGACTCATCACAATCTACAGTCAACAGGACACATAAACCACAGAGCAGTTTCTTTTCTACCCACCTCTGCTTATCAGATTACATCATCCACTCTTCAATAATTTATTCATCATGCGGTGAACAGCTGAGGACATGAGTTCCTCTCCTGTGTTGTAGAGACGAAATTCTGTTACTGAACATGCTCTGTGCAAAGCTGCCTGTCTCCTGCAGATGCTGCTGTTGTCAGTGAAGATATTCAGCTCACCTTTGAACACGTGGCTTCTTATAAATCAGCTGTTTTACAGTAAACTTGCAGTCTTATGCTAACGTGCAAAATGTTAATGTATTCTATTCTTTTTTTCAACAATAAACATAAAATCTAGTAGAAGCAGCTTATGACAGTTTGACTGAATAATTTTTATTCATCCTGCTAAACCTCTGATCAGCCCTAAACTCGTGTCAGTAACTGCATCAGTCACAAATTGAGTTTCACTTTCAGGGGGCGGGGCTAGAGGACGCAGGAGTAGCAGCTATAAGACTCCTCCATCCTGTCATCGCTCCATTACAGTACGCAGGTGAGCTCCATCATGTTGTGCATCTGAATAGTTTCTGTGTCTGTGCTCTGTGAACACGTGGTGGGAAGATGCTCTAGTTCTTCTCTGCGTCACTGAAGCAGCGATTTTCATTCTACAATCACAGTCGCATTTTCTGTGAGTGCGTCTCGCGCAGGAACTAATCTCTTGGCTCCAGCCACATTTTTCACACACAAACGAGAGTGAATGTCCAGAGTGGAGGCGGGAGCAGAGGGTGGAAGAAGTTTTCTTCTGTTTGTGTAGCAGCAGAAGAATCAGAATTCAGAGCCACTGCCTCATCAACAGTCGGCTGAGTTTTAAACGAGCGAACACCTGTAAGGTAGGCGCTCACCTGCCAAGTCAACTGCCAAAGCAACACCGGGAGTAATGTTGCACAGTACCCAATGACACAGTCGAGTACAAGTTCAATAAAGTAAACAGCACATCATAACATTACATTATAATTATTATTATATTAATGCTGTGAGAAGAGTTCCTGAAGTCCAGCTCTGTCCATGATTACTGTCACATCAGGATACTGTTTTACAGTAACAAGGTTTGTGTTTTACAAAACAATAAGTGTGTAATGTAAACAGTTTAGATTATCATTATGTTATACGCCCTAGATATTTATCTGTGCCATAAGATAAGATAGATCTTTATTTTTATTGTTACAAGAACAATGAAAGGCAGTTTGGCATCTCTCCATTAGCAGTATGTAGATTTTTTGGATTCAAATTAACTTTAGAATAAAAGATAAAAGATACACAGTTGTATACAAGTTATATATACTGTAAGTATATATAACTTGTACTGAGTAAGAGGTAAGAATGTTGGCTGCATTATACTATAATAAACAGTTTATAAATACAGTTAGGAATGTTATTTATAACTACAGTAAGAATGTCCAAAATGCCCAAAAAGGTTAACAGCACAGTTAACCTTCAATCAGGGTGGAGGTGGGGCATGTTAGTTAGTGAGGTGCCAATTGCCCGCTCTGCTGCCCTCACCACCCGCTGCAGTTTCCTCTTGTCCTCCATGGTGCAGCAGTTGAACCAGAGTGTGCAGCAGTAAGTCAGAAGCCTCTTGATGGTGGAGCGGTACAAGTTTGGCCAGCTCAAACTGATAAAAAGGCTGGGCTTCATCGATGTCGGCAACAAAGGGGTTTTGGAAAAGACGGATTTCTTTTGCATGAACATGTAGTTGACAGAATCGCACACTGAACTCCACCTTCAGCATTTCCAGTGCTTCCACACACTTTTCAGCTGGGAACAGGACCGCTGGGTTCTCTGCAGAAAGGTTTTGGGTAGCAGGGAGATGGGTGAAGTTGTGCTTTTTCACTTGTTCCAAAAGCAACGCTAGTTTCAACTCAAATGCTTTTATGTGGGAATACATGTCGCAAATGAGTTTCCCCTGGCCTTGTAGCGGCAAGTTAAGGCCGTTCAGCATTTCCGTCACGTCTGTTAAAAATGTGCCACTTCCATTCTGGGTCGATCAGCTCTGGGACCGTTTTGCCTTTTGAATGAAGAAATGTGTTAATTTCGGGTAGCAGCTCGTAAAAACGCCTCAAAACTCTGCCGCGGCTCAACCATCGGACCTCTGTGTAGTACAGCACATCTCTGTACGCAGACTGCAGTTCAGTGTGTTTAAGTCCATTTGCTCTGATGAAGTTTATGCATGATACCACAACCGTCATGACAGAATCCCACTTCAACACTTTGCAGCAAAGCGCTTGCTGGTGAATTATGCAGTGGACTTGTAGCGGTGAGACCCCGTTCTTCCATCTCGCGGTTCATGCGTCCTATTAGGCCCCGAGATGCGCCCACCATACAAGGAGCCCCGTCAGTCGTGATGCTAGCAAGCTTTGCCCAGTCCAGATCCAACTCTTCCATTGTTTGACATACTTTGTCGAATATCCTCCCCCGTCGTAGTGCCTTTCAGACTTTGGAGGGCTGCCAGCTCCTCGCACATCTCAAAGTTTGCGCTAACTCCACGAATAAAAATAAGAAGCTGCGCTGTGTCCTGCACGTCCGTGTTCTCATCCAGTGCTAATGAAAGAAAGTCAAATTCGTTCGTCTTTTGCTGCAGCTGGGCATATACATTACCCCCCATTTCTTCCACGCGTCTGGTGATTGTGCTCACCGATAGACTCACATCTTTCTTATCGGGACACACCTCCTCCACGACAACATTCAAACATTTCTTGACAAACTCTCCCTCAGTGAAAGGTTTACCGTAGCTTGCTATCAGTTGAGCAACACGAAAGCTGGCCCGAACTGATGATTGGTTCAGCTGAGATTGGCGTACAAATGCAGACTGCTGAGCTAACAGTCCACTTTTTAGCTTTGAGATTTTGTCTGTTCGCATTTGGCCTCGCAAGCTATCATACTTGTCTTTGTGACGGCATTCATAAGGTCGGCGCAGATTGTGTTCTTTGAATACCGCCACCGTCTCTTGACCTCTTGACAAACAGCCTTTTCTTTGCATTGAACAAAAAAATAATCGTGTGTCCACTGCAGGTTAAATACCAATCAGTTTTTCTCTTACCTAACCTTTTTGCCATTATTCCGTTCTGAAGGGGGGTCACGTTCACGTTCTGGGCAAAGTGAGGTCGTAGTAGCAAACATTTTTTTTTTTAGCATGGTTCACAATTCAAATCAAATGAGCTTTATTAACATGAGGAAACATTTCCAGAGATTCAGTCGGGCAGGCCCAGTGTTCTATGGGTGCATTAGTGTCGATCGCGTGGCCAGACTGAAAAAATAATAATGCATCTCTAATATTGTTCAGAGGGCCGGGTCAAATGTGGAGGCGGCCGTAGTTTGGGGACCACTGCTCTAGAGGGACTTCTGTGATTTAGCTGCTCTACTTTTGGGAATATTTATTTATTTATGTATTTCATACATCGACAATTGTCATAGAAATTTGAAAATAATTTAAAGCTAAATATTTGTAATTATAATTAATATTGTAAGGTTTACAACATCATTAACAGCTTGTATTGATGTTATGGCTGTGTGCAGGGAGAGGACCTAAAATGCAGCACTCACGGACACAAACGTAACTCAAAACATTCATTCAGCTTTATTGCTGGAAGGCAACTGAGCAGAAAACTAACTAAACAGGCAGGCTAACAAACCGAACACGCAGTGAAAGTGAGGGTAAACCGACGTTAACGACACAACAACAAGAACTAACTGACAGGGATAAAAATACACTGGCAGGCACATGAGGAAACGAGGAACAGGTGGGCACACAGCTGGGACTCATTAGGCTAGACAAGACAAGGAAGCAAGTCAGAATACACTAACATGAGACAAGACTTTCAAAGTAAAACAGGAAATCCACAGACTGAACTCAGAGACAATACTAACACAGCACAGGGACACGAGACATGACTGACTAGGGAATAAGAGAATAACTAAACCTAAGAGCTAGAAATCACAACCCAGAAGAACAAGAAATCTAGAAATGCAAAACAGGAACCAAAACCCCAGTGGTCATGAACAATAGAAGAGAACTGACTAATAACACAGTACAAAAGGCCCAGGACCGTGACAATTGATGTGTGTGTGGATGCTTCACAGCTCAAAGCTGGTGAAGACTGCTTTGACTGATTGACATAAGATTTCAGTATTTGATGAGGATAAATCAAAATACTTTTACATTTATTGACTTTGTAAATAATTTTACTTGTTGACATTATGATGAGCTGCCTTAGATATCACAGGCTCCTGAAATAAAGTCACTTATGTTTAAAAATACAACTGAACTATTTGTGAACGTCTGATGTTTAAATTCATATTTGCCCAGATTCCCTGTGTCTGCAGTGACATGTGTATTGGCTGACTCACACAAACATGTACAATCACTTTGTCGTTCATGCTTCACCAACAGGTTGGACGTCTGCTTATTTTCAGTGTTAAGACAGAAATGTGCTGAATGTTGTTCCTCTAATGCATCATTTTCATATTTTACACATCTCTGGTATTCCCTGTGACAAGCTGACATCCGCCAATAATAAATGTATTTTCTATATTCTTATAGTTTAATTAAACATATTAATTTGAGATTACAAAGACAAATACATGTATTACAAACAAGGTAAATATTAGTTTCACCGATATAATAGAAAGTATAATTATTATTATAATTGTGTTGGTTTAACATAAGGTAATTAAATACAATCTGCATAATAAATGTAAATGTAAAGAAACATTTTATGATGTTAAGATGAGAAAACTGTAAAGACTTCAGGTTTTATTGCAGTTATAAAACAGAAAAATAAAGTTTGACTAAACGTGACTTTATTACATGTAACTGATGTACATATTTTTTTCAGTGTGATCGGCTGACGATGTGTTTTGCCAAACGTCTGTTCATCATCAGACACTCTGCATTAAAAGTACTTATTATGCTTTAAGCTACAATATGATAACAAAAGAGTTTCATCACAAAGTAAATCACAAAAGAAGTTCAGATGACGACATTTCAGGAGTAACTATCACATCACCTGATCTGTAAAAGAGTACTGACATCACCTCATCACACAAAGGATTAGAACAAAGCTCTTCTAGCAGCTTTTATCTGAATAATAACATCACATTTGTTCCTGTATTGATGTGATGAGAAGAAATGAGACCTGCTGAGGCCTCTGATACATTTATCAGCTATAGTAGGATAATGGCTCAAATGTGCAGCTGCAACATGATTTGTTTCAGTATATTTATATTTAATGATTTAAACTAATTTCATTTGAACTCTTTTACGTTTCATTCATCTTTTACTTTCAAATTCACACTGATGTGTTCAGACTAAAACTCTTTCAAACACCCTGTGAGCATCATCAGCGAGCTGGTCGAGGACCAAATTCAGAATTTTGTAGGTTGTGGTGAAAGACTGACTCACTGATACTAGAATTCCAAAAAATGAAATAAATCTGAATACTTCCTCTGCTACAATTAATGCAGCTGTGCGTCCCACTTGGACCATCACCTTCAGGAGGAGCTCTTTAGTTATTTCTGCTGCAGCCAGTGGTGAAATGATGACAGCACGTAGATCAGTGTAGGGCACACCTGTTCTGGCAGAAAGTCTCTTCAGAGACGGGATATCGAGACCAAACGCATGAACATATTCTGTGACAACACGAACCAGCACAGCAACATCAACAGCAATATGAAGAACAGGAACTGGAACAGCTGCTACAGCTGCAGACAGAGTGGCCCAGTATATTATTCTGGATTTCAGAGCTTGTTTCTTCTTCCTGATGATCTCTGGGTTGATGTTGGGCATGGCACACAGCAGAACATCTCTCTTGTGTGCAGGAAGGTCTCTGTCTAAGGTCTCATGTAAGACAGAGAAGTCGTACAGGTGGAGCTCAAAGCTGGACACCAGGAAGACCTGTGGAGACTCGATGCCTTGTGTTCGAAGACCTGCGTCACAGAAGAAACACACAGTCAGAGGAGTTAATGAATCCACTGATAGGAAAGCCTATCAGTGGATTCATTAACTCCTCTGACTCCACAGAGTTATGAAGGATTATAGTTTAGTTGTGTATAGTTTAGAATAATCTTGGATCCTATCTGCTGCTGGGAATCATGGGAATGATTAGAGTGTTTTTAATGTAAGATTATTATGAAGAGAAACTGCAGCCCAGAGAGTCTGAACAATACCAAACAAACATCGAGATTAACAGCAGCAGGCAGCTGTTCTTCAAGAAACATCAAACAACTAAAGTATGTTTGTTGATGGAGACAAACACTGGAGAGAAAACTGATTATATGTTTATACATTGTTGACCCAATAAATGAATTTGATTGATAATTTTACCTTGTCAGTCAAAAATGAACAAATAAATTAAAAATCTGTTCTCATCCTAAATTTTGGTATCAGCCTGAGAGAGACAGTAGCAGTTTAATGAGTGATCAGTGTTATAAAGTTCAGCTGTCCAATAAAAGCCTGACCTCTCCAGCAGCTGCAGGAGGACAGATCTAAATAACTTTATACACTTGAAACATCAAATAAAGTTCATACAGCTTCTCTCAGTGATCACTGATAATCAAAGTAATTTGTCATTTTTCTGAGTATGCGATGATGTAAACAACAAAAAATAAAGGTTATTACATTTACACATTTTTAAAGAACACATCCAGAAATTAATCTCACACTGGGATAAATGATCACTGAACACTCACCTTGAACACAGTCTTCTCTGATCTTTGTCAGAGTCCTCTCTGCACTGAAGTTTCTCTTTTTTTTCTCAGCATTTATATCGTTGTCAATCTTTGATCGAACAAAGTAGAACTTTTTCTCCATCTTCTGAATCTCCTGAGAGAGTTTCACGTCATTTTCTCTGAAGCGAGTGGCTGAGATGATGATGAAGAAGTCAAACTTCTCAAATCCAACACGCTTCAGATACTCATCAGCTGGGAACTTGGTGGTGCCGATTCCAGGAAGATCCCATAAAGTAACATTGGGATACTTTGGATGGGGGTACGGTGTGACCTCCATGGTGGTTTCTGTAACACCAGTAGGAGCAGCTCCCTCCTCCTCATCATCACATAGTCCTCTGAGGGCGTTAACAAAGGTGGATTTACCAGAACCAGATTCTCCTGTGATGGCGATATTTAGTGTGATGTTTTTCTCCTTCATCATTAACTTAGTGATCTTTGCAGCAGCTGCTGGTCGGTTATTCTTCAGCAGAGCTTCATTAATTTCTTCTTTAAGTAATGCAAATCCAAACTGGTCGTCTGTGCTTGTACTTAAAGACTGAAACAACAAAAGAGGACAAAATTTACTTTTGTGATTTTAGAGCCATGAAATGTAACTATCACAATCTAACATTATACACACAACTGGCCTAAAATTGCATAATTAAATAATTACACAAACAAAAATAAAATACCTTAAATACAAACTGGAGCCAAATTATGGAGATTCATAATTAATTTCTTAATATTTAGTTTTTTTCTGTCTCAGAGGACTGAAATATTTTCATTGGATTGAAATGGGCTTAAAATAAATCTGTGGTTGACATTTTAATCTCTGAATTGAAAAGTTAAAAAAACAAAATGTTTGTTAGGCTGGAAAGAAAATGATCCCAGCTCAGACCAGCACACAGTGTAAAAACAGTCTGAGATGAGATGCTGTGTGAAGTTACAGGAAATGTTTGAAACCTAAAACTATGATGTCTGTCAGTTTGGATTTAAAGCAGCAGCCAATGATCTGATCAGTGTGTTTTCACACAGGCCACAGTTACACTCATGAGAAAAACATCTTCTCAGTTCTCCTTCCTCAGGATTTACTAAGGTAAGCAGCAGCCAGGTGCTGCTAACTGATCAACAGGACAATGATCCTAAACACAGCAGCAATACAATCTTACCTTGAAAGCTTCTTTCTTCTTGCTGATGATCTCCAGGTTGACACTGGGTGTAGCAAACAGCAGAGCATCTCTCTTGAGTTCAGGGAGCTCTCTCTCTAAGGTCTCATGTAAGAGAGAGAAGTCGTACAGTTTGAGTTTAAAGCTGGACACCAGGAAGACCTGTGGAGACTCGATGCCCAGTCCTCTGAGTCCTGTGTCACAGAAGGAAAACATGTTGTGACAATCACAAAAAGAAAATATAAAATGCTAGCTGTTCTTATTATTAGTTACAGAGAATTATCAGTTGATTCAGCTTCAGTTTCCTGCAACCCTGTGGAACTGCATCGTGAGTTTCAGGTTATTGTTTTGTCACAACATGCTGTTTGAATTCAGTCATTCTGTTTCCTTCAAACATGTGTTATATATATATATATATATATATTTAACTTATTTCATTAATTCATCGTCTAATGTTATATTTGGTCACCGCAGCTCTGCCTGTGAGCACAGAAGCCCCACCCACCTCCTGTTCCAACATTCTGTTAACGCGGGGCAGCCAATCAGAGCAAAGAGGTTGGAAGTGGCCTTAAAACCCAAAACAGCTAATTTGAGGCAACAAGAAAAAGTATACAATCCCACGAAGGCTGAGTGTGTGATTTTTCAGGGGAGACTGAGGGAATAGAGGGTCTGACAACAGTAATATATGAACTCAAAGATGACGTCAGTGCAGGAGAACCTTATTAGACTATGTGCACCTTAACATGTGCTACTTCCGGTGGGAAAACTCCTGCAGGGCGCTTCGTTTCCGGTGTGATATTCTTGTCTTGTTTACGGTCGGGTTTTCCAAAAAAGTCAATCAAATCGACGAATCAAGCGGCGATTTACATTTCTCAAGATGTCTTGGGTATTTACCGGGAATAATTGTAGATGATGTTCATCGACTCTGAGCAAAAGTGAGAAAGGATTGAAATTTCTCAGTATTTGTAAACAGTGATCCCTCGTTCATCGCAGGTGCTATGTCCTAAAAATAACCATCGATAGGTGAAATCTGCAAAGTAGCCAGCTTTATTTTATTTTTTACAATTATTTTAGATGTTTTAGGCTGTAAAACCCGTCACTACACACTTTATACACTTTTCTCAGACAGACATGAACAGTTTCACACTTTTCTCTCTTGTTTAAACTCTCAAAGTTCAAATGTTTGTAGAAAAAAGAAAATAAATAACACATACATATAGGACCTTGGGGGTGGGCACGCTACACGTCATCCAGAAGACCATCAGGGTGTACAACCTCACCCGTGGCGTCGTTGCCCACCTCTCAATTTTAAATACACGTAGACATTGAGGGCTATCAAGAGGGGCTATGCGCTTACCTGCTGCTCTCTGGCAGGTAGCTCCATGCCCTCCTGGGTTTTAAACGCATCTTAGAACACACATGCATCAACACTACATATGAGCGGGTGGAGGGAGGTTTGGAGTCTTCACACCCTCGTTCTCTGCGGCCTGCTGAAGCGGGGGGGCCGGGAGGAGGAGTTGGCCGTCCGATTGGGGTCTGGAGTGTGGGGCCTCCCTGCTGCTGCTGAGTCGGGGCGGTCTGCTTCTCCCCACCCCAGGGAAAAGGGTAACACCACCTGGGTCTGGGTGCAGTTTACCCCCTCCAGGGGCAAGGGTACCTAGACCCGGTTCGTAGAGTACGCTTGGGGAGTGCGATTGTGTGTACTGTGTCTCTTTATGTCTGTCTCCACATTGGGTGAGTGTTGAGTAAGTGCATATGAGAGCATGAGGGTGGGAATGGATGTTTGTATCTGTGTGTGCCTGTATGTCTGTGTCTATATGTCAGGTTGGTATCAGACGCCACCTCTCTGGGGACATCTCAGGCCCTCCAAGGTTTGGAGGCCTATCTCCATAAAAAAAAAATAATTTAAAAATTCCATCTTATCAGGTTTTCTTGCAAAATGCTTTTAGTTTTTATTGAACGTAAAAATGTCCCTTTTTAAACTGAAATCTGGTATCCTATACCTGAGTCAAAAAAAACATATCCAATAATGATTTCATACATTCATTAATGCAAATAGAAATTGGGGGGGGGGGGGGGGTTGTTGTGTTTGGCAGTATGAAGAAATCAGATGATCATGTCCCAACAGGTTTATTTTGTTAATGAATCTCAGAACAATTCTGCATAATTAATTGTAATAAAACTGATTCATCACTGTTGTGCTTTTTTAATGTCAGCTCCTCATGTTTAGCAAAGAAGCTGTGCGTGATGGAGGGACATGGAGATCATTTTTGGATTCAGCACCAGAAAAAAACATAACATTTAACAAAAATATCTCATGCAGCTGAAATATTTTTCAGACTTGTGTTATTTTGCATCTGAACGAGGTCGCTCACCTTGAACACAGTCGTCTCTGATTTTTGTCAGAGTCTCCTCTTCACTGAAGTCACTCTTTTCTCTCTCAGCATTTATATCGTCATCAATCTTTGAGCGAACAAAGTAGAACTTTTTCTTCATCCTCTGAATCTCCTGAGCCAGTTTCACGTCATTTTCTCTGAAGCGAGTGTCTGAGATGATGATGAAGAAGTCAAACTTCTCAAATCCAACAAGCTTCAGATACTCATCAGCTGAAAACTTGGTGGTGCCGATTCCAGGGAGATCCCAGAATTTAACATTGGGATACTTTGGATGGGGGTACTCTGTGACCTCTGAGGTGGTTTCTTTAACACCAGTAGGAGCAGCTCCCTCGTCATCATCACTCACACCTCTGAAGGCGTTAACAAAGGTGGATTTACCAGAACCAGATTCCCCAGTGATGGCGATATTCAGTGTGATGTCGTCCATCCCCAGTGGCTCCTTGATCATTCCAACAGCTGATGGTTTGTCATGGAGTTGTAGAGCTTTAATTTCCTCAGTAACTGATTTACAGTCAGTTTGAACAGCCATCTTTATCCTCGATAACTGCAGTAAGAGAGATGTTCAAAGTTATTACACAACTGGAAAAATAATGATACCTATTTTTTTTCAGTTAACATACTGAAAAAAAATAGGTATTATTTTTTTTTTAATAATACCTATTTTTATTATTATGATGTATGATGTCAAGACCATTTCAGTGTATTGAAATGGTCTTAATACATTTCAAGGCTATGAAAATTCAAAGTTCTTAAAATTTCCTAGCAGGTCTACTGCCATAATATCCGAGTAGAGCTGGGCGATAGAACGATAACGATATGTGTTGCGAAATAACTTTTTCTCGATAGAAAAATGAAACTATTGCGATAGACCTCATCTCTCTCTCTCGCTTCCTTACTTAAAAAAAAAAAAAGAAGAACAGCCAATCCAAATTAAGTAGTGCAGAGCCGAACCAATCACAGCCGCAACGTCACGTGACTTGTTACGTACAGCACAAGTGCCAAGCCGCACATGTGTCTTTGTTTGGGAAGCAGCCAGCCGCCGTGCCGCCCGGGTAATGGAGGAAATGAGTGCGCCGACTAGAGAAAAATCAACCGAGAGCGTGACCGAAGGTTACCGAAGAGAAAACAGATATATACACATATATATATATATACACATATATATATATATATACATACACATATATACACACATATATATATATACACATATATATATACATATATATATACATATATATATATACATATACATATATACATATATATATATATATATATATATACATGTGTGTGTATATATATATATATATATACATATATATATATACATGTGTGTGTATATATATATATATATACATATATATATATACATGTGTGTGTATATATATATATACATATATATATATATACAGGTAGGAGGTAGGAGCCAAAAAGGGTGTAGTTTGTATGTGTGAGCACCCGTGTGTACACCTGTGAGCATGGACGCGCTTGTTTTTAAAAGGTTCCTTCATGTAATGATCTGCTAGAGGGTGTGGGGGGGCCACAGCCCCGTCCACCAGGGCTTGAAGCAGGTATGGTGACAGAGTGAGAGAGTCGGAAAGACAGGACACCTGCTCCACCTCTGTCAACAGGCATATATATATATATATATATATATATATATATATATATATATATATATATATATATATATATATATATACATATATATATACATATATATATATATATATATATATACATATATATATATATATATACATACATATATATATATATATATATGTATATATATATATATATATATATATATGTATATATATATATATATATATATGTATATATATATATACATATATATATGTATATATATATATATATGTATATATATATATATATATATATATGTATATATATATATATATATATATATATGTATATATATATGTATATATATATATATGTATATATATATGTATATATATATATATATATATATATATATATATATATATATATATATATATATATATATATATATATATATATGCCTGTTGACAGAGGTGGAGCAGGTGTCCTGTCTTTCCGACTCTCTCACTCTGTCACCATACCTGCTTCAAGCCCTGGTGGACGGGGCTGTGGCCCCCCCACACCCTCTAGCAGATCATTACATGAAGGAACCTTTTAAAAACAAGCGCGTCCATGCTCACAGGTGTACACACGGGTGCTCACACATACAAACTACACCCTTTTTGGCTCCTACCTCAAAGCACACTGTGCGCTGTCTTACGTGATCTTACGTGCTGCACAATAATGTTTAATATTTAGTATTTACTGTTATATTCCCATAGATTATCACGATGATGTTGGTTATTATGTTGCTCTCTTTTTTGCTTGTTTTCTCTTTTCTTTTTTCTCAACAGGTGATTGATATATATATTGATTTTTTGCCTCCCCCCCCCCATCACCGTTCCTCTTCCCCACTGTTTTTCTTTCCCTCCCTCTCTTTCTTTCTCCCTTTCCTTTCCCCCAGTCATGTCTGTCACGTATGTAGCAACTGAAAATAAAATAAAATAAAGTAAACAATAAAAACAATCAAATAGCCAATATGGCGAGGCCAGGATGGTCCACTTGGTAAAGTAAACCCGTTTGGCATCTTTCTCAGCATTTAGACAATAATTCTGATGGCAAAAGAACCAAATGGGTTAGGCGGTGGGAGGGGGGAAAGAGAATAGAAATAGAAAGAAAGTGACTTTAGCTTAATTCATGAGATAAATTAAAAGAACTTACACTAGATTCCTGCTGATGCTGAAAGTGAAGAAAGCAGCACACTGCAGTCCGTAACAATGGGAGCAGTCGCAGTTTGGCTTTCAGCTTTTGTGGTTAGTCACAGGAAATAGTTCCACCCAAGATAATAACAAATGAACCAATCAGCGAATCTTCATGGGGGCCTCAATAAGATATGTGAAAACACGTGATTTACAAGAAGTCATGTTTCCACAGCAGAACTCAGTGGACTATAGAGTGGAGTGAAAAAAATGTTTTTCTATTTTTTTGTGCTTGTCACACTTTAATGTTTCAGATCATCAAACAAATTTAAGTATTAGACAAAGAGAACACAAGCAAACACAAAATTCTGTTTCTAAATGAAGGTGTTTGTTATTAAGGGGAAAAATCCAAACCTACATGGCCCTGTGTGAAAAAAGTGTTTGCCCCCCCTTAAAATACCTGAAGTGCCTCAATGCTGTGCTTTATATTAATAAGTGTCATATAATTATATAGTGTAGTATTGAATGGACGCGGCCCTGATAATGAAGGCCTTAGACTGTGTGTCCTTTAGCTGGAGACTCACACCCATGTTTGTCTGCAGGAGATGAAAACAGGAAACATCTACCAGTGGAAACTTACTAGAAGGGAGTAGGGCAAGGTCACAGCCTCGCTGGAGCTGAGAAGAGAATAACCTCTGAGTATGCTATGCAACGTGGCTGCTGAATGTCTGTGTAGCTCTGGTGTTTAGACTAGAGTGGGACAGCCTGTAATAAAACTGTTGAGCACATACCACCATTTCAAGATCCACGGCGGAGTGTCATGCAGGACGCATCTCCCTTCTAGAAGTGATTTTGTAAGAGAATAAAAGTATAAAATGTTCTACTGAGCAGTGTGTTGTGTGCCATCAGACGCCATCAGAGGAATCCTATGCATCCTATTTTGACTTTATCCTGCAGGACAGCCTCCTGAAAATCCAGGAGTACCAATAAGCTATCAACCCTCTCAACATTAATTGTTTTTAATAGTCTTTTTACTTTGCTGACCTCACCATCATCAATACGCTTGATATCAATACATCTTTTAATACATCTTTTCTCTCCCACAGTCTTCTCACAGATGCTTTCAACATTTAACACTTTCTTCTGTCCTAACGGCTATCAACAAATTTCCATCCCTGAAAATTTTATCCAGCTGCACTTCTCCAAACATTTTTTTCAACTCTCTAAATCAGCGGTCCCCGACCTTTTTTGTGTTTAATGTCAGACAATATTGTCGTGGATAAATACAACAAAACAAAAACTGTGGTATTTTGTAAATATAATAACAAACCCGAATGCACCAACAACATTGAGAGTAACGTCCTCCTCTCTGCCCCTTAATGCTCTCTGGTCGCTATGGTAACGCGGAAATATTTCTTTCAAAATAAGACACAACTACAACACGGAAAAGACTCAGGGAGTCAAAGAGGAGGTACTGGTACTGTGTGGACTTCCAGTAAACTTCAGTGTTGAGGTTTCCATTCCCTTCAATGCACACGGCGCAGTCCAGGAAAGGCAAACAGTCGTCCTTTGTGTCTTCCTGGTGAACTTGATGTTTTTATCCACAGCGTTAATGTGCGCAGTGAAGGATTCCACTTCTTGTGTTTTGATTAAGACCCAGGTGTCGTCGGGTACTCTCCCTTTAAAAGAGCCAAGAGCCTTTCTTTCCACTTCCTCCAATGTTGGCGACAATAGGTGACACCGGGGAGCCCACAGCACAGCCATGTTTTTGTCGGTGAAAACCCGCGTTGTATTTGAAAAATGTGGTGTTAAGGCAGCGGTCTAATAGTGTGCATGTCTGATCGGGTCAGCTGACTCAGCTCAGGACAGAGTGTCATGGACCTGGCTCTGGGGACTCGGGGTCCGTGAGCAGCGTGGACTATTATTATTATAATTATTGTTATTATTTGGTGATGTGTGTTTTCTCCACGATGCTGTGTTATCTGTGTTCCACTCGTTATATGTATCAGCAGGGTGTGTGTGTGTGTGTGTCTGCGGGTGTGGCTGTAGGACGGAGGACAGGCACCTGCAGTCCTGATGGGTGTGGCCCTGCTGGAAGATTGGCTACACCTGAAGTCCCTGCCACACACCTGTTGCTGATCAGGGCTCGTCGGGGGAGCTATTTAGGAGCGTGTTGGAGCTCAGTAGTAATACACCTGCACTTTTTTTGCCCCCCCCCCCCCCCCCCCCCCCCCCACCCCCCCACCCCACACCTCCCACCCCGTTTGGTCGGATTCGTGCGTGTGCGCATGCGCGTTCAGATGTGCTCGGCGCATGCGCGTTCAGGTGTGAAAACACACCCTCTGGGCGGTATCGACTCCTCCTAGTGGGATGGCTTAGGTTATATAGGTATAAAAGTGATCCTTTCACATTCTAAGACCATCACCGCCACGGCCTAAGGAGCACAGACACATCGCGCTAAGGACCCCAACGACTCACCGACCTAAGGAGCACAGAATACCATCTGCATCAACCATGACACCCAGCCAGGACATCGCCCATGCCACAGCCGCTCTAGGTATGTCTACAGGAGTATGCAGCCGGGGTCCTCAACGTAAAAAGCAACGCTGTGAAAATGCCGTAGATGGGACTGTATTTAAGTTAGAATATCGCGGCGCTGAAGGGTATGTGTATACCATTAAATATACCGAAGGGACAGTTGTGCTTAGTGTAGATTGTGGCGAGGGATTGTTTTGGGGGGAACCCCAAAGCATCTCTACCAAAAACTGGAAGCTCTTCCGGACCGTAGTGTGTGCGGACCTGGACAATGTGGGCTTCCCAGAGGTGCTGTATGTTTCCCAGTGGAACAGTGCATCAGGCCCTGAGCTTTACAGGGTTGAGGCTGATCGTTTCAATCGCAACCCTGAAGACTTTATTTTTCTCAGTGCATGTGATGACAGGGATAGTCTTATTGCTTCCAGAGGGCTTGAAAACTGGAGGTTAAATCCTTACCCTCTAAACCTTGAAGAGCGCACAAGATGGTTTAAGGACTTGTTTTTTATACAGTGGTGCGACTGGAGAGGTTTGTCGCGTCTGTTTAGCCAGATTGACGACGCGATCAAGAGGGACAGACTCAACACTGCGTACGAGAGTATTAGAAAACGCCTTGTTTTTGACGATCTGGCGAGTTGTCCGAAGACTGGTTTGCCTGCTACCCTGTGCAAACCTAAAATCATAAGACCTTCCGACAACTAAACAATAAACTGGTAGGTTTAATGTGAGGGGTGTGTGTGGGGTTGCGTGTGTATCTATGTGACAAATTAAGAGCTTGTGGTTTTCATTTTACAGAGAATGACTCGCCGTCGTGGGACCTGTCAGAGTCACCATCAATAGGGCTGCTAATCCCGACCCCCCAGACTCCACCACCCTCACCATCATGCTCACAGGACCCCCTCATATCAGACCTGTGGGAGGAAACTGTAATCGACATCAAACTCGCAACTCTCCACCTGTTGATGTTGGCGCTGAATGAGTTTCTACAAGAGACATGTTACGGATGCCAAACAGGCCACCCCAGTCAGGTGCAACACAGCTGCTTGCAGGAATTGTCTGAGTATTTCTTCGACACCTACTATGACGATGTGATGATAAGGCTCAAGACTGACCGATTCATCCCAGCCATCCAGCTGTTTGTACGCTCAAACACCACAGATGGGACTGGAACACAAATCCGCAGAGTTGCAGAACACCTCATGTGTGAACTGAGATCAGAGCGAAATATAGTATGCGCCATTAATGACAACATTGTGGACCTGCTAGAAGCAAGTACTTGCGCCCGACGTGTTAAACCAGCCATGCTCCGCATGATTGGAAACTACTGGGGTGGGAGACACCTGGTTTAATGTGTGCTGTTCAAGTATCCATTGTCTGTGATTGTGTCTGTGTGAAAATTAAATAAAAAGACGTGTTAACACCAACTTCTTAGTCATTTGTGGTTTGCACAGTCATGGAAAGCACATTGCATAAAATATATCATGATCCAGCCCATCCTGCGGGGTTGGCCAGTTTAAATAAGCTACGTATAGCGGCAGGGGAGGCATCAGGTGTAACACCTCCAATATCTCAGGTCAAACATTATTTAGAACAAGACGACACTTACACACTCCATAAACCTGTGAGGATCCATTTCCCCAGAAATAGAGTATTGGTGACAGGGATCGACAAACAGTTTCAAGCCGATCTGGTTGACATGTGTGAATATGTGTCAGATAATGATAATGTGAGATATCTGCTAACATGTATAGATGTATTCTCAAAATACGCATGGGTTAGATGCCTAACAAACAAGACAGCGAATGTTGTATCAGCTGCTTTTGAGGATATACTTAGTGAGGGTAGGATCCCTGTGAAACTACAAACAGATGAAGGCAAAGAGTTTTATAATACAACCTTTAAACACCTAATGGAGCGATATAATATCAAGCATTTCTCAACAGCTAGCGAGGTTAAATGCAGTATTGTCGAGAGATTCAATCGTAGCTTCAAGGGTAGAATGTGGAAGTACTTAACATCAGCCAACTCCCGAAGATATGTAGATGTCATACCAGATCTCACACAAGCATATAACAATGCTTATCACAGATCTATCCAAATGGCTCCGGCAGAGGTGAATAAGGATAATGAGAAGTCGGTGTTTAACGCGCTGTACAAAACGAGGCCTCAGAGGGAACTGTGCTTTAAATTTAATATTGGCGACACTGTACGAATATCAAAACTGAGAGGAAAGTTTCGAAAAGGATACGAGCAGACCTACACCGATGAGATTTTCACAGTCAAGGAACGTATAGGGAGACAGCCCCCAGTGTACAGACTAGCGGATCTAGCTGGAGAGGTATTGAAAGGGTCATTTTATGAGCCTGAGATACAACGTGTGGTTGTTGATGAAAACAAAACATTTAAAATTGAAAACATATTGGCTAGAAAAAAAGTGGGTCGGAAAAAGCATGTGCTAGTGAAATGGCTAGGATGGCCCGACAGCTTTAATTCGTGGATTCCAGAGAAAGACATCGTTGAGGCGTAATTAACTCAGATGACACAGCTCTACACACATTCATTTAACACTGAGCATAGACGGAGAAAGCATGAATAAAAAGAACAACAACAATGCAGGCTTCTATGTAAGCCTCTTCTCGAATGCTTCGGCGCATGTTTACCCGGGTAATAAGATATCTAATTTTAGAACAAAGCTAGCAAAACCTATCGTTTTGGATCAGCCGTATGAGGTTGCTGTTATAGAGATACAGTACCCACGCATATGGATGTCTTTTCCACAATCAGATTCGCAAGTGGAAATTCATGACCCAGTCAAAGATGGAACCATCGCCGTAACCATGATCGAACTGTCTGTGGGTCATTATGCATCTGTGGAACAGATAATAAAAGAATTTAATTTTAAATGTCAGCAGTACCAAACCACTGGAGACCTTAAAATGCAATACAACACAGTTACTAACCATGCCTGTGTTATGGGACCTAGGGGCACTATTCTCACATTTAGAGGGAGACTGGCGGAAATCCTAGGATTCGAAACAGGAGAGCCGTTTGTACTTCATTATAAAAACACATATGCCCCGCACCCCGCAGACATATACGGGGGAAAATATAACATCTTTATTTATGCAGATATCGTTGATTACCAGCTTGTGGGTGACGCCCACGCGAGGCTATTAAGAGCTATAAATATCACGGACGATGACCGCCGCTTGCCTATTCTACAATTTGACAGCCCACACTACACACCTGTGTCAAAGACATTGATCGACGACATAGAAATTGATTTGAAAGACGATCGAAATCAACACATACCCTTTTTATACGGCAAGGTGTTTGTCAAGTTACACTTCCGACCGATAACCCAGCATTTTTGAAAAAAAGGATGGCCGTCTACAACACTGATGACTCAAAATATGTAAAATACTACTTATCACAGGCTGGTGGAGAGCTCGGAGGGTATGTTGGGACCAGTACGCAATATGGGTCAGGGCTGGGTGGTTTGTTCCGCAGCTTGTTTAGATTTGCTGTACCACTGTTTAAAAAAGGAGTTAGCATAGTCAAACCACACCTAAAAACAGCCGCATCGGGCATAGTGTCTGATGTCATAACCAACATAACCAGACCCTCAACCACTAAGCAGGACGGTAGCGGATTGTATGTGTATACGCCCAGACCATCTAAGACCCCACCCCCAGGGCAACCGTTGTCTAAAAAGCGTAAAACCACAAAACCTAGCAGGAGAGCTAGCAAACGGACACCGTCACGCAGAGTGAAAAGACCCAGAACCAGTCGTTCTAAAACTGCAGCGTTTGACATATTCTAAATGGCACTGTTACACAGTCATTCTGGAGAATGTGTAAAAACAGAGCTGGACCTGTTTACTGTTCCCTACACACAGACTAGCATTGAGAAAAGTACATTTATCGAAATCCCACCTGTATCTGCAATCACTGATGGAGGGCCGATCGAGTTTTACATCTCATCGTCCGGTGAAGATTACCTGGATCTAAATGACTCATATATCTACACACGTGTGAGAATCACAAACGCTGATGGCTCAAACCTGGCTAGGGACGCTAATGTAGGATTTATTAATTATCCTGGATGCAGCATATTTAGTCAAGTTGATGTTAATTTGGGAGACCGGCTCATTAGTCAATCATCCAACACATATCCATACAGAGGTGTGATAGAATGTCTTATCAATTATAATAAGGACACTTTAGACACACAGTTCAGCACCGGGTTATTCTGTAAGGATACATCATCACACATGAATGACACATCTATAGAAGGAGAGAACCAGGGCCTGGTGACCAGAGGTGGCTACACAGCAAATAGCAGTATTGTTGAATTGATTGCACCAGTACATGCAGACCTGTTTTTTCAAGAAAAACTGTTACTTAATGGAATCGACCTGTCACTGAAATTTGTGCGCTCTAAAGACGAATTTGCTCTCATGACAGCGGATGCCAATGCATACAGAGTTAAAATTGTCTCAGCCAGTCTCTTTGTCAAGAAAGTTAGTGTATCACCGACCGTCAGACTTGCACACAGCAAGGCATTGCACCATGCAAACGCAAAATACACGGTAGACAGAGTGTCTTTAAAGACCTTCTCCATACCTGCAGGGGCTAGAATATCAACAAATGACAATTTATTTATGGGTAGGATACCTAAATTTGTGATCATTGCATTTATAGACAATGAAGCATACACTGGCTCCTACCAGCGTAATCCATTTCATTTTGAAAACTGCGATATAGAATTTATGTCTTTATATGCTGATAGTCAGGCTTATCCTGCTAAACCATTCCAGCCCAATTTCCAGAGAAAACACTATACCAGAGAATTTTACCAGCTGATACAAACCACAGGAAGACATTTAAAGGATAGATCTTTAGCTATTACGCGTGCGGACTTTGGTAACGGCTACACTTTATTCTGTTTCAATCTGGAAGCTGACGAAGGACATTCAGGGAATGTGTCGTTAATTAAAACAGGGAACGTGAGATTGGAAACCCGTTTCAGAAATCCACTACCCCGTACAGTGAACCTCTTGTGTTATTCGGTATTTGATTCAGTCATTGAAATATCTAACATGAGACAGGTGCTCTTGGACTACTATTGAGACAAAAACGGTCATGAACACTATAGAACTATCAGCCGTGATCGGCAGCATTATCAATAAAAACACACATTTCCTAGGCGTGTTAGCCTATGATCAGCTAACCACTGAACGGCTTCAAAGACTCCCTGCTATGAGTATTGTAAACACCCACCCTTCTACGATGCCCGGGGAACATTGGCTTGCTGTTTATATTTCGAGAGACAGACGCGGTTATTTTTTTGATAGTTTTGGTCACTCGTTAGACAGTTTTCCCCCAGCAATAAAGATGTTTCTTCTAAAAAACTGTTCCACTGTTTTATATTCAGGAAAACAAGTGCAGAACGACTTCTCCATCACATGCGGTCAACATTGTGTATTTTTTTTATATCATGTGCAAAATGGTGTATCTTATGAGCGTGTGCTTAACATGTATGGGTCTGATTTAATTTGTAATGATGCTATGGTGTGTCGATTTGTCAACAACATACAACCTGTTGCTGTATGCAGTGATTACGTGTGTGTGCAATGCGGATACTGACATGTACTAATGAGAATAATAAAAACAACATGAGAGCATGATAATCGAGTCAATGGTATTTATTATCAAATCTCGTATATAAATATATAGATTTACAACATACATTGTTTAAACATAAATAAAAGAAATCAAACATTAAGCCGTAATAAAAAAGAAAAACATATATTTAACAATAATAAAGACATAATATATTTAACAGTAATAAAATAAAACAAAACAAAACAATTTAGCAGCAATAAGTGAAAAAAAAACATTACAGTAGAAAAAACACCAAACAGCAAATATTTTTAGCAGAAAAACAATTTCAGGTGCAATAAGAAAAAACCTGAATTCAAAAATCCAACCACTCTACAGGACCCCCCTTTAATTTGTTTTTTTTATTCTTTATTTTTTTTAGTGTACTATGTCGCAGCGGTCCACCAGGGGTGATCTTTTTTGGTGTGTGTTTTAAAAAACCAGGGTCTTCAGACAGTGTGTGATCGGTTTTATACATGGCGACGGTCTTACGTATGCCTGTGTTAGATATGGCTGATAACGGTACGTTTAAATCTGAGACAGCTTTTAAAAACTCTGTCCAGCCGATAGGTCTCAAACCCTCAGAGGGTGCGTGTGTGGTTGTGACGCCTTTAATTAGATCATAAATGTGTGAACCAGGGATGGTGTGTTTATCAACAACAATTTCGCCTTTGTCGTTGTAAGAGATCAAGTGTGGCGAACGGCTCACCGCTGATAGAATAAGTTCTGCATTCCTCCTACACCTTTTAGGTATGTGTGTTAAAACATTCTCCGCAACAAGATCCCTCACCCCTGCATCACCATGAACAGGCGATGTGTCCGCCGACTGGGGTTGCACATCCCTGTTAAATTGTTCAGGTAATGATAAAGACAATACATTCTTTTCACGGGCACCTTGTCTCACAAGGGTAAGGTATCTTTGGAGAATATCGCTGTATTTTTTAGCCTTCTCATACACATCTATGTCAGAATCTTGTAACACTTGTAACATCTCCTTGTCCAACTCGTTCTGAGACTGTTGTCTGATGCTGCCTGTTTGCTGCTGCTGCTGCTGCTGCTGTTGCTTTATTAAGTCCAACTGGTGTTGGGGTACCAAAAACATCTTTTGCACATGTTCCATTTTCACCTGTTTGCTATCAGACTGGTTATGAAAGGGATTGCAGCCCCTAATAGCGGCAGTAAAAACCCTCCAGATTGGTTGATTGTCTTTCTCTTTTTCAAAGTTTTTATTTTTTTGTCTGCAATCAGTCTGATTATTGATTTTTTCTTTTTCAGCTGTTTGTACTGCTGATTGGTCAGTGGTATGTTACCATGCAATACATTAAAGGCTATCTCACACAGCGCATTGATAAAATCTAAGTTTGAATTACTAATAATAACTCTGCGTAGAGTAGGAGGAGCCCTGTATATCATCTCCAACAGAGACAGATTCCTCCGCATGCGTGATGACATCCTTTCACCTCTTTGCTGATTTTTGTTTTGGAATGTAAACAACCGGACGCTCTGATAGTAAATTTGTTCTGAGTCTTAAATAGTCCGGGGTCTTAGCTTTATAGTCTATTAAAAGATACCCGTATGTTGTGGATGTGGCATCATTAAACGCTTCTATAAAATATTTAGTATTACCCGGAAACATTTGCCTACCTAAAAGCATAACCTGATATTTATCTCTCGGATTTTTAAACAATATTAGATAGTTAGTGTTCAAGGAAATGGTTCTACTGGATTTTCCTTGAATAAACAAATTCTGAACTAGATATATACAACTCAAATTCCTATGATGCACATACTTTGTGAACACATTTTGAACTTCTAAATTGTTAGCTGCATCGTTCATTACATCGTCTATAATTAACAAATTGTTCTTTTCTGCAGGAAGAAGGGTGTCATCAGCAAGAGATTCGGGTATACCGTTAACAAAGTTTATGTCTCTTATCTTAAGAAGCTGGTCATATAATGGCTGCCAGCATGAGTATATATATACAATATTGTCAATGCTGCATGATATAATCCGGGAAGAATTTTCAATTATGCTTTTAACAAAAAAAGTCTTGCCGCAGTTACTGGGACCGCTGACCACCATACTGAACGGGTGCTGCAACCGGGCGTCAAACCCCTGTTCTAATTTAAAATCCATAAGGTACGGTTGTATAGTCTGGGAGCACACGGCGCTTATTGTAAACAACTTTAACTTTTTTCACAATGGTTTTATTCTTCAAATGAAGCTTCTTTTTATCGCGTCTGATGCTATCAGACACGGCAACTAGGTGTGCGTCTGATGTCTGATTGGTTACAAACTTGTGGACTAAACCTTTCAAGGATTCATGGGTGACAACTTTTGAGTTTAGTGCGTTCAGTGTCACGCCTTTACATTTGACCTGGGTCTTGCCCAACGATGTGTGATACGCGTAGCATTTTGGCCCACCGGAAACAAATTCCGCTATGTAATCCTCCACACCACCCTCTCCACAGTCTAATTCGCTTGTGAGATCCCCCAGAAACGGACCTAGAGGAGGCATCCACTCGCCAGGGCGTGCCGTGAAAATGACACTGTCCGTGTCACAATACAGCACGCGCTGCTGCAAGTTGTCTAGCAAATCATACAGCATGAGTCTGGCGTGTGCAGTGGTCATGGCCCCGACAAAAACATTAACGTCCTTAACACGGGAAGCTCTACCATCAGCATGCCGCCACTGCACCATTGCGACGTCGTCAGAGATGAAACAAAACTGACGCACGTCGTACTGGTCGCTAAACATTAGCTGGCTAAATCTGGAAGGGTCTGTAATGAGCTCAGATGATGCCATATTTGACCACATGCTGAAACGACCCCATAACGAGTTTAGCAACAGCTTGTTACAGTTACGAACAGCTTTATTTACACAAATCTTGGATGGGTCTAACATTATTCCCTCCTTCTCATAATACTCGTCTATGTACTTCTTCTGTTCGTCAGGTGTCTTGACGTGTTCAGGATACCCCGAGGCCTCCTGTTTGAGTTTTAGGAAGGCTTTCACATAGTCTTTAAACAATGTGTCGGTCTTATTGGGGAAATGCCACACCTCATCAATAGCAAGAACCTTGTATCCCTTCTCAACAGCTTTTTCAAGCTCAAATGAGACCCAAGTGCCTTTCAATACCCGCTCACTGTCCCTGTGCCCACATGCAGTATGCTGGTTTTGGTCTTCAGCACACATGCTGCAGAGTGGAAACATCAGTTTTCCGTGGCACCTGTAGGGAAGGACGGGGTGAAAAAGACCCTTAGGGGGGAGCACTGTGCATTTAACAAAGCCGAAATAATTTTCTATCTTGTCAAAGTTGGTGTAAATGACTTGAGGGTGTCCTACAGGATAGTCTTTTTTAGACTGCACTGTGGGATAGAGACTGGTGAAGTCGTAGTAAAATATTTTTTCATCACAACCAGTCTTGTGGTACAGCTTTATAGCATTTGTGCGACCTCCAAAAAGAGCGTCTCGGGGATTCATGCGTTCTGGCTTTCTGTATGTGTGCATGAAAGCCACAACTGTAGGGTCTGTCTGCTTCAAGCCAGCCCATTCACATTCCCACATCACTATTACGCTCACACTGTGTTGTGATCTCAGTGCATCAACTTTGTCACAAAACATGCGATGCAGCAGTCCATAGGATGCTTTGCTGACAGGATTAACTTCGCTCTCGGGGTAACATTTAACACAGCCGTGGTGAAAACATCCTGCAAATTCATAAGCTGTATTACTTGTGGGGTCAAAACCGTCCACAAAATACGGTCCAACCCTCTGTTCGCCTCCTCTGAGAGCATGTTTTACCACTTTGTTGGTGGTATGGGACACGTATTGAAACCATTCGATAGAGACGTTAGAAAACGTCTTATTCTGCTCAACGTATGCCCCGTCATACGTGAGAGCGAGCATGTCTCTAGGCAGAAACAGCGTTTTATACACACCCATACTAAATGCAGCCAAGGTGGTATACATGAATGGATCAACTTGTGTACAACCCAGTAACGTGTCACGATAAATGCTGCATGCTTTACGCAGGACATCAACATCGTTAACACAGTAACGCCTGAGTTCAGCCTGAAAATCAAAGGGATTCTGTGAGGCAACCTGGTACCATTCCATGAATCGCACCTTATCGCTTTCAGACATGTACTCATAGCCGTAGAAGGAGGGGTCTGGGTACGGGCCCACATAATGCTCATTATCCCTCGTATTAAACCTGTGTGGGAAATGGCCCTTCTGCAGGTCTTGAAAACCTAAAGCAGAGGGTATTTTGGCAAGGCCCATGGGCAAAAAGCTGAACGAATCAATCCATCGCTGGTCATAGTCCCTGTCATACATCAAAATCACACGGCTGCCGCTCATTATGACACTAGGTGTTATGCACTGTCTGACAAAGTACTCGAGGAGTATGTAGTTGTCAAAGCCAGATGCATTATGTGCTATGAAAGTGTACCCACGAAACCTTGGGCGTCTGTAATGTTGCACAAACGCCTCCACACACTTTAATGTGTTAAATGTGAACTTATTGCCCTTCAGATCAGACGCACACACAAAGTTAGCCTCGTGTTTACCGTTGTGGTACCTAGTCTCGAAATCATATAAAATGTATTTATCGGTAGGCTTCTGTTTTTCAACAGGCTGTATGAAACACTGATGGTCGGAGTCTCCGGTTAATTTAGGCTCGCGGCAGTGCTCGCATCTAGGCTGGGCACATCTGTGTGGCGATTTCTTGGATTCTTTATATGTGGTGCCACAGTGCATGCAATGTTTCATATTATCACAGGGGATCATGTTGTGTTTTAATTCTGGTAATTTGTGTTGCTGGTAACAGTGTTGTGATTTGCAGATGCGGTTACAGTCGCTGCATTTCACTGTGGGACCCCTGTGGTGTTGACAGAGTGTATAACATGTGTTACATCTATGTTTACAGGAATGATGTAATGGTGAATTATATGTACTGTAACAGAAATTACACACATAGGATGCACCAAGAAAAGCGGTTGGGTTTAAAATCATGTGGTAATGTTGATTATGGAGATACATCATCAACGTGTTTGTGTTTGGCTCTTCATGTGTGAAAAAACATTCCAGGCGTTTACGCCCTTCTGTGTGGTAATAGATTACAATCTTAATGTTGAAGTGCTTCTCAAATTTACTGACATCTGTGAATGATACTTGCTGCTTGTCGCATAGACCTACTTCAGCATGCATCCGTTTAGCTGTAGCGAGTTTTTCTAGCTCAGAGGCTGATGAGTTTAATGAATGTGCTATACATAGGGAGAAGCACAAATTGTTGTGTGTGTTGTTTGGTGTGTATAAATGTCTGCCTTTCTTTGAGAGAATCTCATCATAAGGGATTTGTGCCAGTCTTAAGCGAGCCCCACCACTACTGTTCTGAGCTACCGTGACAATAAACTCTAATTCATCATCACCGATAGATTCATCATTACTCTGCATAACTTGTGCAATTCGATCGAGAAACAGCTCCGGATCATACCGATCATCAGCGTTTAAAACAGCCTGAACATCTGAAGCCAGCGAGGGGCCACGCAGGACTACGTTTAGAACGCTGCCCTGTTGAGATCCATCCACAGCTCGGTCTACCACATTGGCTAAGCACTCGCGCACTCGCGCAGGTACTTGTTCTGGATGATCAAGACTTATACCCCTAAAATCAAGGCGCTCACGCAATTCGCGAGCATTAAAATTAGGTATCTCTCTAATGTGTGGCTGGGAGCGCCTGCCAGATCCAGATTGCACAACGGGCTCAATCACGATAGTATCACTTTGTGAGAAATTTACAATGACTGAGGGGGTGTGTGGTGTTGCAGCGGTGCCCGGACACGCATGTGCGTCTGTAGTACTAGTAGAAGCGGTAACAGACTCAATAACAGCAGCAGCAGCAGCAGCAATACGGTTAGCATCAGTAACAACAGTGGTCCGAGCATCACCTGATGTACTACCACTATTATTAACAACAACAATAGACCCATCAGCAATAGCAGGCGTAGGAACAGTCTGACGAGGATGTGTATCAGATGAGGCTGATGCAGGCACACTATTAAGTCTAGCTATAAAATTGTCTAATTTGTTATCTGTTTCTTCAGCCCACTGCATAAAAGCCTCTAAGTCAAAACATCTAACAGGACTGGAGGTTCCGTTATTATGTTTAAATAATTTATTTGGAGGGTCCATGGTCTGGATTTTAAAAGTCAGGGACTTGAAATTTTGCTGCAGATGATGTCTAATGTACTACACACTTTTTTTATGAATTTGATAAACTGTTGGTTTTGTATCTGTGCTTCTTGGTGGTATTGATTGAGTCTAGCTTCAATCAAACATAATTTATCAACTAATGAAGCTATATGACTCTGTTCAACAGGTTGAGCGTCTGAAACCTTCATGTAAGCATCATACGCCGCTGATATTTGAGAGTCTGTTATACCGTCGTCTTCAAAATCTACGTGTGAATCAATGCTATTTCTGACACATTCTGGTGGGGTGGGTATATGAACAAGATCGAAATCTGATATACTGTATTCAAAAACATCAGAGAAATCACGAGGCAAGCACTCACTCGGGGGTGTTGCAGGACCGCTGATGAAGATCGCTTCTGATTCTCCACTGTTGCACAAAGCTCCAGGTTTTTGTTGTTCTGGGAGGTCGATACTGCTTAAACATTCCAAAAACGTCTGGAGTACGGTGTCCTGATCATTATGTGGAGGGGTACTGTGCTGCAGTCTGTGAAGATAGATATGTGTTAAAACATTTATACAAGCACCCATTTCAAACAGAATAAGCGTGTCTCCCTCTCTATCTCTTTTTATCTAATTTATATATATATATACCTTGTAGTGTGCGTTATTCCTGACGGCCCTGGTTCTCCGCACATAAGGTTCTCTGGCGTGGCTCTGTATGTGTAAAACGGTCGGTTTTAGAACATTTGGAATTGTTTAAACCCATTTGCTGTTTTTTAAATACACAATTATACACCCCGTTGTATACATACCTTTTGTAAGGATTGGCTCTGTGGTCGCGGTGTCTGAATGTTTTCCTGCTCAGTTTGTTAACCCTGGAACAAATCAAAGAAAAACTCTGTTATTATATAATTTAAAACAATCGCAACCTTAAAACATACATACGATTAAAAATCGCGTAATTCTGTACACACCTTGTGCCTGTTAGAGATGTTGTTCCATCTTTAAAATCCCCCGTTTCTAAAGAAAAGGGTGCTGTGCCGTTCTCCCGAACTCCTGAAAATTAAGCTTTTGTTTTAGGAAAAAGATAGTTTGAATATCCTATAATATGTTAACATAACACTTTTAAAAATACAATAATAGGTTTTGTTTTACTTACCGCTTAAGATGTCCATGTTATAAAGAACGATGATAGTTTTGATGGTCTCAAAGAAAGTAATGTTGTCGCGACGAATGGTGAGTTCACCCTGAGCTTCGCATAGGTCTCGGTTAAATACCTTCTCCAGGAACAATGCCAGTACACAACTGCTTCACACCTTAAGTTCACACTCCCATGCTACTTCCCAGAGTTCTCGAAGAGACAAAAGACACCTAGTCTGGAGGTCCTGTTTCCCACCATCAACCTTACTACACCCCACCCTCCCCCCTACCATTTGTCTAGACAGGTTTGCCTTAGTTCAACATTGCGAAATCCCGATTTTTAAATAAAATGATCGCATCAACCCTGTAAAGAAAACTAGTTAAATTAAATAAAACGCTTGTGAACATGCCGACATTACCCATTCGGAAGAAATTCCCACTTGTGCCGTTTTCAAAATAAATTGCATGTATCGCAGCAAGCTGAGATATTGTCAGGTTTATAAAATTAGTCTAGCCTCAGTACACAACTGCTTCACACCTTAAGGTTCACACTCCCCAAGCTACTTCCCAGAGTTCTCGAAGAGACAAAAGACACCTAGTCTGGAGGTCCTGTTTCCCACCATCAACCTTACTACACCCCACCCCCTACCATTTGTCTAGACAGGTTTGCCTTAGTTCAACATTGCGTAATTCCGATTTTAAATAAAATGATCGCATCAACCCTGGAAAGAAAACTAGTTAAATTAAATAAAACGCTTGTGAACATGCCGACATTACCCATTCGGAAGAAATTCCCACTTGTGCCGTTTTCAAAATAAATTGCATGTATCGCAGCAAGCTGAGATATTGTCAGGTTTATAAAATTAGTCTAGCCTCAGTACACAACTGCTTCACACCTTAAGGTTCACACTCCCCATGCTACTTCCCAGAGTTCTCGAAGAGACAAAAGACACCTAGTCTGGAGGTCCTGTTTCCTCAATGTCTGGGAGGTGTGGGGTGGGGGGGGGGGGGGGGGGGGGGGGGGGCAAAAAAAGTGCAGGTGTATTACTACTGAGCTCCTACTGGAGCAGGATCATTGCATCCCATCCCAAGTCAGTGTGTTAGTATAAGGTAGTGCTGATCGTGTATACCCGCGGGGGTCAGTGTTGACGGCTGCTTCTGTTATTGTCCTGCAGGTGGAACGAGGGACCAGAAGGACAGCACGCACAGGGTGTGCAGGATCACGACAGCGGTGAACACGAGCACGGACGTCGGAGGGGAACACACACACGGGAGTCTAGGGAGCAAAGAGGATGTTTGTGTGCATCTGTTATTTACCTCACTGTAAATAAATGTACTGTCCTCACTAAAGAGTCCGGCTTTCGGGTCCTCCTTCCCCACGGTTTGCCAGGGCAAAGAGGAGTGAAAGAAGCCATCCATGTCCACTGTGAGCGACCATCTTTGAACAGAGGCGGTGGCTTACAACACCAACTGTCTGCCATCTATAATCAGGGCTGCACATAACTTCTTATCTGGTGCGCGTCTTTTATTTTGACAGCGAATGCGCACCTGCAGACCACTTATGTGCACCCCCTTGGCTGATTTTGATTGATACACCCATTTTCACACCTTGGCTCGTGTGATTAGGTAGAGGATCATTAGGGGGTCCACTGTCCCTCTTGGGGGGGGGGGACACTCCCACAGGGCTTAAATCTGCGACTCTCCAACATTTGACCCTAGACCTGAAGAAGCTTCTTGGATGAAATGTCTTTAAGCAACTTTAAGAAGTCCAGATGCTTTTCTTTCCAAGCTCTTTATTCTTACACCTTTTTTCCATGTAGTTCGTACTGCGCTGAGCTTTGGGGTCTCTACTGAAAAGGAAACTATGCTGCAGTCTGGCCAATATTGGGCATCAGAGACCCTTCTTTCAGTACTCCCAGGTGTCTCGGCTAATTTCTGCCTGCCTCACTACTCTGTGAAAAGTGAAGGGAGTCGACCCCGAAGGAGGTCATCTACTTCGGCCTACGGGGAACTTCCCCCCTCGCGTCTCCTGACCACAGTCAGGGGACTGACGGGAAGAAAGGTGCTGAAGTCTGCTGTTCAGGCAGTGAGGAGTGGCAAACTCAGTCAACGAACAGTGACGGAATTTGCCAAAGACAAAACCAACACGTTCTCACTCCCAACTCGTCAAATGTGTGACGCATGGTCAGATTCCTCTGCTTCACTTATCGACGCGCAGGGTCCTCTCATTGAATACTATAGAGCTCCCTAAACGTTGCTTATTTACGACAAGAGATTGCAGCGGAAGAGCCTGTTGTCTGTGTATTTATATATTTCCAAAATCACATTGTAGTGACGTATACAGAACACAATAAATTATATGATGTAAACAACTACCTGAGAAACAGCAGATAATTATTGGCTATTACTTTTGTATCGTTTATTGCATTTATGGAGGGAGTGGTGTATGCTGGGTAATGGCACAGCTAGCGACTGGGTGACTTTATTCACCCGCTTCGGCTGTTATCAGTCCATACAATGGGCGTTATTAGCACAAATCAGTCCCATAGATATGGGCCATCTCCTGCTAGAAGGTTGTTATCATCCATCCAGATGGAGGATCACTAACAGGAGCGTGGAAGACTCCAGAATCCACTCTGGCTGGAATCCGGTGGATACAGCAGTGTTTACAGGTAAGACCGTTTAAACGGACAGCGTTTATAGAATGACTATTAAAAGTCAGCGAGTGTCAATAATGTTAATGTGGTTATGTTAGTAACACACCGAGTGCTAATATAACAGCTTTAAGATGCATTTGTAGATATTATTACGTGTTTTACCGTCTTTATGGTGCTAGCTTAAAGTTACAGTGTAAACGTTAGCTTATATTAAAGTTACGGTGTAAACGTTAGCTTATATTAAAGTTACGGTGTAAACGTTAGCTTATATTGCAGTAAAGCTGTTACTGTATAAACGATGTTAGCAAGAAATATTAGCTTCTGTCATGACTGATGAAGTTACTAGTTAATAAAGTTTCCAGTAAAGTGTTTAATCGCAGCCACAGATTGACAGCAAATATCTCGATTATCTTCAGTGCATCTGTAATAAATATGTGCAAGTTTCAGTGCTTCGTTTAAACTGTAGGATACTTATACTGACCCAGGGTCAGTGTAAATACAATCCTAGCTGTGTGAACAAAGCCTGGCTCCTTTAATCCTGCATGACAAACCTCAGGATGCAGGTTATTATTATTCCTGCTGACACACCTGTCACACCTGAGAGTCAGCTAGAAACTTAGAGTGACGTGGACATCATGCAAAGACTGCCAGTGTCAATAGAAAATTGTATTTAGTAGTCAGTATAATCTTTTAATAATATAAGTTTGCATATGGTAGTGATAGGATATGTGATCCTTAATAGTCTGCAAAGGCTTTGTGTGCACTCCAGAGTGCTCTGGCATTCACACCCACATCCTGGGAGCAGGGGAAAGGTCGTACCTTGTCTTATTGTTTTACGGTAGGATTAACGTAGCTATGTCAGTTTTAGTCTAAGTTCCCTTTTTTACATATAGATGAACTGTTGGATTTTCCAGACCAGCAGGTTAAGGGAAGTCTTTATGGGGTCACACACACACACACACACACACACACACACACACACACACACACACACACACACACTCCAATGTAAGGAACAAATGCCCACTGATGTATAAATAAAGACCAGGGCAGTCTCAGAGTTGCGAGTCTCAGAGCCTCACTCTCAGTGCGAGTGCTCTGTGCTGCCCTTGTATACAAGTAAAACTGTGTGTTTCTCCTCTCTGATTCTCAGCTGAAGAAGTGTTTTAGAATACATCTCTTGACAGCCAGACTCTACTGCTGTAATACTGCAAATGATCAGTGACTCAGGTTAACACTAAACTTTAAACGGTACCCCTGTGTCTCTGTGTGTGCTGAACATCTAGGATTGAGTCAGTCTGCATCAGCTGAAGCTGTTATTTGTATATATTCAGTATTTATATCATGCGCATCCCAACGATTGACCCTCCCCCCCCCCCCCCCTCTCTTTCGGAGGTTGCCATTAGGGGCGGGTTTTAATAATCGATTCATCGATTAAAATTGATTCTGGCTTGGATAACGTGAAATCGATTCATTAAAATCCTGAATCGATTTTTTAATATAAATTTATTTTGCCCAAAACACCAGAATCTCAGGTTGAACCTCACAAAATTTCTACAACCACCAAACAGCTAAAACAGTAAATGAAAGCAGGAACACGGGTCGGGGCTGAAAACTGACAGCTCGCTGATTCCGATGTTTCGGCGGGTCTGCGCTTTGTGTTTACGCCCTTTTTGCTCTAGATTCTGAAGCTGCAGGTTTTATTTGTCTCCAAACAATATTGACTGAACCAGCAGCAAAAGAAGATCCAAACTACGCTTCACATAAACATCGTCATGAATTCACTCTGACTTTTGCTGTTTTGCTTCCACCAGGATAAAACCACATTTCATGCACAGCTCTCTCTCTCGAAGAAAAGGCGAAGAAAGATGCCCAACGGATTTTCTTTACCAAATTGACCATCCCAGCTTTGCCGTAATGGTCTATTTGATTCACCTTTTATTGTTTATTTTATTTTCACTTGCTGAAAACGGGACAGACTTGACTGGGGGAAAGAAAAGGGAGAAAGAAAAACAGTTGAGAAGAGGGACGGGGGAGAAGGGCGAAAAAACAAAAACCAACAGAATAAGCAGAAAAAAAATACATATATTGATCACCTGGATCACCTGCTGAGAAAGAAAAAAGAAAACAAGCAGAAGAAAACGAGAGTAATAGAATAAACAACATCACAATGATCTATGGGAATATGACAGTAAATACTAAATATTAAACATTATTGTGCAGCACGTAAGATCGACAGCACAGTGTGCATTGAGGTAGGAGCCAAAAAGGGTGTAGTTTGTGAGCACCCGTGTGTACACCTGTGAGCATGGACGCGCTTGTTTTCTTAAAAGGTTCCTTCATGTAATGATTTGTTAGAGGGTGTGGGGGGGGCCACTGCCTCGTCCTCCAGGGCATGAAGCAGGTATGGAGGAGATCACTGCTCTAGAGGGACTTCTGTGATTTAGGTGCTCTACTTTTGGGAATATTTATTTATTTATGTATTTCATACATTGACAATTGTCATAGAAATTTGAAAATAATTTAAAGCTAAATATTTGTAATTATAATTAATATTGTAAGGTTTACAACATCATTAACAGCTTGTATTGATGTTATGGCTGTGTGCAGGGAGAGGACCTAAAATGCAGCACTCACGGACACAAACGTAACTCAAAACATTCATTCAGCTTTATTGCTGGAAGGCAACTGAGCAGAAAACAAACTAAACAGGCAGGCTAACAAACCGAACACACAGTGAAAGTGAGGGTAAACCGACATTAACGACACAACAAGAACTAACTGACAGGGATTAAAATACACTGGCAGGCACATGAGGAAACGAGGAACAGGTGGGCACACAGCTGGGACTCATTAGGCTAGACAAGACAAGGAAGCAAATCAGAATACACTAACATGAGACAAGACCTTCAAAGTAAAACAGGAAATCCACAGACTGAACTCAGAGACAATACTAACACAGCACAGGGACACGAGACATGACTGACTAGGGAATAAGAGAATAACTAAACCTAAGAGCTAGAAATCACAACCCAGAAGAACAAGAAATCTAGAAATGCAAAACAGGAACCAAAACCCCAGTAGTCATGAACAATAGAAGAGAACTGACTAATAACACAGTACAAAAGGCCCAGGACCGTGACAATTGATGTGTGTGTGGATGCTTCACAGCTCAAAGCTGGTGAAGACTGCTTTGACTGATTGACATAAGATTTCAGTATTTGATGAGGATAAATCAAAATACTTTTACATTTATTGACTTTGTAAATAATTTTACTTGTTGACATTTTGATGAGCTGCCTTAGATATCACAGGCTCCTGAAATAAAGTCACTTATGTTTAAAAATACAACTGAACTATTTGTGAACGTCTGATGTTTAAATTCATATTTGCCCAGATTCCCTGTGTCTGCAGTGACATGTGTATTGGCTGACTCACACAAACATGTACAATCACTTTGTCGTTCATGCTTCACCAACAGGTTGGACGTCTGCTTATTTTCAGTGTTAAGACAGAAATGTGCTGAATGTTGTTCCTCTAATGCATCATTTTCATATTTTACACATCTCTGGTATTCCCTGTGACAAGCTGACATCCGCCAATAATAAATGTATTTTCTATATTCTTATAGTTTAATTAAACATATTAATTTGAGATTACAAAGACAAATACATGTATTACAAACAAGGTAAATATTAGTTTCACCGATATAATAGAAAGTATAATTATTATTATAATTGTGTTGGTTTAACATAAGGTAATTAAATACAATCTGCATAATAAATGTAAATGTAAAGAAACATTTTATGATGTTAAGATGAGAAAACTGTAAAGACTTCAGGTTTTATTGCAGTTATAAAACAGAAAAATAAAGTTTGACTAAACGTGACTTTATTACATGTAACTGATGTACATATTTTTTTCAGTGTGATCGGCTGACGATGTGTTTTGCCAAACGTCTGTTCATCATCAGACACTCTGCATTAAAAGTACTTATTATGCTTTAAGCTACAATATGATAACAAAAGAGTTTCATCACAAAGTAAATCACAAAAGAAGTTCAGATGACGACATTTCAGGAGTAACTATCAGATCACCTGATCTGTAAAAGAGTACTGACATCACCACATCACACAAAGGATTAGAACAAAGCTCTTCTAGCAGCTTTTATCTGAATAATAACATCACATTTGTTCCTGTATTGATGTGATGAGAAGAAATGAGACCTGCTGAGGCCTCTGATACATTTATCAGCTATAGTAGGATAATGGCTCAAATGTGCAGCTGCAACATGATTTGTTTCAGTATATTTATATTTAATGATTTAAACTAATTTCATTTGAACTCTTTTACGTTTCATTCATCTTTTACTTTCAAATTCACACTGATGTGTTCAGACTAAAACTCTTTCAAACACCCTCTGAGCATCTTCAGCGAGCTGGTCGAGGAACAAATTCAGAATTTTGTAGGTTGTGGTGAAAGACTGACTCACTGATACTAGAATTCCAAAAAATGAAATAAATCTGGATACTTCCTCTACTACAATTAATGCAGCTGTGCGTCCCACTTGGACCATCACCTTCAGGAGGAGCTCTTTAGTTATTTCTGCTGCAGCCAGTGGTGAAATGATGACAGCACGTAGATCAGTGTAGGGCACACCTGTTCTGGCAGAAAGTCTCTTCAGAGACGGGATATCGAGACCAAACGCATGAACATATTCTGTGACAACACGAACCAGCACAGCAACATCAACAGCAATATGAAGAACAGGAACTGGAACAGCTGCTACAGCTGCAGACAGAGTGGCCCAGTATATTATTCTGGATTTCAGAGCTTGTTTCTTCTTCCTGATGATCTCTGGGTTGATGTTGGGCATGGCACACAGCAGAACATCTCTCTTGTGTGCAGGAAGGTCTCTGTCTAAGGTCTGCTGTAAGAGAGGGAAGTGGTACAGGTGGAGCTCAAAGCTGGACACCAGGAAGACCTGAGGAGACTCGAAGCCTTGTGTTCGAAGACCTGCGTCACAGAAGAAACACACAGTCAGAGGAGTTAATGAATCCACTGATAGGAAAGCCTATCAGTGGATTCATTAACTCCTCTGACTCCACAGAGTTATGAAGGATTATAGTTTAGTTGTGTATAGTTTAGAATAATCTTGGATCCTATCTGCTGCTGGGAATCATGGGAATGATTAGAGTGTTTTTAATGTAAGATTATTATGAAGAGAAACTGCAGCCCAGAGAGTCTGAACAATACCAAACAAACATCGAGATTAACAGCAGCAGGCAGCTGTTCTTCAAGAAACATCAAACAACTAAAGTATGTTTGTTGATGGAGACAAACACTGGAGAGAAAACTGATTATATGTTTATACATTGTTGACCCAATAAATGAATTTGATTGATAATTTTACCTTGTCAGTCAAAAATGAACAAATAAATTAAAAATCTGTTCTCATCCTAAATTTTGGTATCAGCCTGAGAGAGACAGTAGCAGTTTAATGAGTGATCAGTGTAATAAAGTTCAGCTGTCCAATAAAAGCCTGACCTCTCCAGCAGCTGCAGGAGGACAGATCTAAATAACTTTATACACTTGAAACATCAAATAAAGTTCATACAGCTTCTCTCAGTGATCACTGATAATCAAAGTAATTTGTCATTTTTCTGAGTATGCGATGATGTAAACAACAAAAAATAAAGGTTATTACATTTACACATTTTAAAAACAACACATCGAGAAATTAATCTCACACTGGGATAAATGATCACTGAACACTCACCTTGAACACAGTCTTCTCTGATCTTTGTCAGAGTCCTCTCTGCACTGAAGTTTCTCTTTTTTTTCTCAGCATTTATATCGTTGTCAATCTTTGATCGAACAAAGTAGAACTTTTTCTTCATCCTCTGAATCTCCTGAGAGAGTTTCACGTCATTTTCTCTGAAGCGAGTGGCTGAGATGATGATGAAGAAGTCAAACTTCTCAAATCCAACACGCTTCAGATACTCATCAGCTGGGAACTTGGTGGTGCCGATTCCAGGAAGATCCCATAAAGTAACATTGGGATACTTTGGATGGGGGTACGGTGTGACCTCCATGGTGGTTTCTGTAACACCAGTAGGAGCAGCTCCCTCCTCCTCATCATCACATAGTCCTCTGAGGGCGTTAACAAAGGTGGATTTACCAGAACCAGATTCTCCTGTGATGGCGATATTTAGTCTGATGTTTTTCTCCTTCATCATTAACTTAGTGATCTTTGCAGCAGCTGCTGGTCGGTTATTCTTCAGCAGAGCTTCATTAATTTCTTCTTTAAGTAATGCAAATCCAAACTGGTCATCTGGGCTTGTACTTAAAGACTGAAACAACAAAAGAGGACAAAATTTACTTTTGTGATTTTAGAGCCATGAAATGTAACTATCACAATCTAACATTATACACACAACTGGCCTAAAATTGCATAATTAAATAATTACACAAACAAAAATAAAATACCTTAAATACAAACTGGAGCCAAATTATGGAGATTCATAATTAATTTCTTAATATTTAGTTTTTTTCTGTCTCAGAGGACTGAAATATTTTCATTGGATTGAAATGGGCTTAAAATAAATCTGTGGTTGACATTTTAATCTCTGAATTGAAAAGTTAAAAAACAAAATGTTTGTTAGGCTGGAAAGAAAATGATCCCAGCTCAGACCAGCACACAGTGTAAAAACAGTCTGAGATGAGATGCTGTGTGAAGTTACAGGAAATGTTTGAAACCTAAAACTATGATGTCTGTCAGTTTGGATTTAAAGCAGCAGCCAATGATCTGATCAGTGTGTTTTCACACAGGCCACAGTTACACTCATGAGAAAAACATCTTCTCAGTTCTCCTTCCTCAGGATTTACTAAGGTAAGCAGCAGCCAGGTGCTGCTAACTGATCAACAGGACAATGATCCTAAACACAGCAGCAATACAATCTTACCTTGAAAGCTTCTTTCTTCTTGCTGATGATCTCCAGGTTGACACTGGGTGTAGCAAACAGCAGAGCATCTCTCTTGAGTTCAGGGAGCTCTCTCTCTAAGGTCTCATGTAAGAGAGAGAAGTCGTACAGTTTGAGTTTAAAGCTGGACACCAGGAAGACCTGTGGAGACTCGATGCCCAGTCCTCTGAGTCCTGTGTCACAGAAGGAAAACATGTTGTGACAATCACAAAAAGAAAATATAAAATGCTAGCTGTTCTTATTATTAGTTACAGAGAATTATCAGTTGATTCAGCTTCAGTTTCCTGCAACCCTGTGGAACTGCATCGTGAGTTTCAGGTTATTGTTTTGTCACAACATGCTGTTTGAATTCAGTCATTCTGTTTCCTTCAAACATGTGTTATATATATATATATATATATATTTAACTTATTTCATTAATTCATCGTCTAATGTTATATTTGGTCACCGCAGCTCTGCCTGTGAGCACAGAAGCCCCACCCACCTCCTGTTCCAACATTCTGTTAACGCGGGGCAGCCAATCAGAGCAAAGAGGTTGGAAGTGGCCTTAAAACCCAAAACAGCTAATTTGAGGCAACAAGAAAAAGTATACAATCCCACGAAGGCTGAGTGTGTGATTTTTCAGGGGAGACTGAGGGAATAGAGGGTCTGACAACAGTAATATATGAACTCAAAGATGACGTCAGTGCAGGAGAACCTTATTAGACTATGTGCACCTTAACATGTGCTACTTCCGGTGGGAAAACTCCTGCAGGGCGCTTCGTTTCCGGTGTGATATTCTTGTCTTGTTTACGGTCGGGTTTTCCAAAAAAGTCAATCAAATCGACGAATCAAGCGGCGATTTACATTTCTCAAGAGGTCTTGGGTATTTACCGGGAATAATTGTAGATGATGTTCATCGACTCTGAGCAAAAGTGAGAAAGGATTGAAATTTCTCAGTATTTGTAAACAGTGATCCCTCGTTTATCGCAGGTGCTATGTCCTAAAAATAACCAGCGATAGGTGAAATCTGCAAAGTAGCCAACTTTATTTTATTTTTTACAATTATTTTAGATGTTTTAGGCTGTAAAACCCGTCACTACACACTTTATACACTTTTCTCAGACAGACATGAACAGTTTCACACTTTTCTCTCTTGTTTAAACTCTCAAAGTTCAAATGTTTGTAGAAAAAAGAAAATAAATAACACATACATATAGGACCTTGGGGGTGGGCACGCTACACGTCATCCAGAAGACCATCAGGGTGTACAACCTCACCCGTGGCGTCGTTGCCCACCTCTCAATTTTAAATACACGTAGACATTGAGGGCTATCAAGAGGGGCTATGCGCTTACCTGCTGCTCTCTGGCAGGTAGCTCCATGCCCTCCTGGGTTTTAAATGCACCTTAGAACACACATGCATCAACACTACATATGAGCGGGTGGAGGGAGGTTTGGAGTCTTCACACCCTCGTTCTCTGCGGCCTGCTGAAGCGGGGGGGCCGGGAGGAGGAGTTGGCCGTCCGATTGGGGTCTGGAGTGTGGGGCCTCCCTGCTGCTGCTGAGTCGGGGCGGTCTGCTTCTCCCCACCCCAGGGAAAAGGGTAACACCACCTGGGTCTGGGTGCAGTTTACCCCCTCCAGGGGCAAGGGTACCTAGACCCGGTTCTTAGAGTACGCTTGGGGAGTGCGATTGTGTGTACTGTGTCTCTTTATGTCTGTCTCCACATTGGGTGAGTGTTGAGTAATTGCATATGAGAGCATGAGGGTGGGAATGGATGTTTGTATCTGTGTGTGCCTGTATGTCTGTGTCTATATGTCAGGTTGGTATCAGACGCCACCTCTCTGGGGACATCTCAGGCCCTCCAAGGTTTGGAGGCCTATCTCCATAAAAAAAAAATAATTTAAAAATTCCATCTTATCAGGTTTTCTTGCAAAATGCTTTTAGTTTTTATTGAACGTAAAAATGTCCCTTTTTAAACTGAAATCTGGTATCCTATACCTGAGTCAAAAAAAACATATCCAATAATGATTTCATACATTCATTAATGCAAATAGAAATTGGGGGGGGGGGGGGGGGGGGGGTTGTTGTGTTTGGCAGTATGAAGAAATCAGATGATCATGTCCCAACAGGTTTATTTTGTTAATGAATCTCAGAACAATTCTGCATAATTAATTGTAATAAAACTGATTCATCACTGTTGTGCTTTTTTAATGTCAGCTCCTCATGTTTAGCAAAGAAGCTGTGCGTGATGGAGGGACATGGAGATCATTTTTGGATTCAGCACCAGAAAAAAACATAACATTTAACAAAAATATCTCATGCAGCTGAAATATTTTTCAGACTTGTGTTATTTTGCATCTGAACGAGGTCGCTCACCTTTAACGCAGTCGTCTCTGATTTTTGTCAGAGTCTCCTCTTCACTGAAGTCACTCTTTTCTCTCTCAGCATTTATATCGTCATCAATCTTTGAGCGAACAAAGTAGAACTTTTTCTTCATCTTCTGAATCTCCTGAGCCAGTTTCACGTCATTTTCTCTGAAGCGAGTGTCTGAGATGATGATGAAGAAGTCAAACTTCTCAAATCCAACAAGCTTCAGATACTCATCAGCTGAAAACTTGGTGGTGCCGATTCCAGGGAGATCCCAGAATTTAACATTGGGATAGTTTGGATGGATGTACTCTGTGACCTCT
>NC_140457.1:1353916-1438916 GCF_963576455.1 Neolamprologus multifasciatus | reverse complement strand
AACCAATCAGCGAATCTTCATGGGGGCCTCAATAAGATATGTGAAAACACGTGATTTAGAAGAAGTCATGTTTCCACAGCAGAACTCAGTGGACTATAGAGTGGAGTGAAAAAAATGTTTTTCTATTTTTTTGTGCTTGTCACACTTTAATGTTTCAGATCATCAAACAAATTTAAGTATTAGACAAAGAGAACACAAGCAAACACAAAATTCTGTTTCTAAATGAAGGTGTTTGTTATTAAGGGGAAAAATCCAAACCTACATGGCCCTTTGTGAAAAAGTGTTTGCCCCCTCTTAAAATACCTGAAGTGCCTCAATGCTGTGCTTTATATTAATAAGTGTCATATAATTATATAGTGTAGTATTGAATGGACGCGGCCCTGATAATGAAGGCCTTAGACTGTGTGTCCTTTAGCTGGAGACTCACACCCATGTTTGTCTGCAGGAGATGAAAACAGGAAACATCTACCAGTGGAAACTTACTAGAAGGGAGTAGGGCAAGGTCACAGCCTCGCTGGAGCTGAGAAGAGAATAACCTCTGAGTACGCTATGCAACGTGGCTGCTGAATGTCTGTGTAGCACTGGTGTTTAGACTAGAGTGGGACAGCCTGTAATAAAACTGTTGAGCACATACCACCATTTCAAGATCCACGGCGGAGTGTCATGCAGGACGCATCTCCCTTCTAGAAGTGATTTTGTAAGAGAATAAAAGTATAAAATGTTCTACTGAGCAGTGTGTTGTGTGCCATCAGACGCCATCAGAGGAATCCTATGCATCCTATTTTGACTTTATCCTGCAGGACAGCCTCCTGAAAATCCAGGAGTACCAATAAGCTATCAACCCTCTCAACATGAATTGTTTTTAATAGTCTTTTTACTTTGCTGACCTCACCATCATCAATACGCTTGATATCAATACATCCTTTAATACATCTTTTCTCTCCCACAGTCTTCTCACAGATGCTTTCAACATTTAACACTTTCTTCTGTCCTAACGGCTATCAACAAATTTCCATCCCTGAAAATTTTATCCAGCTGCACTTCTCCAAACATTTTTTTCAACTCTCTAAATCAGCGGTCCCCGACCTTTTTTGTGTTTAATGTCAGACAATATTGTCATGGATAAATACAACAAAACAAAAACTGTGGTATTTTGTAAATATAATAACAAACCCGAATGCACCAACAACATTGAGAGTAACGTCCTCCTCTCTGCCCCTTAATGCTCTCTGGTCGCTATGGTAACGCGGAAATATTTCTTTCAAAATAAGACACAACTACAACACGGAAAAGACTCAGGGAGTCAAAGAGGAGGTACTGGTACTGTGTGGACTTCCAGTAAACTTCAGTGTTGAGGTTTCCATTCCCTTCAATGCACACGGCGCAGTCCAGGAAAGGCAAACGGTCGTCCTTTGTGTCTTCCTGGTGAACTTGATGTTTTTATCCACGGCGTTAATGTGCGCAGTGAAGGATTCCACTTCTTGTGTTTTGATTAAGACCCAGGTGTCGTCGGGTACTCTCCCTTTAAAAGAGCCAAGAGCCTTTCTTTCCACTTCCTCCAATGTTGGCGACAATAGGTGACACCGGGGAGCCCACAGCACAGCCATGTTTTTGTCGGTGAAAACCCGCGTTGTATTTGAAAAATGTGGTGTTAAGGCAGCGGTCTAACAGTGTGCATGTCTGATCGGGTCAGCCGAGTCTCCACAGGCAAGACTCAGCTGACTCAGCTCAGGACAGAGTGTCATGGACCTGGCTCTGGGGACTCGGGGTCCGTGAGCAGCGTGGACTATTATTATTAGAATTATTGTTATTATTTGGTGATGTGTGTTTTCTCCACGATGCTGTGTTATCTGTGTTCCACTCGTTATATGTATCAGCAGGGTGTGGGTGTGTGTGTCTGCGGGTGTGGCTGTAGGACGGAGGACAGGCACCTGCAGTCCTGATGGGTGTGGCCCTGCTGGAAGATTGGCCACACCTGAAGTCCCTGCCACACACCTGTTGCTGATCAGGGCTCGTCGGGGGAGCTATTTAGGAGCGTGTTGGAGCTCCTACCGGCGCAGGATCATTGCATCACATCCCAAGTCAGTGTGTTAGTATAAGGTAGTGCTGATCGTGTATACCCGCGGGGGTCAGTGTTGACGGCTGCTTCTGTTATTGTCCTGCAGGTGGAACGAGGGACCAGAAGGACAGCACGCACAGGGTGTGCAGGAACACGACAGCGGTGAACACGAGCACGGACGTCGGAGGGGAACACACACACGGGAGTCTAAGGAGCAAAGAGGATGTTTGTGTGCATCTGTTATTTACCTCACTGTAAATAAATGTACTGTCCTCACTAAAGAGTCCGGCTTTCGGGTCCTCCTTCCCCACGGTTTGCCAGGGCAAAGAGGAGTGAAAGAAGCCATCCATGTCCACTGTGAGCGACCATCTTTGAACAGAGGCGGTGGCTTACAACACCAACTGTCTGCCATCTATAATCAGGGGTGCACATAACTTCTTATCTGGTGCGCGTCTTTTATTTTGACAGCGAATGCGCACCTGCAGACCACTTACGTGCAGCCCTGTCTATAATCCAGTTCTGAGATCCTTCCCAGACGCCTTAACACCCACTCACATCCTGGGCCATCTGACCTCAGGAAATCACATGATGGGGGGGGGCTAGGTTTCACAATGAGCTCAGTTTCAGGTGAGCTCATTGTGAAATGATTTGGCTGATTTTGATTGATACACCCATTTTCACACCTTGGCTCGTGTGATTAGGTAGAGGATCATTAGGGGGTCCACTGTCCCTCTTGGGGGGGGACACTCCCACAGGGCTTAAATCTGCGACTCTCCAACATTTGACCCTGGACCTGAAGAAGCTTCTTGGATGAAATGTCTTTAAGCAACTTTAAGAAGTCCAGATGCTTTTCTTTCCAAGCTCTTTATTCTTACACCTTTTTTCCATGTAGTTCGTACTGCGCTGAGCTTTGGGGTCTCTACTGAAAAGGAAACTATGCTGCAGTCTGGCCAATATTGGGCATCAGAGACCCTTCTTTCAGTACTCCCGGGTGTCTCGGCTAATTTCTGCCTGCCTCACTACTCTGTGAAAAGTGAAGGGAGTCGATCCCGAAGGAGGACATCTACTTCGGCCTACGGGGAACTTCCCCCCTCGCGTCTCCTGACCACAGTCAGGGGACTGACGGGAAGAAAGGTGCTGAAGTCTGCTGTTCAGGCAGTGAGGAGTGGCAAACTCAGTCAACGAACAGTGACGGAATTTGCCAAAGACAAAACCAACACGTTCTCACTCCCAACTCGTCAAATGTGTGACGCATGGTCAGATTCCTCTGCTTCACTTATCGACGCGCAGGGTCCTCTCATTGAAACTATAGAGCTCCCTAAACGTTGCTTATTTACGACAAGAGATTGCAGCGGAAGAGCCTGTTGTCTGTATATTTATATATTTCCAAAATCACATTGTAGTGACGTATACAGAACACAATAAATGATATAATGTAAACAACTACCTGAGAAACAGCAGATACAGCAGATAATTATTGGCTATTACTTTTGTATCGTTTATTGCATTTATGGAGGGAGTGGTGTATGCTGGGTAATGGCACAGCTAGCGACTGGGTGACTTTATTCACCCGCTTCGGCTGTTATCAGTCCATACAATGGGCGTTATTAGCACAAATCAGTCCCATAGATATGGGCCATCTCCTGCTGGATTGTTCAGAAGGTTGTTATCATCCATCCAGATGGAGGATCACTAACAGGAGCGTGGAAGACTCCAGAATCCACTCTGGCTGGAATCCGGTGGATACAGAGAGAGAGCTGTGCATGAAATGTGATTTTATCCTGGTGGAAGCAAAACAGCAAAAGTCAGAGTGAATTCATGACGATGTTTATGTGAAGCATAGTTTGGATCTTCTTTTGCTGCTGGTTCAGTCAATATTGTTTGGAGAGAGATCAAACTAACAGCTTTAGAATCAGTGCAAGAAGGGCGTAAACACAAAGCTCGACCCGCCAAAACATCAGAATCAGCGAGCTGTCGGCTTTCAGCCCGACCGTGTCCGTGCCGTCGGTGAGAAAGTCACATCTCACTGATTCTGATCCGTCGGCGCTTTGTGTTTACGTCTTTGTGCAGAATCCGTGTTCCTGCTCTCAGTTACTGTTTTAGCTGTTTGGTGGTTTTGTGAGGTTTAACCTGAGATTCTGTCGTTTCGGGCAAAATAAAATTATATTAAAAAATCGATTCAGGATTTTAATGAATCGATTTCACGTTATCCAAGACAGAATCGATTTTAATCGATAAATCGATAATTAAAACCCACCCCTACAAAGGTTTCACAGAGCCAAAGTAGTGTGATTTACATGCACAAACTGGAGTCTATTAGATAGATATGATACAAACCACTGCAGTGCAATACCTGTAATACCTACAGCATGTTCTAATCGCTCTAATAGGATATTATGGTCGACAGTATCGAACGCTGCACTGAGGTCTAGCAGGACAAGCACAGAGATGAGTCCACTGTCAGAGGCCATAAGAAGATCATTTGTAACCTTCACTAAAGCTGTTTCTGTGCTGTGATGAGCTCTGAAACCTGACTGAAACTCTTCAAATAAACCATTCCTCTGCAGATGATCAGCATGTTCGCTTTATACCTCTGCCATGCACACCATGGTCGCTCAGTCTTCTCCTGATTGTGGATCTATTAATATGAACTAGTGTTTTAAAGCCAAGCACTCATTTGTGACATCTCAGACAACATTTGTTGGAAATGTCACAGTTTGGCTTTAGAGCCATGAAAAATAATGGGAGAGCCACTCAAACCAAAATGTACCAATTTATTAACAACAAAGCAGAAAAACATGGTCCCCATGAGGTGCACTAACCAGTGTTACATTGTGTCAGTAGCTGATGGGTGACTGAATATTAAATACACACAGTGCTGTGTACTGTACAGTGTAACAGCTAAAACAACCAGGTCAAAGGCAAACAGAGAAAAACATGGTGCTGAGTAAGCTGAGCATGAGCAGCTCTGTATGATCACACAGGCCTCCTCTTGTCAGAAATCACCTTTTATCTCACAGACATCAGTTTGACTAAAAAGGAAAAGAAAGAAAAGAGATTTCATTGGTTCCCACTGTGTAACGAGCCACCCCTGATAAACACCAGTATAACTCCTGTATAATAAACGAGCAGGTATAAACTGCTGCTGTGGCTGGATTGGTTAAAATCCAATATTGAAAACCACACGTCAGTGTTGCTGCTCCAGCTTTCAATATTTAACGTTACGAAGACTCCAGCGAGTAGCTGCAGTGAGTACTTTTTGTTTAAGATGAAGTTTCAGGCTTATATAATAATGTTTTCTGTGAAATTGTAATATCGGATGACTGGGTGTTCACCTATCTAACGTAAGACTTTTTGGACTCAGTGGATATTTTGCTGCCTTTTAACCTTCTTGTGAGTTACACAGTTGTTCTGTACACAGGATTTTACTGGTCCAGAGGTCTCAGTTCAACTGAAACAGACTCTTCACATCACGTAACTGTAGGTCAGCACTGATGAGTTTCTTAATGAGTAGCTGCTAAAAATGAGAATTTAATATTTCTGTCAGTCTCTGGGTCACTGGTTTGGAGTTTTAGAGATGTTTATGGGTTTCTAGTTTTGATTGTCTTCATATGAAAGGTTATGTTCTGGTTATCAGTGCATTGACTTAATGGGAGGTTGTTCATTCCCGTTCTGTTCCTCCATCGTGTCCACGTGTTCAGTTTTCCTCCTCCGTGTCAAGCTCGTGTCTCAGTGTTTCTTATTTCCTGTTTTATTTTGATAGTCCCTTGTCCTGTGTGTTTTGTCCTTCATGGTTGTGTTTCCATTTCCTTGTTGAGTTGAAGGTTTGATTTCCCTTGTTTTGTTAGCCAAGTTATTTTGTACTTTGTTTTATTTGAATAAAACCACTTTTGAGTTTATTGCTCGGGTTTCTGAGTCCGGTGTTTGGGTCCTGCTCCGGCCCGTTACACAGACAATTTCAACTGTTTGACAGTTTTCCCCAAAAGAAGTACAAACATATTTTTCTACAGTATTCTGTGACATCTGATACATCAGCTTTGATTTTATATTGTGATTTCAATTCTGTTGTCACAGATAAAAGTGAAGTTTTCTCAGGTTCTCTTCTTCTGTTTCAGGATCAGCATGGAGGATCCAAACGAGTCACATCCTGAAGAAATTCCTGGAGTGAGAGAAAACCTGGAAAACAACGACGTGGCTGCAGCAGCTGCAAGGATTCAACAATATTTAGAAAGAGAAAATAATATTCCACTAAATATCGCCATCACAGGGGAAACTGGTTCTGGTAAATCCACCTTTGTTAACGCCTTCAGAGGGATGTCCGATGATGATGAGGGAGCTGCTCCTACTGGTGTTACAGAAACCACCTCAGAGGTCACAGCGTACCCCCATCCAAACTATCCCAATGTTATGTTGTGGGATCTTCCTGGAATCGGCACCACCAACTTTCCAGCTGATAAGTACCTGGAGCTTGTTGGATTTGAAAAGCTTGACTTCTTCATCATCATCTCAGACACTCGCTTCAGAGAAAATGACGTGAAACTGGCTCAGGAGATTCAGAAGATGAAGAAAAAGTTCTACTTTGTTCACTTAAAGATTGATGACAATTTACGCGCCGAAAGACGAAAGAGAGACTTCATTGAAGAGGAGACTCTTACAAAGATCAGAGACGACTGTTCACAGTGAGTTTCTGATCCTTTATAGATTTATAATGTTAACATGTGTTTCTTCTTTGACACAGGACTCAGAGGATTAGGCATCGAGTCTCCGCAGGTCTTCCTGGTGTCCAGCTTTGAGCTCCACCTGTACGACTTCCCTCTGTTACAGCAGACCTTAGACAGAGACCTTCCTAAAAACAAGAGGGACACTCTGCTGTCCGTGATGCCCAACTTCAACCCAGAGATCATCATCAAGAAGAAAAAAGCTTTTCAGTCCAAAATAAAATACTACGCTACTCTGTCTGCAGCTGGAGCAGCTGTTCCACTTCCTGGTCTTTCTGTTGCTGTTGACCTTGCTTTGCTGGTTGGTGCTGTCACACATTATGTTCATGCGTTTGGTCTCGATGTCCCGTCTCTGAAGAGACTTTCTGCCAGAACAGGTGTGCCCTACGCTGATCTGTGTGCTGTCATCATTTCACCACTGGCTGCAGCAGAAATAACTACAGGGCTCCTCTTGAAGGTGATGACCCAACTTGCGGGAACAGTTGCTTTAATTGCAGCAGAGGAAGCAACACGGTGGATTCCAATTATTGGAATTCCAGTAGCCATGGATGAACCAGAGCTCTTTTGAGCCAACCATCCCTTTAACGTTAACTAGTGATGACTTCATGAACTTCTTTACAAATAAAATTTTTATCATTAGAGAAAAAATTACCAATAATCATCCCACAGATGTAATATTATCTACAGCTACTTGTAGTTCCGTTGATGTTAAGTTAGACTCTTTTTTTCCAATCGATCTTTCTGAGTTAACGTCAATAATTACTTCCTCCAAACCATCAACGTGTCTTTTAGACCCCATTCCTACAAAACTGCTCAAAGAAGTTCTGCCATTGATTAATTCTTCGATCTTATATATGATCAACCTATCTCTAATAATCGGCTATGTACCACAGGCCTTCAAGGTGGCTGCAGTTAAACCTTTACTCAAAAAGCCATCTCTAGACCCAGCAGTCTTAGCTAATTATAGGCCAATCTCCAACCTTCCTTTCATATCAAAAATCCTCGAAAGAGTAGTTGTCAAACAGCTAACAGATCATCTGCAGAGGAATGGTTTATTTGAAGAGTTTCAGTCAGGTTTCAGAGCTCATCACAGCACAGAAACAGCTTTAGTGAAGGTTACAAATGATCTTCTTATGGCCTCTGACAGTGGACTCATCTCTGTGCTTGTCCTTCTTGACCTTAGTGCAGCATTCGATACTGTTGACCATAATATCCTATTAGAGCGATTAGAACATGCTGTAGGTATTACAGGTATTGCACTGCAGTGGTTTGTATCATATCTATCTAATAGACTCCAATTTGTGCATGTAAATGGAGAGTCCTCTTCACACACTGAGGTTAATTATGGAGTTCCACAGGGTTCAGTGCTAGGACCAATTCTGTTTACATTATACATGCTTCCCCTAGGCAGCATCATTAGAAGACATAGCATACATTTTCACTGCTATGCAGATGACACCCAGCTCTATCTGTCCATGAAGCCAGATAACACACACCAATTAGTTAAACTGCAGGAATGTCTTAAAGACATAAAGACATGGATGGCCACTAACTTTCTGCTTCTCAACTCAGATAAAACTGAGGTCATTGTACTCGGCGCTGAAAAGCTTAGAAATTTGGTATCTAACCAGATTCTTACTCTGGATGGCATTACCTTGGCCTCCAGTAACACTGTGAGGAACCTTGGAGTCATTTTTGACCAGGATATGTCCTTCAACGCACATATTAAACAAATATGTAAGACTGCGTTCTTCCATTTGCGCAACATCTCTAAAATTAGAAATATCCTGTCTCAGAGTGACGCTGAAAAACTAGTTCATGCATTTATTACTTCCAGGCTGGACTACTGCAATTCATTATTATCAGGATGTCCAAAAAACTCACTGAAAAGCCTTCAGTTAATCCAAAATGCTGCAGCAAGAGTACTGACAGGGACTAGAAAGAGAGAGCATATTTCTCCTGTTTTGGCTTCCCTTCATTGGCTTCCTGTTAAATCCAGAATTGAATTCAAAATCCTGCTCCTCACATACAAGGTCTTAAATAATCAGGCCCCATCTTATCTTAATGACCTTGTAGTACCATATCACCCTATTAGAGCACTTCGCTCTCGCTCTGCAGGCCTACTTGTTGTTCCTAGAGTATTTAAAAGTAGAATGGGAGGGAGAGCCTTCAGTTTTCAGGCCCCTCTTCTGTGGAACCAGCTTCCAGTTTGGATTCGGGAGACAGACACTATCTCTACTTTTAAGATTAGGCTTCAAACTTTCCTTTTTGCTAAAGCATATAGTTAGGGCTGGACCAGGTGACCCTGAATCCTCCCTTAGTTATGCTGCAATAGATGTAGGCTGCCGGGGGATTCCCATGATGCATTGAGTTTTTCCTTTCCAGTCACCTTTCTCACTCACTATGTATTAACAGACCTCTCTGTATTGAATCGTATCTGTTATTAATCTCTGTCTCTCTTCCACAGCATGTCTTTATCCTGTCTTCCTTCTCTCACCCCAACCGGTCGCAGCAGATGGCCGCCCCTCCCTGAGCCTGGTTCTGCCGGAGGTTTCTTCCTGTTAAAAGGGAGTTTTTCCTTCCCACTGTCGCCAAAGTGCTTGCTCATAGGGGGTCATATGATTGTTGGGTTTTTCTCTGTATCTATGAAGCGCCTTGAGGCGACATTTGTTGTGATTTGGCGCTATATAAATAAAATTGAATTGAATTGAATTGAATCTCTCTTTCACCACAACCTACAAAGTTCTGAATTTGCTCCTTGAAAAGCTCGCTGATGATGCTCAGAGGGTGTTTGAAAGGACTCTGGTTTGAATCACACATTGGGGTTGAAAAAAATAAAAACCAAATTACACACTGAAACGTTCCTTTAATTATATCAATAAAGGGACAAATGTGATCTTATTTTTCAAATATGAACTGTGTACAATGCAAAAGAGCTGCGTAATGATTGCTCTGGTTTGTTTTTCTAATTCTTTGAGTTAATTGCTAACATCAGCACTTTGTAGAGATCGGCTGAGGTGATGGTTACTGCTGAAACATCTCCACTTATGTTTGATTTAATCTTTGTTTTTAAACTAGTCTTTGTTATCATGTTGTAGCTTCCAGCGTCATAAATACAAAGTATGCAGAGTGTTTTATGTCATGTGATAAGCAGAGGTGTGTGGAACAGAACTGTTGACTGTAGATTGTGTTTGCTGCCCTCCAGTGGTCATGGTGTAAAACTACAGCATAAAAAATGCAGACATGAACCGGACTGATATACACATTAACATTAATGTTAATATATCTTTTTTTACATTTTGTTTTAAATATTTCAAATCAAATCTAATAGAACAAGGTTGGTTATTCACCTGAAATTAAGGATTATTTTCATCAGTTATTTTTTCAGCATTTGTTTGATATTCTTCTTCATCCATTAAAATTGTTGTAGAATTATTTCTGTTCATGGACTCATTGATTAATGGTTTCACTGCTGTTAATTCATTGTCTTCTAATTTCTCTGTATTTGTTTCTCTATTGTTTTCTCTTGTTTTTAACCGACTGTGAAGCACTTTGGTCAACTGTTGTTTTTAAATGTGCTCTGAAGTTGGTAAGTACATTATGTAACTATTCGCAGAGCAGTGAGAGAGGGGTGATGTGAATCCCGGGTGAGCTGAGTGGTGTGGGAAGGCTGACCTGAGAGGTTCCTGATGGAGTGTGGTGGCAGGCACGCGAGGAAAAGAGTGATTTCCAAAATGATGGTTTGGTATCCTGAGTCAGAGAGAGGAGCATAAGCCAGAGGTTTGAGATGAGGTGAATCCAGGAACTGTAGCACAAAAAAGTAAAATTAGCAAAGTAAACAACAAAGAGAGCTTAAAACATGAGAGCTGACTACCAACATGCGTTGATGATGAACCTGCAGTGCATGAACGTCAGCGTGAGGCTTAAATCACTCTGGCTTGATTGCCTGCAATCGGCTCCAGGTGTGAGGAACTGGAGGAGGCCCTGCCCAGGGGTGGGTACCAGGTAGGCAAAACAAGGACAAACACTCCAGCTGAATGTCTGCAAGACCAAGGAGCTGGGGCTGGAGGGGTCAGCAGTGAGTCTACAAGCCCCTTATCTTCAATGGAGCTCCAGTGGAGAGGGTGCAGTCCTTCAAGTATCTCAGTGTCCACATCTCATCTCATGCAGACTAGGGGAAGCCAGGAATCAAACCACCAACCTTCCAACCAGTAGATGACCAGCTCTACCACCTGAGCTACAGCCACCCATTAAAATGCTGCTTCACTGCTGCTTACATTACTTTGTCTTTTGTTTATTCCACTTGTATTGCTCTGTCAGTACACTGCTGTGCTAATATGGCACGAAGCACTTTTTTAAAAAAAATTTTTTTATACATTTTATTTTCAGTCACAGCAGCATGTTAATAACAAAACATTGAACATAAAGTAGTTTGCTGTTCAGTATTTACAATACCCCAAAAGATAACAGAAATAGAAAATGAAAACAAAGAAACAAACCAAAGAAACCCCTACAAAACAACAAAAAACAAACAAACAACAACAAACAAATATAAAAATAAAATGTATAAGGGACATTCAGTGTACAGTTAACTATGATAGTGATATAGGGATATGGCATCTGGTCATGATAAGGTGGTCATTTTAAACGTTTCCATGTACATCAGGAATGGCTGCCATGCCTTAAGAAATTTGGTGGTTGAACCTGCCAGTGTTTATCGCATCTTTTCTAAATGTAAAAACCTCATGAGCTCTGCAAGCCACTGTTCATGTGTGGGAGGAGCTTCCTGCTTCCATCTTAAAAGTATAAGGCGCCTTGCGATAAGTGAAGCAAAGGCAATAGAATTCGAATAGTATTTTGGCAAAGTGATGTCTTGAGGTATCACCCCAAAGATAGCCGTTAGAGCAGAGGGATCATATTTAACGTTATACATCTCTGACAGAGTGTTAAATATAGACACCCAATAGTTATGAAGATTGGGGCATGTCCAAAAGGTATGAAGGAGCGAACCTGTTTCTGCTTTACATCTGTTACACAGAGGGTCAGCTCCCGGATAGAACTTGGCTAACTTTTCCTTGGAGATATGTAATCGGTGTAGGACCTTGAATTGAAGGAGCCCATGCCTGGCACATATCGAAGAAGAGTGTACCCTCCGGAGAAAAGATTGCCAGAGTTCATCTGTTATAGTCATCCCAAGGTCTTTCTCCCACTGTGCTTTAAGGATGGAGAGAGAAGGAGATTGAAGATCTAATAATATAGCATAGATTTCTTTAATCGCCCCTCTCTTATGAACGTTTATATTAATAATTTTATCCAAAGAAGTTTCCTCAGGTAGTTCCGGAAACGAAGGAAATCGACTCTTTACAAAGTGGCGAATTTGTAGATAGCGGAAAAAATGTTGCCGAGGAACATTAAACTGCTTCAGGAGCTGCGTGAATGAGGCAAAAATCCCATCTACAAAAAGGTCTTTGATATTTCTAAGGCCATTACTTTCCCATATTTTAAAGGCAGAATCCATCATGGAGGGTGGGAACATGTGATTTGAGCAGATAGGTGCTTTAATTGACATTAAGTGTAACCCCAACCTTTTCCTACATTGCACCCAGATTCTGAGCGAGTCATACAACAAAGGGTTACGTTTATGGGTGTATAGTTCTAATGAGAGAGCTGAACTCAACAACGCTGATAGGCAAATTTTGCCACAATTGGATGACTCAATTTGGAGCCAAGCTGGAGTCTCTGTAGTAAAATTACTCATCCAATACAGCATATTTCGAATATTTGCTGCCCAATAATAAGACTGAAAGTTTGGCAAGGCTAATCCACCCATTGGTCTAGTCCTCTGCATGAAATCTTTGCGAATTCGTGGACTTTTGCCATTCCAAATAAATGCAGAGATATGCTTATTCAATGTTATAAAATACTTATTGGGTAAGTAGCATGGGATACATTGAAATAAATAAAGGAACTTGGGTAGTATGTTCATTTTGATAGAGTTGATGCGGCCAATTAATGACAGTGGTAAATTGTTCCATCTCTGAAGATCTGTCTCAGTATTCTTAAGCAGCGGGACAAAGTTTCTTTCATAAAGACCTTTGTATGAGTGGGTAACCTTAACCCCCAGATAGGTCACATACCCTGATTTAACGTTAAATTGAAAATCTGAAAATGAAATCTTCCTGGCTATAGAGTTGACACAGAGAAGTTCACTTTTATGTAGGTTCAACTCGTAACCCGAAATATTACCAAAACATTCAAGAATGGCAAGAGCACGGGGAAGAGAGCATAAAGGCTCTGATATATACAGCAGGAGGTCGTCAGCATATAAGGATATTTTGTGCTCCTGGTCACCTCTGAAGATGCCCTTAATGCAACTGTCAGCCCGCAGTTTAATCGCCAATGGTTCAATTGATAATGCAAAAAGAAGAGGGGATAAGGGACAACCTTGTCTCGTACCACGGAGAAGTGGGAAATAAGAAGAGAATAACGAATTTGTTCTAACACGTGCCACAGGTGAGGAGTAAAGTAACCGAATCCATGAAATGAAATTAGGGCCAAATCCAAATTTATGTAGAATATAAAACAGATAATCCCACTCCACCCGGTCAAATGCCTTCTCAGCATCGAGTAATAAGGCAATTTCAGGGGTCGTAGTTGACTTGGTGTGTAATATGTTTAAAAACCTGCGCAGGTTGAAAAAAACCATGCCTACCCTTCACAAAACCTGTCTGATCTGGAGAAACTAACAATGGTAGATATTGCTCTAGCCTGAGAGCAAGTGTTTTTGACAGTATTTTTAAATCTACATTTAAGAGTGATATAGGACGATATGATGAACACTCTAATGGATCCTTATTTGGCTTCAATAGGAGTGAGATGGTTGCTTGTCGAAGCGTTAGGGGAAGACATTTTGAAACCAATGACTCAATGAACATGTCCCGTAATAAAGGTGATAAACTGTCTTTAAAGGTCTTGAAAAATTCAACCGGATACCCATCCGGACCCGGGGATTTGCCATTCTGCATTGAGCTAATCGCCAATTTAATTTCTTCCACTGTAATTTGCTCTTCCAATTGGTCTCTGAATGCCGAGGTTAAAGTCGGAACTGTCATTCCATCAAAAAAAGCCTCAAACAATTCAGGCGTGTTTAAAGATTCAGAATCATAGAGACTGGAATAGAATATTCTGAAACTCTCATTTATTTTTTGTGGAGTAGTGGTGACAGGTCCAGATTTAGTCCTAATTTCAGGGATTATGCGAGTTGCTTCTGATTTACGAAGCTGATGTGCTAAAATTTTAGATGCTTTTTCACCGTGTTCATACCATCTTCCTCTAGATTTAAGAATCATAGACTCTGACTCCCGGGTTGAGATTAAATTAAATTCAGTTTGTAACGTTAGTCTTTGTTTATGCAGTTCTGGAGAGGGGGTTGTAGAGTGTTGCTCATCCAATTGCGAAATAAGGTGTATCAATTCAGAAAGACGTTTCTTTTTCTGTTTTCTAGTATATGAACAGTATGATATAATATGGCCCCGTAAGAATGCTTTTAAGCTTTCCCAAATCGTACTATAGGCCATGCCAGGCGTAATGTTTGTTCTTATAAAGACATCAATTTGTTTGGAAAGATATTCCACAAACTCCTTATCTGACAAAGAAAGAGGATTGAGTCTCCAGGAGTACACAAAGGGTTCATCCGGGAAGCTGAGTTCCAAAACAAGTGGACTGTGATCAGATATTACTATGCTACTGTATTTACAAGTCTTGATATTGGGAAGCAATTTTTTGTCAACAAAAAAGTAGTCTATACGAGAATACGTTTGATGCACTGCAGAAAAAAAGGAATATTGTTTAGTGGAGGGGTAGAGAAATCGCCACGCATCAACAGCCCCATAGGTTTGTAAATATGACTGTAACACTAATGAGGATTTAGGGAGTGGAAGTCTTTTATCTGAGGAGTGATCTAGTACTGGATCCATAACAGTATTCATGTCCCCTCCAAGGATCAATTGGTGTGTATTGATCTGTGGAAGGGAATTAAGAAAGTCATTGAAAAAAGTTGAGTCATTCCAATTCGGAGCATATACGTTTGCTAAAATAAGTGAAGTATTAAACAGGGACCCTGTCACCACTACATAGCGACCATTTGGGTCAGCTATTGTGTGAGAGACTATAAATGGAGCATTCTTATTAATCAAAATTGCTGCACCTCTGGCTTTACCATTGAATTTGGAATGAAAAATTTGTCCAACCCAATTTCGTCTTAATCTGGCATGATCTGTATTCTTAAGGTGTGTTTCTTGAAGAAACGCTACATGTACTTTAAGATAAAGAAGATGAGAGAGTACCTTATTTCGTTTCACTGGGTGGTTCAATCCCTTCACATTCCAACTAATAAAGTTAACATGGCAGCCATTACTCACAGCAGTTGAAGTGTCATCAACAGAAGTCATCACCATATAAGTACATGATGAAAAAGGTGGTTCCAAATGCAAATACCAATTCTATCATGGGTGTACACTGAAATGTTGTTGTTAACAATAATCTGAGCAAATAATATACAACAAAAAAAGAAAAAAACAACAAAAGGAAAAAAGAATAGATAAGTCCCTCCCACCCACCTCCCTGTGTTCAGTGTTGTCCCCAAACGACACACACCAATTTCCCAAAGCTCCCCTGCTTCTATTAAGAGTCCCATTCACCTTATTCATAACCACAGCCCCACATAAGCAGAAACATCTGAACTATGAATCACACATGTAGTCCAAAATCTATTCAAATTAGAAAGTCACAAAGTCCAACATAATAGAGTAAAATAATTAAGAGAAGGAAAGAGAAAAACTCCCACGTCAAATTTACCTGTAACCGAAAAACGGACCTGTTTCACTTCTCATCAAAGCTGACCCTGGAGTCCCTTTTAAGTGACAAGTACTGGAATATAGTTAACCTCCCAGGAAACAAGGGCAAGCTCACCAACATCTGAGATTTCTAAATGAACATCGAACATGAAACTAAGCTAAACCAGAGACCGTCCGTTTATTGATTGACAAAAATATAGTCACGATGGTATGAAAGTCCCGGTGGTTCTTATGAAATGTCATTCGGGAGACGACTCAAACTTGGAGTCAATGAAATCTTTCACTGCTTTAGGAGAGTCGAATACCTGTGTTTCTCCATGAAACGAGATCCGAAGCCGGGCAGGATAAAGAAGGCCGTAGCGAACTCCATCTTTTTTCCGTAGTAGTCCCTTTACCTCGTTGAAAGCAGCCCGGCGTCTGGCCAGGTCGGCGCTGTAGTCAGGAAAGATGAAAATCTGCTTCCCTTGAAACTCCAGCCGGCCTTTCTTTCTGGCTAAGCGCTGTATCCGCTCCTTCTCCTGGTAGTAATGAATGCGAACAATGAACGGCCGCGGTCGCCCTCCCTCCGTGGGCAGCGCAACCGCCGCCCGGTGAGCTCTGTCCAGGATTGGAGCCTGCTCCAAACCGCCGGGACCACCCAGTACAACGTGCAACAGATCAGCAACAAATTTAGTGGGATTCCCTTGTTCGGCTCCCTCCGGCACTCCTAATATACGCAAGTTGCATCGTCTTCCCCGATTCTCCAAGTTGTCCGTTTTCAGCAGCAACTTCTTGTATTGGTTACTCTGCGAAACATGTCTCCATAACTTCCAGCCGCTTGTCCAGATTATTCAAGCCTTCTTCGTGTTCGCCCAACTTCTCAGTACATTCGTCAAGAGCGGTTTGGATGGGCGAAATGGCTCGTTTAATTTCATCCCGTAGGTTGTCATTTTCCTCTTGAATCACTTCTTTGACAATGTCGCGGAAAGCTAGCAGTGTCGCTGGATCAACGGTAGTTTTGCTAGCGGTCTCTGAGCAGCTAGCCTGCGCTCCTTTAGCTGACTGCTTGGGAGGCATTTCACTTCGAGATAAGCCAAAAAGACGGAAAGAAAAACAGCTAAAACAATGCTGACTTTCTTAATAGAGCTTAAGAAATCTCTGAATTGGGCCACAATAGGTGAACCATAAAGTAATTTAACAGATAAATGGGAGCTCGTGGTTTGCGCGTCTACTCCATAACACGCCCCCTAGCGGACCCGGCACGAAGCACTTTAACATTCTATTTGCACAATGTACATTTTCAGCTTTTTAATTTAAAATTTCCATTTTTAACTAATTAATTAATTAAAACAGGACTCATAGGATTAGGCTTCGAGTCTCCGCAGGTGTTCCTGGTGTCCAGCTTTGAGCTCCACCTGTACGACTTCAATCTCTTACATGACCTTAGACAGAGACCTTCCTTCAAAGAAGAGAGATGCTCTGCTGTTCGTCATGCCCAACATCAACGCAGAGATCATCAGGAAGAAGAACAAAGCTTTCAAGCGCCAATTATATTGGTTGGCCACTCTGTCTGCAGCTGGAGCAGCTGTTCCACTTCCTGGTCTTTCTATTGCTGTTGATGCTGCTTTGCTGGTTGGTGCTGTCACACATTATGTTTTTGCGTTTGGTCTCGATGTCCCATCTCTGCAGAGACTTTCTGCCAGAACAGGTGTGCCCTACGCTGCTCTGTGTGCTGTCATCATTTCACCACTGGCTGGAGCAGAAATAACTACAGAGCTCCTCTTGAAGGTCATGACCCAAGTGGGACGCACAGCTGCATTAATTGCAGCAGAGGAAGCATCCAGATTTATTCCATTTATTGGAATCCCAGTAGCCATGGGTCTCTCTTTCATCACAACGTATAAAGTTCTGAATGTTATCCTCAGTGAGCTCGCTGAAGATGCTGAGAAGGTGTTTGAAAAAGCTCTGGGTCAGTAAAACTCAAATGAAGCTTAGTGACTGTGTGCTGTGTGTAAATTCTCCTAAACGACTGAATCCAGGCACCAGTTTAGCTCACAGGTTCAACAGGTGATCACATGCTCAGCTATATGCAGTGTCCTGGATTTGACCTCTGACCCTGCTGTGTGTCTGCTCCACACTCTCGCTCTCACTGTAATATTTAACAAAGGCAAAACAATATATATGTACTGAGTCACAGTCAGCTGCACATTTATCTTTCACAGTGATCAGAATAAATTTGATCTTGTTTTACAAAAACCTGTTTATAACGTAGAGGAGCTGCTGAATCATTGCTGTGATGCTTTTTCACATTGTGTGTGTAATCAGCTGATCAGCTGCTGTTTTTATCTGAACTTGTATTTTATTTGTGATTTAGTAAAATGATAAAACAGTTTGTGTTCACTGCCCTCCAGTGGTCAGAATCAGGAACTACAACTGATATAAACTCTGCCACGTTAATAATAAAATGATGTTTATAAACACATTAGCATTAGTGTAAGTGTGTTTGATTTGTTTTTAATTCAACAACAGATTTCACTGAATCAGTTTCAATTTTATTTTATTTATATGGCTCATTCACAACAACAGTTTTCATCTTTACTCTCCAAAATCAGCCAAATAACCATCAAACTTGGGACGTGTATCATGTCAGCTTGTTTGTACATAAGGAAAAAACTTGTATGCAAAACACTGAGTCAGACCAAAAGTGAATACATCATCACAAAATCAACACAAGTCTTTGTTCACCCACAGACAGACTTTAACCAGCAAACATCATGTCAGGAAGAAAGCTGAACATCAGAGTCTGAGGGGAGGACGAGCATCTTTAAACCACTGATCAGGAAAGAAAAACCTCTCAGCAGCTGCTCACATATATCAGCATTTCACGGTGGATGATGGAGAAAGAAAAACCCTGTTAATGATTAGTTGTAACAAACTGCAATGACGAAGAGAACGATGTCACAGTGTGTCAGAGCTAGGGCCGCCACAAACGATTATTTTGATAGTCGACTAGTCACCGATTATTTTTGTGATTAGTTGACTAATCAGATCATCATCCATTGGACGTAAAACCTACAGCTTATTGCACCAGCAGCATCTGCTCTTATATAACTGTCATTAGCTTACAGCTTTAAGTGTTTAAGGTATGTGCTAACTAAAAATAAAGACAAGATGATAGTTTATTGAGTTTTAATGAAATTTGCAGATTGTTTCGGTGAAGTTTAATAAACTCCTTGCTATCAAAAATATAACAGGACACCGGAGTAAATTCTCGAGCATCTCACACTTCTGATAATCAGCTGTCTGCTTGACGTTTATTCAGCTGTGTGAAAACTATAACTTTAATCTCAGCCAAACCGATTTACTCAGGAACAAATAAAATACTAAAAAAAAGCCAAACAATAACATTTTTAAGTTATCTAAGTGACTTATATATCATGTTTAACCTGAGTAGCAAAAGACGGCGGTGGGTTTGAAAACGGTTTGCCGGGAGTCCGGTGCTCTCACGGCTCTAGTGAGCCTAGCCCCCGGCTAGCTATCGAGCTAGTGGCTAACAGACGTCTCCGAAAACGTCCGAGCGCTTTTGAAAATATGTGGTGTCTTGATAAACTGAGCAGATATTTGAGGTTTACACAGCTACATTCTCGCCTGAAAACATGTTAAACGTTTATTTTGTGACCCAGAAAGAATAATAAGAGTAATATTAAAACTAACTAGCTGCCGCCATTGTTGGAAACTGAGCTGGGCTGCGCTATGAATTGTGGGACACAGCTTCTTCTTCTTCGAGGTTTAACGGCAGCTGGCATCCTTGCACATGCAGTGCTGCCATCTTCTGTTTCAGTCCGTTATTACACTCTTAAATCCTACTACTTATTCCTGCGTCTTTTGGGATCTTACAAAGCTTCAAACGACGCGTCGACTGTTAAATTAGTCGTCGACGATTTTTTTTTTTTTTTTTTTTTTTTTTTTTGCCTGTCCCGTTTGGCTCTTTTGCCATCAGAATTATTGTCTAAAGGCGAAGAAAGATGCCCAACGGTTTTTCTTTACCAAATTGACCATCCCAGCTTTGCCGTAATGGTCCATTTGATTCACCTTTTATTCTTTATTTTATTTTCACTTGCTGAATACGGGACAGATTTGACTGGGGGAAAGAAAAGGGAGAAAGAAAGAGGGAAAGAAAGACAGTTGAGAAGAGGGATGGGGGAGAAGGGCAAAAAGCAAAAACCAACAGAATAAGCAGAAGAAAAAAAATAAATAAATAAAAAAATAAATACATATATCGATCACCTGGATCACCTGTTGAGAAAGAAAAAAGAAAACAAGCAGAAGAAAACGAGAGTAATACAATAAACCACATCACAATGATATATGGGAATATGACAGTAACTACTAAATATTAAACATTATTGTGCAGCACGTAAGATCGACAGCACAGTGTGCATTGAGGTAGGAGCCAAAAAGGGTGTAGTTTGTGTGTGTGATCACCCGTGTGTACACCTGTGAGCATGGACGCGCTTGTTTTCTTAAAAGGTTCCCTCATGTAATGATCTGCTAGAGGGTGTGGGGGGCCACTGCCCCGTCCTCCAGGGCATGAAGCAGGTATGGAGGAGATCAAAACTCCAGACATCCAGAGGCCCCCAGAACACAAGAGACCAAGGAAGACCAACAGAGGGGCAGCCGCGCCACTGTCCCAGAAAGAGCCGAGGAGAGTCCCAGATGAGGGGTCACCCAGCAGCCACGGAGCAGAAGCCAGGGGGGGCTGCAGTGACGTGCCCGTGAGCTCCGCCGGCAGCCAGCTGTGCCTGAGTGACCGAGCCCCAGGCCGAGAGGCCGGGGGCACCCCACCTCCGAGGTGGCCCAAGCGAGCCCCAGGCTCCAGGCCCCGATAAGCAGCCGCCAAGGAGTGAGCCGGTGTGTACCCGGACGCCCACCCCCGGACACAAAGAACCACCAACGCACCGATGTCTGAGGGAGTCCGCCCCCGGCAGGGGAAGTGGTGGGGGGAGATAGGCCTCCAAACCTTGGAGGGCCTGAGCTGTCCTCAGAGAGGTGGCATCTGATACCCAACCTGACATATAGACACAGACATACAGGCACACACAGATACAAACATCCATTCCCACCCTCATGCTCTCATATGCACTTACTCCACACTCAACCAACGTGGAGACAGACATAAAGAGACGCTGTACACACAATCACACTCCCCAAGCGTACTCTACGAACCGGGTCTAGGTACCCTTGCCCCTGGAGGGGGGAACTGCACCCAGACCCAGGTTGTGTTACCCTTTTCCCTGCGGTGGGGAGAAGCAGACCGCCCCGACTCCGCAGCAGCAGGGAGGCCCCACATTCCGGATCCCAGTCGGACGGCCAACTCCTCCTCCTAGCCCCCCTGCTCCAGCAGGAAGCAGAGAACGAGGGTGAGAGAAGACTCCTAACCTCCCTCCACCCGCTCATTGTAGTGTTGATGTATGTGTGTTCTAAGGTGCATTTAAAACCCAGGAGGGCATGGAGCTACCTGCCAGAGAGCAGCAGGTAAGCGCATAGTCCCTCCTGCTAGCCCTCAATGTCTACGTGTATTTAAAATTGAGAGGTGGGCAACGACGCCGGGGGTGAGGTGTACACCCTGATGGTAATTGGGATTCCGTGTAGCGTGCCCACCCCCAAGATCCTATATGTATGTATAATGAGAGTGTGAGTAATGTGAATGTCTAAGTTGCGGGATAAAATTGAGGCAGAGGCAGCCAGAAGGGGACAGAGGGGGGGGGGGGGTTACCTCCTCTGCACCCTGGTGACACACCCCTACTCCAAGGCCCTGCATGTGTGGGTGGTTGTGGTGGAGCGGGAAGAGGGAGGCAGCTGGAGATGGGGAGGGAAGGAAGGGAGGGGCAAGTGACCCCTCCCTGGGGCCAGCTCCCCCGCTGACCCCAGTAGGCACCCCCATACTCCGCGACCCGCCAGGGAAGGGGGGCCCAGGCCCATCCGAACCGGGGACCAGTGCAGCGGCGCCGCCCGGCCCCACAGAGCCCGGGGCAGTCCACCCAACCCCACAACAGAGAAAACTACACCCACCCCATCATCCACTCATCTTCCAGACTACACAAGACAATAGATGCCCAGGCTGAGATCTTCCTCCACCTCTCCTGTATCTCCCCCTCCTCCAGAGTGAGTTCCTGTCGACGATTTTGATAGTCGACGTAATCGTGACTAGTCGACTAATCGTGGCAGCCCTAGTCAGAGCTCTGAGTTCAGGAGCTAAAAGCAGAACCAGTAAGTAGACAGGAAAAGGTTTGAGTTGACAGTGTACCACAAATTTATTTTTTCTTCTAGATCTCAAGTTTCAATTATTAAATGCTGAAAAGTGTTTACATTAATTCCTGAAATGAGTCAAAGGCAATGAACACAATCATTAAAAACAAGAAACATAAAATAAGCAGTTCACTCATAAAAACATTTAAAAGCACCGCTATAAAAGAGAGTTCATGTCCTTTGGTGTTCAGACTAAAGGCAGGAAACTCAGTGAGGTATAATGGGATATTTACATTTACATTTTTGATGTTTGTTTGAGTTTTAACTTCCTCATTTTGTTTAATTATCACTGGAGGATGATGAGCGTTTAGCTCTTGATGTAATATCTGAGTTTGGCTTCTTCTACATTATTCAGTGCTGCTGAAGTTTTCATTTGTGGGTTTAGTTCCTCGTTTTGAATTTACTGTTTCTAAGTTCATTCCTATTAGTTCGACTGATTATTCAGGATGTTATATGTGAGCTGTCCACTCCTGGATGAGAGTGGAAACTGCTGCACTTTTCCAGATATAGAGTGATATGGAACACCAAACAACCCACAGCTCAGAGAAACACTGGTTTTCCTCCAGTTTACAGCTCGTCTAAAAATGGTGAAATTTGTGAGGAATGCCAGATTTTAACAATACCACACTGAGGTGGTCAAACTCAGAGCCCTTCTAAACACCCTCTCAGCATCATCAGCGAGCTCACTGAGGAAAAACTGCAGAGCTCGACTGGTTATAGTGAAAGAGAAACCAGCTGTCAGCAGGGATCCAAACAGTGGAATGAACCTGCACACGTTATCTGCTCCCATTATTTTAGCTGTGCTTGGAAGTGTCGTCAACTCATCCAGGATAAGATCTGTAGTTATGGTGTTTGTGGCCAGCGGTGAATTGATGACAGCGCACAGATCAGTGTAGGAGACACCTGTGACAGCAGCAAGTCTCTTCAGAGATGGGCTGTCAAGACCAAACCCAGTTACATAAGCTGTGACGGCAGCCTTTAAGGTGCTGTCAACAACAGAAGAAATCCCCAGAGGAGCTGTACGTACAGCTGCAGACAGAGTAGCATAGAGTGTTATTTCAGCCTGAAAAACTTCTTTCTTCTTCTTGATGATGTTGCATATACCAAACAGCAGAACATCTCTCTGGTGTTCAGGAAGTTCTCTCTCTAAGGTCTCATGTAACAGAGGGAAGTCGTACAGGTGGAGCTCAAAGCTGGACACCAGGAAGACCTGCGGAGACTCGATGCCCAAATCTCTGAGTCCTGCGTCACAGAAGAAACACGGTGTGAAGATTAAATGAGAAATGCAGACTAACACATCTGACTGTGGATTTCTTTGTGTGCTGCATCCTGGTGTAACTTCTGGTAATGTTTGGAGAAACTGTCTCAGTAATTGATGCCACGGCCTGCTTACACCAACACATCCTTTCACCCCTCAGCTGTAAAAGGCTGATGGAGGATTGTCGTCATCTCAGTGAGAACGACGTGACGTTGGATTTTCAGACGGACATCACAGACGCATCTAGTAAAACCCTCAGACGAGTACAAATCTCAGTGACCTTAACCTCAAGCTGAAGGTCAGAGGTCAACCTTTCTAAAAGTCTTGTAAAGATGATAACACAAGAAGGAAGTCAGCTGGGACTTTCACATTTATTCCATAGGTGCATCTACTCACAGGCTGCAGGGTCACCAGTGATGGTTTTGTGGAACATCTTGCAAAACTAACTGAAATATAAAATTTCTGTGTTACTCAAAGGTTGCATGAAAATACAGTTTAGTGATGATTATGCAGAACTGTGGTGACGTTTACTGTGATGCACTATTGTGGACTGGTGCAGAGCAGCTGTGGTGTTCATGGTCAGTGTTAGGGGGAGGATTAGATTTATTCATCTGCATCTTCCTTTTATAGTAATTAAACTGTCTACATGGGAGAAATGAACCATACAGCATATAAAATATCTGCTTATATATTGTTGTATTTAGTTAGCTCCATGTTAAGAGCAATCTACTCATACAGCGAGTTATTATGTGATTATTACTGTGATCCTTCACGCTGCATCACTACACCTGATACATATAACTAAATTGTAAATGTCCATTGATATGAACATTCTCACTACCAGATTGGACAATATTCAGATTCCAGACCTCTATTCTACCCCTGATGATCTGTTGTTATATTATAATTATTGTTTACTCAAAGTCTCCTGTAAAAACTCTGTTTCCTTCGCTCGCTCTGCTCCCTGGTTCACCTCTGACCTCCGAGCATTGAAGGCCAAAGCTCGGCAGCTAGAGCGTAGATAAATCTCACATCACTGATCTCACCCGTTCTGCCTGTTTCCATCTACATAACATTAACAGATTACGTCCTTCTCTTTCCACCTAGTCTACGTCCATTCTTGTCCACAGTCTCGTTACCTCCCACAGTGATTATTGTAATTCTCTCTTGCATGGTCTCCCCCAAAAATCCCTCCATAAGCTTCAACTGGTTCAAAACTCTGCCGCCCGCATTATCAGCAGAACCCCTCCTGGAGAACATCACCCCAGTTCTCCAGGAACTTCACTGGCTCACAGTGAAGTTCTGGATAGTATACAAGCTTCTTCTGCTCACCTTCAAGGTCCTTCATAACCTCGCTCCTCCTCACCTTTCTGAGCTGTTAAGCACCATCTCTTCCACTCGCTCACTTCGAGCTTCTTCTTCTATCCAGCTTGCTGTGCCATCTTTCTGCCTCAGCACCATGGGAAGCAGAGCTTTCAGCTGCTCTGCTCCCAGACTGTGGAGCTCTCTACCCCCAAATATAAGAAACACTGATTCTCTCCCAGGTTAAAACTCAACTCAAACCATCTGTTCAAATCTGCATATTCACTGTGAACCTATTGTTTGTTTATGTTACTTTGTGCTTTTGTTTTCTTATTTTTCTTCATTGTCATTGTTCTATTATGTGTTCTGTGGCAAGTGTCCTTGGGTCTCTTGAAAAGCGCTTTCAAATAAATTTTTATTATTATTATTATTATTAAATGGAAATGATGTTTAGGGTGAAACAAATATATTAACTCTAATCTACAGAGAAGAACAAAGAAAAGAAGAAGCTCACCTTGGGTGCAGTTCTTCCTGATGGTTGAAAGCGTCCTCTCCACGTTGAACTCTCTCCGGGTTCTTTTCTCGGCTCGGATATCTTTGTCAACCTTTGACCGAAGAAAGTAGAACTTTTTCTTCATCCCCTGAATCTCCTGAGCGAGTTTTACATCATTTTCTCTGAAGCGAGTGTCTGAGATGATGATGAAGAAGTCAAACTTCTCAAATTCAACAAGCTCCAGGTACTCATCAGCTGGAAATCTGGTAGTACCGATTCCAGGGAGATCCCACAAGATAACATTGGGATACTTTGGATGGGGGTACGGTGTAACCTGTGAGGTGGTTTCCACAACACCAGTGGGTGCAGCGCCCTCATCTTCATCACCGATGCCTCTGAAAGCATTAATAAAAGTTGATTTCCCAGATCCCGACTCTCCTGTGATGGCGACATTTAGCGGCGTGTTCCTTTGCTTTAATCTTCTTTGAATTCTCGCAGCAGCTGCACCAAAGTCAGTGTTTCCCAGGTCTGCTTGAACTCCAGCAGTTTCTCCTGGACGTGACTCCATGCTCATCCTTGAGGAAAAAAGTGTAAAAATGGCATATATCAAAGATCAGGACACTGTTGAATAATCTTACAATTTACTTTGAATTCTTCATTTTCATCTTAGCTACTTTCAGTCACTTTCTTTATTCAGAAAAGGCCGCCACAGCGGGGAGCTCCCCACGTTTGATTTAGCAGGTTTTTCATCAGCTGTCCTTCCTGATGCAACCCCAAAAGGATTTACAGTGGATAGAAAAAGTGTCGACATCGCTGTTAAAACGCTTTTGTGATGTTGAAACTGAGATCACAATGAATTTCTTTATGTGGGAGGGACAGACATCAGACTTTTTTCATTTTCAGTGCTGTCCCATATTTTCTGAACTTTTTAATTTATGTTAACAGAGGTGTTAACGGCCTAAAACCTATTTTTGATGACAACATGATTTATTTTGCTCCGCCCAAATTAGGTTGAAAGTTGAGGATGTGGTTATGGTGTAAATACCACATGTACTCAGCTCCAAAAATACAAAGACACAGTTTTAAATCAAATAACTGACATGAGATTAAAAATCAGACTTTCAGCTTTAGTTTCAGGCATTTCTGCATCAACTGTTTATGAATCACAGACAGTTTTTATTCACCGTCCTCCATCTTCAGAGGGTCAGAATTTGATGGCCACACGAGGCCTGTTCCCTCTAAAACTGCTGAATAAATACGTCACAGTAGCCGGTCTGATTAAAGTTCTGTTCTTTGTTTTCTTCTAGATCACAGATCAACTTCTGGCTGATTCCAGATTAACTGCTGTTCGATTGCCTGGTGAGGCTGAAACAGACGTGACTTCATTTGTTTTTGTTTTTTAAAGAGGAAATGAACACTGTGAATATTTCATCTTTAAAATCCGTCTGTTTTCTTGTGAGTGTGACACAACAGCAAACAGCTGCTGCAGTGTTTATGATAAAAGAGCTTCAAGCTTAACTGAAGAACAACTAAACAGTCAGTTTACACTCCTGAAATAATCTTGGATGTGTTTAGTAAACTGAAAATAACTGATTCACTCTGTCAGCGGTAGAGACACTGAGTGGATTTAATATCCGGTGTCTGCTTTGGTTGTAGGATGACTATCGTCACATCACGTCACTGCAGAACAATGAGGGCAACAAGAGCATCTCCCAACAACTTTATTAACGCTGCCGTGATTCTGAACAGGCAGTCGGGGGACGAGCATCGTTACACCGGAAACTCTTTTTAATAAAACAAACCGAGCAGTCTGCCGTCAACAAGCAAACAAATGCTTGTTTTTGTTGTTTTTAATGAAACATGCGCAGTGTTCGTTTCCTGGTTTGTCGGCAGCGGCTCGTGGTTGTGGTGACGTGAAACCTAAAAACATGCTAAAAAGTTTTTTGTTCCACAGAAAAATGAACATTTCAAACCTGGACTTACAGTTTCGCGCTCTCTCGTCCATCACTGCTTTACCTCCGTTTGAAATGTATTCTGGGATATCTGACAGCGTCCAGTCCTCGCAGGTACAAACACACCTGGACGTGCTCTCGATAGAAGGGGCGGAGCCAGAGCACTGAGCACGAAGAAGAAGATACACAGGGTCATAGGAGAGTTTATCAGAGCGCCCCGAAAATAACTGTTAGGTATTAATAGTAATAATAATAGAATATTTTAGTATTATTGTGTGGAAGCTTTCCACTGACGACACTACAGGATAACATGAAAACTGTTCAGTGTTGTTGGTGTCGTGACGTCACCGCCTCTCACGCAGAGGCTGGTTTGTCATTAATAAACAAAAAAAAAAAAACTTTATTGCTGCAGCAATTTCATGACGTAAACCGGTGACTCGGATTTAAAACACACTTTAACTGAAATACAGAAGAAGTTCAAACTGTTCTGACAATGTGGAGACGTTACTGTGACTCAGGAAGGGTCAGAAACGTTTGTTAATACAGCTCGAATATTAGAAAATATAAGCAACCTTTAACCTTCTGATCCTCTAGTCTGCTGGGATACCAGGAGCTGCCAGCTGATGTTCTTTATTATTTTAGTTTGCTAAAATCTGTTTGTTCCTGTTCTGGTTTAATTGGGCTTCAGTGTTTGTTTACAGCACAGCTCCAGATCCAGGTGACAGCAGGTCAAATGGTGTTACCTGTAGTAGGCTGCATTCAGTTTGAGCATTGCTATAAACTGATATGGATCAGTTTGTCTTTTATTTACTGTAACATTTAACTTTTGAGGACAGAGAGGGAGAGAGCAGGATGAAGACAGCAGAGAGGAACAGGTGAGAGTGGACGTGCGGTCACATTCACCAAAAATGATAAAGCTTTTGTTTGAACACATTGACTGAATATGATTTCACATAACAGCAGTGTGGTGTCCTGTTACTGATCCATCACTGGCTCTTGTTATAATTATTATAAGATTATATTTTTGTCATTTTCCACCATTTCCAATTCAAGTTGAGTGAGGAGGATGGTGAGAGAGAGGACAATGAGCTTGTACAGGAAGAACAAGGGAGCAACAGTAAAGTTGGCAGAAAAACAAAATCGTTTTCACAAAGTGATTTTTCACATATTTCATGGATGCTTTTCCTACTTTTTAGTAGCACACTTAAAAATGCCAGTGGACATTATAAGGAGGCCACATTAATGTGACTGGTAGCATTCAGGATGGCTCCCACTACACTCATGTGACAGACTGCAAATGTATTCTCGTGAAATTAGGGTACACGGTGCTCTGTGCTGAGTCAGCGTAAGGGAGCGTCTGTATGAATTCACAAACTTCAATATAAAACAGCTGTTACCAGTTTGCTTCATGTACAGGTCTGTGGAGTGGCAGGTTGATTTTCCAGTGTCTGCTTCAAATTCTTGATGATTTCATGGACCTCCTCTTTGTGATTAAGAGACTGAAATGGTGTTGTGGATGTTTCTCATCTGCTTTGCTTCACATGGTTCTTTAACTTCTTTAGTGACTAAGCCTTTGCCTCAGGGTTGATAACTGAAGGCTCCACCCTTCAGTTATCACCTGGATTAGAGTGGATGAGGGCACACTACTGACAGTTTCTTTCTCGGCTTTGGTTCGGGACCCATGCTTGCAGCTTTCCAGCTGCACTCCAACACTCCGCTCCGGCCTCACTAAATCATAAAGAAAGAGAGAGAGCTCATAAATGAAACACCATACACCTGTCCCACCAACCACCCTGGCACCGCCCCTTGAGCTCACTGCACCACCCTGCAGCTGAGCCAGGGGCCACACCCCTGCCACATCTGTCTTCATGGACAGATAGAGCTGGGTGTCATCTGCATAGCAGTGAAAATGTATGCTATGTCTTCTAATGATGCTGCCTAAGAGAAGCATGTATAATGTAAACAGAATTGGTCCTAGCACTGAACCCTGTGGAACTCCATAATTAACCCCAGTGTGTGAAGAGGACTCTCCATTTACATGCACAAACTGGAGTCTATTAGATAGATATGATACAAACCACTGCAGCACAGTACCTGTAATACCAGACTGTTAATCAAAGCAAAGGGGGGTGGAGTGCCATCACAGTAGGGGCAGGGGCACAAATGAGCAGACCACCTGAAGTTCAAGACACCAAGCTTTGTTCGTTTAAAAATAAGAACCCAATCAGTAAATATCACCTGTCTCAAAGGGTGATGGGCATTTCTATACTGTGTCTCAGGAGGCAAAACAAGGACAAACACTCCAGGTGGGCTCAAACACGACAGCATTTCACAGTGGATGGTGAAAGAAAGTCCTATTTACAGTAAAATACCAACAGCAGAGAGAGAATTGTAGCACAGTGTGTCAGAGCTCTGAATCCACAGACCAAAAACATGAAACAACAGACCATGCTTTACATGGTTCTTACACTTCTTTAGTGACTAAGCCTTTGCCTCAGGGGTTGATAACTAAAGACCGGTACAAAATCTGCATCATTGCACATGTCACACCAATCCATCTCCCTCTTTGCTTACTCATGAAAGAGATCATGAGATACTTAAAATCCTCCACTTGGGAATTAGTTCCTGACCCAAAGTGTGGAGTTGACCCGTTTCCAACTGAGGACCCTGGATTTGGTCTCTGAGGTGCTGATTCTCTCCCAGCCGTGTCACACTTGGCTGCAAACTGCTCCAGTGTTAGAGCCAGACACCGTCCTCCCCTTGGCTGCACCTTAAATCTATGTCCATAAAAACTATGATGATGAGGACCAAGCACTTGCTGTGGTTGTACAGGGGCCTACAGGCGAGACCTGCCCTGATCCTGAAGAACCCCTGACAGGAAAACCCGAGACTCATGGTCGAATGCCTTCTACTGGTTCACAACAAACATGTAGACTGGTTGGACAAACTCTGACGTACCCTCAAATATCATTGAAAAAGTAAAAAGCAGGTCCAGCTTTCCAGGACCAGGACGAAAAACCACATAGTTCCTCCAGTATCCGACATCTGAATGAACGACAGACTCCCCTCTGCAGTAAACTGGCATAGACCTTATCAAGGAGGCTGAGAAGCACGATCCCCCTGAAGTTGGAGCCCAATCTCTTCTTGAAGAGGGGAAACCCCACACCAGTCAGCCAATCCAGGAGCACTGTCCATCCAGCTGGCTAATAAAAAGCACGCCTCATCTCCTGATGATTTACCTGTCCAACCCTACACGAGCATTTCTGACATTTTCTCTCTTTATCAGCACAGGAACCACGACCTCTGACCCTCAGACTCATCTACATGCAACGAGCTAACTGCGCTAATGCACTAGTCCCCAACAATGTAATTGAGCATTGCTGGCACATCCAACATACTGTTTTACTTTAGTCCATGACGCGCTTACCTTCAGGGTCACATGAAGACCAAAATAGTTCCAAACGCCAGATCTGAATGAGGGTGGGGGAGGTTCAATTTGCCATGTTGCAACAAGCTTAGCTTCCGTCTCGCTAGCTTGTCCTGCGCTCAGTGAATCTGCGTTCGACTACTCCGCCTAGGCTGCATGTCGAGTGCAGATCCACCGAGCGCTCAACACAGACAGCATCGTCAGAAGGAAAGTTGATAAAATAAATTAAAAATGTTGTATTGTTCATACATATGCGTACCGAACCGAAAGCACTGTATCGAACGGTTCAATATCGATACGAGTATTGTTGCACCCCTACTATATATGTATATACATATATACTAGGGGTGCAACGATACACAAAATTCACGGTTCGGTTCGGTTCGATACTTTGGTGTCACGGTTCGATATTTTTTCGATACAAAAAAAATGTTCATGCCTTTTTATTAATTTGTCATTTATTAAATTTTCACGGCACATTCTGCACCACATCTCTGTGCGTTCATCATTTGTTTGAAGCCAGCTCACCTCCTGCAACCACTTTTCAGAGAATACGCCCTTCTTTTGTGGTTCGGACTCCTTCTGACATTTCTTTGGAGGTGGAGGAACATCACAGTAATTGCTTAAAGGAGCTTCTTCGACATCTTTAAGAGTTCTAAACAAATGTCTGTCCTCCTGAAAATCTTATGTACGCAAACACGCATTGCAACTTCTTATCTTGTGCCGGTTTTTATTTTGACAGCGAATGCGCACCTGCGGACCACTTATGTGCAGCCCTGGTTATTTAGCTCGTCATATTGCAGCCACAGAAATTCTTTTGTCCATGAAACCATAAAGCTGCACTTTCTTTTTTCCTTATAGTCTGATTTGTCATAACCTTTCCGTTTTGTGGTAAGCTTTTCTTTGGCTGTCACTTCTTCACCCTGACCTGTCTTATTTGGCTCAGCAGAACTAAAATATATATCCTGCTGCTTTTACACACGCACTAACATAACGCTCAGCGATTCTCTGCGCGATCAACCTCTCACATGTTTAAGCTGCGGGAGATTTCACTTGTCATGTTTGCATAGTAAGCTAACGATTGATAAGACGATGTCAGAGGAATTGGTGCGCAAATTATCATCACTCACCAATCAGTGCTGTCGCTCTCTATACACAGTTCACGCGATTGCAAAGTGAAAGCAAAAAACAAGCAAATTCAAACGCGATTTCAATATGTCACATATTGACAGTGGCCGATGCCAATGACATAATTACCCAGCTACATTTCCGAAAGAATGCAAAAGCATTGACATATATTTTTCCTTCCTACGATAGGCCGACGGGCAGGGCAGAGATAGATTTTGGTAGCCCGACTGGAAAAAAGCCCCAGGACGTCGGGCTAGCGATTTTGCGAGCCCTGTATCTGATTGAGGAATCACTCATCTTTGGAAAAGAGAGTTTATTATGGAGAAATGTCTCTTTCCAAAATAAAAGCTATACTATACGCTTCTTCTGGGCTATATTCTCAGCAGCATATTAAACATATCAGGTCCCCATAAGGAGAATCATGTGCTAACGGCTGTCTAAATGACTCGGGTAAAGTTTGTAGCATGCGTGCTTGTTGTTTTTCTCTGCTTCCACTTGTCTTTGCACGAGGATGATGTCGGAGTAAATGTGCAGTCATATTGGTTGTGTTCCCACTAGTGCTGTCAGCGTTAATCTGAAATGACATTAACGTCACAACACGGCAAATCTCCGTTAACGAGCTACCGCGGATCACCTCATGAGTGGGGCTGGAAGACGTCAACACATTAACGAGCTAACTGCGCTAACACACTAGTTCCCACCAATTGAGCATTGCTGGCACATCCAACATACTGTTTTACTTTAGTCCATGACGCGCTTACCTTCAGGGTCATACGTCACATGAAAACCAAAATAGTTCCAAACGCCAGATCTGAATGAGGGTGGGGGAGGTTCAATTTGCCATGTTGCAACTAGCCTAGCTTCTGTCTCGCTAGCTTGCCCTGTGCTCAGTGAATCTGTGTTCGACTACTCCGCCTAGGCTGCACTGTCGAGCGCAGATCCACTGAGCGCTCAACACAGACAGCATCATCAGAAGGAAAGTTGATAAAATAAATTAAAAATGTTGTATCGTTCGATACATATGCGTACCGAACCGAAAGCACTGTATCGAACGGTTCGATATCGATACGAGTATCGTTGCACCCCTAATATATACATATACATACACACATATACATATATATATAAAAAAAAAAACACCCAGCACGCCCCTGCGGGCGGTTTATCCTTCAAGCTCGGGTCCTCTACCAGAGGCCTGGGAGCTTGAGGGTCCTGCGCAGTATCTTAGCTGTTCCCAGGACTGCGCTCTTCTGGACAGAGATCTCCGATGTTATTCCCGGGATCTGCTGGAGCCACTCGCCTAGCTTGGGAGTCACTGCACCTAGTGCTCCGATTACCACGGGGACCACCGTTACCTTCACCCTCCACATCCTCTCCAGCTCTTCTCTGAGCCCTTGGTATTTCTCCAGCTTCTCGTGTTCCTTCTTCCTGATACTGCTGTCATTGGGAACCGCTACATCGATCGCTACGGCCGTCTTCTTCTGTTTGTCTACCACCACTATGATGTCCGGTTGGTTAGCCACCAACATTTTGTCCGTCTGTATCTGGAAGTCCCACAGGATCTTAGCTCGGTCATTCTCCACCACCCTTGGGGGCGTCTCCCATTTTGACCTCAGGACTTCCAGGTTATACTCGGCACAGATGTTCCTGTACACTATGCCGGCCACTTGGTTATGGCGTTCCATGTATGCCTTGCCTGCTAGCATCTTGCACCCTGCTGTTATGTGCTGGATTGTCTCTGGGGCATCTTTACACAGCCTGCACCTGGGGTCTTGCCTGGTGTGATAGACCCCAGCCTCTATGGATCTTGTACTCAGAGCTTGTTCTTGTGCTGCCATGATTAGTGCCTCTGTGCTATCTTTCAGTCCAGCTTTGTCCAGCCACTGGTAGGATTTCTGGATATCAGCCACCTCCTCTATCTGCCGGTGGTACATACCGTGCAGGGGCCTGTCCTTCCATGATGGTTCCTCGTCTCCCTCCTCATTCTTGGGTTTCTGCTGCCTGAGGTATTCACTGAGCACTCGGTCAGTTGGGGCCATCTTCGTGATGTATTCTTGGATGTTCGTTGTCTCATCCTGGACTGTGGTGCTGACACTCACCAGTCCCCGGCCCCCTTCCTTCCGCTTAGCGTACAGCCTCAGGGTGCTGGACTTGGGGTGAAACCCTCCATGCATGGTAAGGAGCTTTCTTGTCTTTATGTCAGTGGCTTCTATCTCCTCCTTTGGCCAGCCTATTACCCCAGCAGGGTACCTGATCACGGGCAGGGCGTAGGTGTTGATGGCCCGGATCTTGTTCTTACCGTTCAACTGACTCCTCAGGATTTGCCTGACCCTCTGCAGGTACTTGGTGGTTGCAGCTTTCCTAGCGGCCTCTTCGTGGTTCCCATTCGCCTGCGGGATCCCCAGGTACTTGTAACTGTCCTCTATGTCTGCAATGTTGCCTTCTGGTAGTTCAGTCCCCTCAGTTCTGACTACCTTCCCTCTCTTTGTTACCATCCGACTACACTTCTCCAGCCCGAACGACATTCCAATGTCATTGCTGTATAGCCTGGTAGTGTGGATCAGTGAATCGATGTCTCGTTCACTCTTGGCATACAGCTTGATGTCATCCATGTACAGGAGGTGGCTGACAACTGCTCCGTTCCGTAGTCGGTATCCGTAGCCAGTCTTGTTAATGATCTCACTGAGGGGGTAGAGGCCTATGCAGAACAGCAGTGGGGACAGAGCATCTCCTTGATAGATCCCGCACTTGATGGTGACTTGTGCTATGGGCTTGGAGTTGGCCTCTAGTGTTGTACGCCACATCCCCTCCCCATTGAGTTCCTGATGAAGGCTCTTAGGGTCCCATTGATCTTGTACAATTCTAGGCATTCCAGTATCCAGCTGTGGGGCATTGAGTCATAGGCCTTCTTGTAATCAATCCAGGCAGTGCACAGGTTGGTCAGTCATATGTATATATATGTATGTTTATATATATATATATATATATATATATATATTAGGGGTGCAACGATACTCGTATCGATATCGAACCGTTCGATACAGTGCTTTCGGTTCGGTACGCATATGTATCGAACGATACAACATTTTTAATTTATTTTATCAACTTTCCTTCTGATGATGCTGTCTGTGTTGAGCGCTCAGTGGATCTGCGCTCGACAGTGCAGCCTAGGCGGAGTAGTCGAACACAGATTCACTGAGCACAGGGCAAGCTAGCGAGACAGAAGCTAGGCTAGTTGCAACATGGCAAATTGAACCTCCCCCACCCTCATTCAGATCTGGCGTTTGGAACTATTTTGGTTTTCATGTGACGTATGACCCTGAAGGTAAGCGTGTCATGGACAAAAGTAAAACAGTATGTTGGATGTGCCAGCAATGCTCAATTGGTGGGAACTAGTGTGTTAGCGCAGTTAGCTCGTTAATGTGTTGACGTCTTCCAGCCCCACTCATGAGGTGATCCGCGGTAGCTCGTTAACGGAGATTTGCCGTGTTGTGACGTTAATGTCATTTCAGATTAACGCTGACAGCACTAGTGGGAACACAACCAATATGACTGCACATTTACTCCGACATCATCCTCGTGCAAAGACAAGTGGAAGCAGAGAAAAACAACAAGCACGCATGCTACAAACTTTACCCGAGTCATTTAGACAGCCGTTAGCACATGATTCTCCTTATGGGGACCTGATATGTTTAATATGCTGCTGAGAATATAGCCCAGAAGAAGCGTATAGTATAGCTTTTATTTTGGAAAGAGACATTTCTCCATAATAAACTCTCTTTTCCAAAGATGAGTGATTCCTCAATCAGATACAGGGCTCGCAAAATCGCTAGCCCGACGTCCTGGGGCTTTTTTCCAGTCGGGCTACCAAAATCTATCTCTGCCCTGCCCGTCGGCCTATCGTAGGAAGGAAAAATATATGTCAATGCTTTTGCATTCTTTCGGAAATGTAGCTGGGTAATTATGTCATTGGCATCGGCCACTGTCAATATGTGACATATTGAAATCGCGTTTGAATTTGCTTGTTTTTTGCTTTCACTTTGCAATCGCGTGAACTGTGTATAGAGAGCGACAGCACTGATTGGTGAGTGATGATAATTTGCGCACCAATTCCTCTGACATCGTCTTATCAATCGTTAGCTTACTATGCAAACATGACAAGTGAAATCTCCCGCAGCTTAAACATGTGAGAGGTTGATCGCGCAGAGAATCGCTGAGCGTTATGTTAGTGCGTGTGTAAAAGCAGCAGGATATATATTTTAGTTCTGCTGAGCCAAATAAGACAGGTCAGGGTGAAGAAGTGACAGCCAAAGAAAAGCTTACCACAAAACGGAAAGGTTATGACAAATCAGACTATAAGGAAAAAAGAAAGTGCAGCTTTATGGTTTCATGGACAAAAGAATTTCTGTGGCTGCAATATGACGAGCTAAATAACCAGGGCTGCACATAAGTGGTCCGCAGGTGCGCATTCGCTGTCAAAATAAAAACCGGCACAAGATAAGAAGTTGCAATGCGTGTTTGCGTACATAAGATTTTCAGGAGGACAGACATTTGTTTAGAACTCTTAAAGATGTCGAAGAAGCTCCTTTAAGCAATTACTGTGATGTTCCTCCACCTCCAAAGAAATGTCAGAAGGAGTCCGAACCACAAAAGAAGGGCGTATTCTCTGAAAAGTGGTTGCAGGAGGTGAGCTGGCTTCAAACAAATGATGAACGCACAGAGATGTGGTGCAGAATGTGCCGTGAAAATTTAATAAATGACAAATTAATAAAAAGGCATGAACATTTTTTTTGTATCGAAAAAAATATCGAACCGTGACACCAAAGTATCGAACCGAACCGAACCGTGAATTTTGTGTATCGTTGCACCCCTAATATATATATATATATATATATATATATATATATCAACAAGACAGCATACATCACTGTTACAACAGCGTTTGTTTTCATTCAAAGGCTTTATGGTTTGTCCTATAATACCTGGTGGGCCGGTCTCTAGTCAAAATGACCGGGCCGATTTATTTGTCCCAGTCCAGCCCTGTTTTCTGGAAATCAGTCTTTTACAGCACTGTGTAGTGTTGTAATTCAACAATATTGGAGGGTTTTTGAGGATGAACCACCTTTCTATGTCAGAAAGGTGGAAAAACAGTCCAGGTGGCCAACCACTGGTCCGGCAGGTAACAAAGTAACTAAATACACTCTGCATAAAGATTGTAAAAGAACATTTTTGATATTAAGATGATGAAAACTGTAAAGACTTCAGATTTTATTGCAGTTTAGCCAAACCTAAAAATGGTTTAGATTGTTGGAGTGTCTTTTGCAAAGGTGACTGTGTTATGAAAAACTGTTTGGAGAAGTGCAGGAAGAGTGGTGAGAATTATTTTTCTGCTGTGAGAAATGAGCCAAAGTGATTAAGAAAAAGTGAAAGCATCTCATTTTTAAAGTGAACACAAAGCACTGTCAGATTCTTTTAGAGTCTTCTTAAAAAGACTAAAACTGATAATTAAATATCAAAAATATCAAATAACAGAATAAACTCAGCAATTATTATCCTGGAACAGGACACAGTCTGAGGTCCAAATGTTTTAGATCTCAGTGATATTGTTTCACATTTTTATGCAAACCAAAGAATGAGAATTTAGAAACATTAGTTGTTGTAGTTGTGACAGACTGCAGATTCATGAATTTTCACTAATTTGCTCAAAGACTGTTCAGAGCTAACACTGTGTCCAACTCACCAATGCTGAGAGAGCTGAATAACTCTCTATGTTAAAATATATTTCATTTAAAACACTTCTTAAATAAAGACATAAATGGTAAAAATGTTTATCAAGAACAATTTATTAATGAAAAGCAGGAATAACGTTGATAAACATTTGGATTCATATCTGTATTATTTGTGTGGTAGTTCCTCACTGTGACCACTGGAGGGCAGTGAACTCTCATCACAATCTACAGTCAACAGGACAAAAACACCACAGAGGTGTGTTTCTGTTCTACAAACCTCTGTTCATCATCAAACACTCTGCATTAAAAGTATTTATTATGCTGTAAGCTACAATATGATAACAAAAAGAGTTTAATCACAAAGTGAATCAAACAGAAGAAATTCAGAGATAATGTTTCAGGAGTAACTATCACATCACCTGATCTGTAAACGGTGATGACATCACCACGTCACACAAAGGATTAAAAAAACTTCAGTAGCTCTTCTAGCAGGTTTTATCTGAATAATAACATCACATTTGTTCCTGTATTGATGTGATGAGAAGAAATGAGACCTGCTGAGGCCTCCGATACATTTATCAGCTATAGTAGGATAATGGCTCAAATATGCAGCTGCAACATGATTTGTTTCAGTATATTTATATTTAATGATTTAAACTAATTTCATTTAAACTCTTTTAAGTTTCAATCATCTCTTACTTTCAAATTCACACTGATGTGTTCAGACTAAAGCTCTTTCAAACACCCTGTGAGCATCTTCAGCGAGCTGGTCGAGGAACAAATTCAGAATTTTGTAAGTTGTGGTGAAAGAGAGACCCATGGCTATTGGGATTCCAATAAATGGAATCCATCTGGATGCTTCCTCTGCTACAATTAATGCAGCTACGGACCCAAGTTGGGCTATCACCCTCAAGAGGAGCCCTGTAGTTATTTCTACTGCAGCCAGTGGTGAAATGATGACAACACACAGATCATCGTAGGACACACCTGTTCTGGCAGAAAGTCTCTGCAGAGACGGGACATCGAGACCAAACGCGAAAACATAATCTGTGACAGCACCAACCAGCACAGCAGCATCAACAGCAATAGAAAGACCAGGAACTGGAACAGCTGCTCCAGCTGCAGACAGAGTAGCCCAGTATTTTATTTTGGACTTCAGAGCTTCTTTCTTCTTCCTGATGATCTCTGGGTTGATGTTGGGCATGGCACACAGCAGAGCATCTCTCTTGTGTGCAGGAAGGTCTCTGTCTAAGGTCTGCTGTAAGAGAGGGAAGTCGTACAGGTGGAGCTCAAAGTTGGACACCAGGAAGACCTGTGGAGACTTGATGCCTAATCCTCTGAGTCCTGTGTCACAGAAGAAACACACAGTGTGAAGATTAAGTATGAAATAATAAATGATCTAAAACTAGGCTTTCCTATCAGTGGATTCATTGACTCCTCTGACTCCACAGAGTTATGAAGGATTATAGTTTAGTTGTGTATAGTTTAGAATAATCTTGGATCCTATCTGCTGCTGGGAATCATGGGAATGATTAGAGTGTTTTTAATGTAAGATTAATATGAAGAGAAACTGCAGCCCAGAGAGTCTGAACAATACCAAACAAACATCGAGATTAACAGCAGCAGGCAGCTGTTCTTCAAGAAACATCAAACAACTAAAGTATGTTTGTTGATGGAGACAAACACTGGAGAGAAAACTGATTATATGTTTATACATTGTTGACCCAATAAATGAATTTGATTGATAATTTTATCTTGTCAGTCAAAAATGAACAAATAAATTAAAAATCTGTTCTAATCCTAAATCTTGGTATCAGCCTGAGAGAGACAGTAGCAGTTTAATGAGTGATCAGTGTTATAAAGTTCAGCTGTCCAATAAAAGCCTGACCTCTCCAGCAGCTGCAGGAGGACAGATCTAAATAACTTTATACACTTGAAACATCAAATAAAGTTCATACAGCTTCTCTCAGTGATCACTGATAATCAAAGTAACTTGTCATTTTTCTGAGTATGTGATGATGTAAACAACAGAAAATAAAGGTTATTACATTCACACATTATTAAAGAATACATCCAGAAATTCATCTCACACTGGGATAAATGATCACTGAACACTCACCGTTAACACAGTCGTCTCTGATCTTTGTCAGAGTCCTCTCTTCACTGAAGTCTCTCTTTCTTCTCTCAGCCTTTATATCGTTGTCGATCTTTGATCGAACAAAGTAGAACTTTTTCTTCATCCTGTGAACCTCCTGAGCCAGTTTCACGTCATTTTCCGTGAAGCGAGTGTCTGAGATGATGATGAAGAAGTCAAACTTCTCAAATCCAACAAGCTCCAGGTACTTATCAGCAGGAAACTTGGTGCTGCCGATTCCAGGAAGATCCCATAAAGTAACATTGGGATACTTTGGATGGGGGTACGGTGTGACCTTCATGGTGGTTTCTGTAACACCAGTAGGAGCAGCTCCCTCCTCATCATCACATAGTCCTCTGAGGGCGTTAACAAAGGTGGATTTACCAGAACCAGATTCTCCTGTGATGGCGATATTTAGTCTGATGTTTTTCTCCTTCATCATTAACTCTTTGATCTTTGCAGCAGCTGCTCGTTGGTCATTCTTCATCAGAGCTTCATTAATTTCTTCTTTAAGTAATGCAAATCCAAACTGGTCGTCTGTGCTTGTACTTAAAGACTGAAACAGCAAAAGAGGACAAAATTTACTTTTGCGATTTTAGAGGCATGAAATGTAACTATCACAATCTAACATTATACACACAACTGGCCTAAAATGCAACAATTAAATAATTACACAAACAAAAATAAAATACCTTAAATACAAGCTGGAGCCAAATTATGGAGATTTTCTCAGTTCTCCTTCCTCAGGATTTACTAAGGTAAGCAGCAGCCAGGTGCTGCTAACTGATCAACAGGACAATGATCCTAAACACAGCAGCAATACAATCTTACCTTGAAAGCTTCTTTCTTCTTGCTGATGATCTTCAGGTTGAAACTGGGTGTAGCAAACAGCAGAGCATCTCTCTGGTGTTCAGGGAGCTCTCTCTCTAAGGTCTCATGTAAGAGAGAGAAGTCGTACAAGCTGAGCTCAAAGCTGGACACCAGGAAGACCTGTGGAGACTCGATGCCCAGTCCTCTGAGTCCTGTGTCACAGAAGGAAAACATGTTGTGACGATCACAAAAAGAAAATATAAAATGCTAGCTGTTCTTATTATTAGTTACAGAGAATTATCAGTTGATTCAGCTTCAGTTTCCTGCAACCCTGTGGAACTGCATAGTGAGTTTCAGGTTATTGTTTTGTCACAACATGCTGTTTGAATTCAGTCATTCTGTTTCCTTCAAACAGGTGTTCTCTCTCTCTGTATGCCAAGAGTGAACGAGACATCGATTTTATATATATAATTTTTTTCCCCCCCATTTTATCAGGTTTATTTGTAAAACTCATAGTTTTGGTTTTTATTAAACGTAAAAATTTCTCTTGTTAAATTGCAATCTGGTATCCTATACCTGAGTCAAAAAAACATATCCAATAATGATTTCATACATTAATTGGCAGTATGAAGAACTCAGATGATCATGTCCCAACAGGTTTATTTTGTTCATAACCAAAGGTAATGAATCTCAGAACAATTATGCATAATTAGTTGTAATAAAACATGGATTTTTTTTTTGTGCTTTTTTTTTAAATCCTCATGTTTTGCTAAGAAACTATGAAATGGAGGGGCATGGAGATCGTTTTTGGATTCTTAAAAAAAAACCCATAACATTTAACAAAAATATCCCATGCTGCTGATTTTTTTTCAGACTTATGTTATTTTGCACCTGAATGAGGTCGCTCACCTTGAATGCAGTTGTCTCTGATTTTTGTCAGAGTCCTCTTTTCACTGAAGTCACTCTTTGTTCTCTCAGCATTTATATCATCATCAATCTTTGAGCGAACGAAGTAGAACTTTTTCTTCATCTTCTGAATCTCCTGAGCCAGTTTCACGTCATTTTCTCTGAAGCGATCAGCTGAGATGATGATGAAGAAGTCAAACTTCTCAAATCCAACAAGCTTCAGGTACTTATCAGCTGAAAACTTGGTGGTGTTGATTCCAGGAAGATCCCATAAAGTAACATTACGATACTCTGGATGGGGGTACGCTGTGACCTCTGAGGTGGTTTCTACAATGCCGGTCGGAGCAGCTCCCTCACCTTCGTCACTGATGCCTCTGAAGGCATTTACAAAGCTGGATTTACCAGCCCCAGATTCTCCAGTGATGGCGATATTTAGTGTGATGTCGTCCATCCTCAGTGGCTCCTTGACTATTCAGGCAGCTGATGGTTTGTGATGGAGTTGTAGAGCTTTACTTTCTATTGTAACTGATTTGCAGTTTGAACAGCCACCCTGATCCTCGATAACTGCAGTAAGAGAGATGTAGAAAGTTATTACACAATTGGAAAAATAATAATACCTATTTTTTTTATTTCAGTTAACATACAAAACTGTATGATGTTAAGGGCATTTCAGTGTATTGAAATGGCCTTAATACATTTCAATACACTGAAAATTTAAAGTTCTTAACATTTTAGCTCTTGAAATTTCCCTGCAGGTTGACTGCCATAATACCCGAGGAGCTATGAAGACAACAAAGAAGTGTCACTGCTGGAGCTGTTGCAGTGATCACAGGTAATGTGAGGTCTTTGGACAATACAATGGAGGAGCTTACTGAGCTGATTAATCCCAAGCGGGAGCACAGAGGTTACATTCTCAGTAATCAACTGTAGGAGTTGTCCAATCAAATAAATATACCTAAGTGAGATGGAATAATATAGCAGTGTTAGCTTTTTATACCTAGTCTTGTTACAGCTACACAAGGCAGTTCATTTTTAACAGCGGTGCCGTGTGGATGCACCTGCAGGGCATCCACGATCACACCCCCCTCTGTTAACACACAGGGAATCGGTGAAAAGTCTGTTTTGAAAATACAAGTACTAGAAAGTACAGATACTTTGACCAAAAACGTTAGAGCACTTGATAAATCGAGAAGCTATTTGAAGTTTAAACATTATAGCCTAAAAATATTGCAAAATTTTATTTTGTGATCCAGAAAGAGTAATATTTTAAATTCCGCCACTCCCCGTTCCTCCGCAACTGCCTCATTTGAGTTTTGCACAAAATGCATTCTGGGATATTTGCCTGGGTTTGGCTACAGTAGCTAGTGGGCTGATTGAAGACCAAAACAACCAAACCATTCAAATTACAGACTGATCATTTCTTTGATAGTGGGCAAACTTACTAAATAACCTGGGATTCTAATAAGTTTTTTTCTGACTGTATTAATAATGTAAGCCATTCTCTGTTCTTCAGAATATAATATGATCGGATGCACTGAAACAGACGGGGGGAGGAAGTCATTCAGCAACCTCACTTGCTGAATGAGCAATTATACTGCATTCAGCAGTTAAATAACCTTTAACATCAGAGTTGTAAGTCTGAGTGTTGAGAGAGCTGCAGGCTCACATTTCCATGGCTTATCTCACTGATATATATTATATATATATATAATGAATGAATACGTGAGTGTTTGCTGTATCAGGCACATCTTCTCAGACACTATATTACAGTATTATTGGACACTAACAGATACCCAAAGAAAACACAATTAGAAAATCTGTTCCAGCAGGTGAAAATAATTACAGCATCCTCATTTTAAGGACTTTGTTATTTCTGATAGAACTTCCTGATTTCCCAGCAGGCCTCTACAGTTCTGTTTGTATTTACTATTAGGATATAATGAGTTTCAGCCTTTTTGAGCTTCATTCCTGCTTTGATTTCCCTGCTTGTCTTTCTAGGACTCACAGACACTGCCGTTTGTTAGCATTTGTCTTTTGTCTGGTTGGTTCTGCAGCACCTGCTTGTTTGTGTTGAACTAGAAGCCCCATAGGTGCTCAGCCCTGTTGTCCTCATCCACCTTTGTTGAGTCTCCCATCAGGACTTGGGTGCTTCCAGTCCATATGTGACACAGATGTTCTTCTACACTATCCCAGCCACTTGGTGGTGCCTCTCAGTGTACGCTGTCCTAGCTTGCATTTTACATCCTGTTTATTTGTCCTGGATAGTCTCCAGGGCACCTTTGCATCTTTGGTCCTGGTGTTCTAATCATTTTACAAATGATACACGCGCAAGACTCTCCAAACATCACAAACTCTTTTTAGAGTCCTGGGCCTGATTAAAAGTGAGTGGAGTAATTATAGTATGCAAGGTTTACAGCTACAGTTACTTGTATACATTTTGTAGGTAGCTAGACTGCTTTTCTATCATGTCAGTTCCTGAGGTAAGTGCATTAGATCCTCATTGTCTGAGTAAACATAGTAACAACAGCTGTGAGTTCCTTTGACATGTGTACTGGACTCTGAAACCTTGTTTGAAACCCTGAATAGGATTTTTGGTTCATCACATTTCATTGAGTGATTTTGCTAGTCCACAATTGTGCTGGAAGTACGTAGAGAATGAGGTTGTTTTTTTCCCCCCCAGAGCTAAAATGTTCACTGTGAGGACTGAAAACTGTTCCAGTCATTCTGTGAGATGTACTGTAATAACCCTATTTTGAAATTTTCGAAAATGGTATTGTTGGAGGTGCATAAGAAATATAAACTTGTGCCACATGTACAGAAGTATGCCCCCTTGTGGTATAATCCTAAAATTAAAATTGGTAAGCAGACTGTTTACTGGACACAATGGCTGAGAAGAGGTATCAGAACTGTTAGTGACCAATTTGAAGGGGGAGTTTTCATGTCGTATGAGGATATTAAAAATAAGTTTTGTTTAGAGGGTAGCAGTCATTTCTGGAAGTATTTGCAAATAAGAAACTGTTTAAAAGGAGGAGTTACAATAACATGTGAAAGTAACCTGATAGAGAATTTTATGCTACTATCCCCATTTCTGTGCACAGCTGCGAAATGGTATAATATTTGCCCATGGATTAAAAATAATATAAATAAGAGCCTGAAAAAAGCATGGGAAAGGGATCTAGGGCGTACAATGGATGAAGGTACATGGGATTCTATATTGTCGAACAATGGATTATACATTAGGGAAGCCAGGGGGAAATTTATTCAATACAAAATTCTTAACAGATACTATTATACTCCTTCAAGGCTGTATGAATGGGGATTGGTAGAGATGACTTGTGTTGGAAATGCCAACAAGCCAAAGGTACTCTGATACACGCCCTCTGGGAATGCCCGCTGGTTTTTCCAGTTTGGAACACTGCACTGAATTATTTGCAGGGGTGGACACTTTGTAACCTACCCAGATCACCTAAATTATGTTTACTAGGAGACAAAGGAGAGGTGCCGCAATTAAATAAACACCAGTTTAGAGTGTTAAGTACTGCATTGGTAACATGTGCCCGTGTCATTTTGGAACACTGGAAGGACTCCCATACTCCAACGCTTAAAATGTGGAAAGAAAGAATGATTGGGAATGTTGCGTGCGAAAAGATGCTGGGAAAAATACATCATGTGACGGAAGCTGCGCTGGAACAGTGGGACAATTTTTGCACCTACATGTCTACCTGACTTGGACATTTGAGCTTAATACAACATATGTTAAAACCTCACTGTTTTGTTTTGTTTTCTTTTTTTCTTTTCTTTATTTTTTTGTTTGTTTGCTTCTTGCTTTTGGTTGCTGCATCTTTGTATTTGCTGTTATAAAATGCAAAATCTAATAAATACTTGAATTATATAAAAGATGCTGCAGTGATGTGAACTGAAGCTTCACAACCTCTAAGAGGCCCTTTGTCATCCTAACTCAAACCCAGCAAACTCAAAGATCAGGAAAGGAGTAAAGGAATAAAGGTCAGACACAAATACTTTTAATCACCTTTCTTCACTGTGAGTACTGAAAACTGTTCCAGTCATTCTGTGAGATGTACTGTAATACTATACTGTAGGTACTTGTTCTTTTGTGTTTAACAAAGCCATCGGTTGACAACTGACATTTTAAAGAGGATGTTAGTTCATGCAACATGATCTGTTCTGCTTTTTCAGGCAGCAACGCCCACTGTTTTATGAAAACACCTGTGCTTCAGTACATCTTCTTTGCAAACAATGTAGGAACTGTGTGCTCTCCCACACAACACAGAGACCAAAGACCAGGAAACACAACACGCAAATAAGATGAGTGAGATAAAACTGGTTCCACATCTCTGAGGCTGTTTGTTTAGCTGGGTTTGGTTTTCTATCTGTCCGGGTTCAGACCTGCATGGTCAGAGGACTGGAATGGACAGATTTTAACTGGGAAATATGAAAAGAGTTGTGGGTATTTGTGTTTCTGGGTAGCCTTAGGTCGACAGTCACATAGCTGATTGTTGTTTCAATTTCAAATGGACCAGTAGAGTTGGGAGACGAGTTGACGCATGCTCAATCATAATGCTTAGCAATTGGCAGAAAGCAGATGCTGTTCATCTGCACATTGAGTGTTTCTTCCTCGGTCACTATGTGTCATAGACCTCTCTGAACTAAATATTTGTTATAAATCTCTGGCTCTCATCCACAGCATGTCTTTTATCCCCTCTTCCTTCCCTCATCAACCAGTCGCAGCACATTCAACTCAATTCAATCCAAATTTATTTATATAGCGCCAAATCACAGCAACAGTCGCCTCAAGATGCGTCATATTGTAAGGTAGACCCTACAATAATACATACAGAGAAAAACCCAACAATCATATGACCCCTATTAGCAAGCACTTTGGCGACAGTGGGAAGGAAAGCCTTTTAATTCAGCCATTGTGCATGATCATAGTCAGTAGATGATATTAAAAATTAAATGATTAAACAGAAACAGCAGTTTAATAACCTTTAACATTAGAGTTTTATTAGAGTCTAAATTACAGTATTTTTGGACACTAACAGAAACCAAAAGAAAACTTCTCACTCACTGGAGCAGGTTTTCTAATTACAGCATCGTCATTTTAAGGAGAAAGAAAGAGAAAGTAAAGGAAGGATCCACAGGGTGGAATGTGTCCACAATTCCTTTAGTTTGGATTTCCATTTTGATTTCTTTACGATTCTGATATAGTGGGCTGGAACTACAGGTCTTATATATAACCCTGTTGTCCTCAACCACCCATCTGTGTCTCCCTTCGGGTACTTGGGGGTTTTCAATCCCTCTGTGGCACAGATGAGGAGGAAAGTTTGACAGCATGAAGCTGTAAAGAGTTACTTTGTCCTTGTTGCTTTGACCAGAGAAAATGAGATCTGCTGTAGACTGAACACAGGATCACATTATCATTTACTTACTAGTTCAGACCCAGAGCCTTTTCAAAAACCCTCTGAGCATCATCAGCAAGTGTGTCGAGGAAAGAATTCAGAGCTTTGTAGGTTACAGCAAAAGACAGACCGGCTGATGCTACAAGTCCGACTATTGGAATCCATCTAACACTTTCTTCTGCTGTCATAAATGCAGCTATGCATGCTAGTTGGGTCAACACCCTAATGAGGAGCTCTGGAGTTATTTCTACTCCAGCCAATGGTGACCTGACAACAGCACAAAGATCAGCATACGGCACATCTGTTCTCTCAGCAACAGATGTGCTGAGAGAACATCTGTTGCTGAGAGCTGCTGCTTGAAAGACAGGAAGGGCAAAACTATGAAACACCAACAACTTAACACCAGCATGCAAAAGGTAAAGAACAGGTGACTGAAGAGGCTCACTGGTTGGAATTTGAGTGAATTTAACTTTATAGACAGAACTCATTTAATCAAAGGTTTACCTGCGTGCTGAGCTGTTGGAGTGATGAAAAGTTCTGCATGAAGCAGTCAGTCTGATGATAGATGAGCTGGTGGAGGGTAAATATCTCTAACCACACCCTCTGAAAACAGCGGTGAAACTGGTTTGACCACAGAGTTGTGGTCATTTGTTTGAGCAGGGATCAGCTGATCATTGCTCAAACAAATGACCTTCTCATTTGTTTGTGTTTCTCTACATCCTGCTGAGAAATGTTTATGTTTTTCATATTCTAGATTATGACCTGAACCCGTGATCTTTGTGTCTTTGTGTGGGTCACAGCACTGACTGTAAACCAGCTGATTTAAGTATAGATCACACTTGTATTCACAGCAGAGCACAAAGTCTTTACACACTGCTCCTTCTGCAGGAGAGAACTGTAAAGGAACGTTTAAATAAGTGCACGTATCGTATAATGTTTGTATCCCATGACAATAATATTTAATTAAGGCAAAATATATTTGGACGGATCTTTTGCTGCATATGTGCTCTGATCCGTCACTCTTTCATATCTGCTCACATATATTAATGCCTCTCAGGACATTAATATATGTAAATCTATGAGAGCTACACTCTCTGATGACATCAGTATTTAATAGAATATTATTCAATTTTCTTTTATTTATATAGCACCAAATTACAACAACAGTCACCCTACAATAACACATACAGAGAAAAACCTAACAATCATATGACCCCCTGTGACCAAAGACTATATTACCCATGGCTCTATGAATGTCCTTCCACAGGAATTATGTCCATTGATTCTTTAATTCTTCTCACAGATTTATTACTTTTATCAGCTGGATTTGAAATGATCGTAGTCATTAGATGATATGAAAAATGAAATGATTCGACTGAAACAGCAGTTAAATAACCTTTAACATTAGAGTTGTAAGTCTGAGTGTTGAGAGAGCTTCAGGCTCACATTTCCATGGCTTATATCACTGATATAATGAATAATAGTTGAGTATGAGAGTGTTTTGCCATATCAGGCACATCTTCTCAGACACTATATTACAGTATTACTGGATACTAACAGATACCAAAAGAAAACTTCTCACACAATTATTCACTTACTTGAACAGGTTTTCTAATTACAGCATCCTCATAGAACTTCCTGATTTCCCAGCAGGCCTCTACAGTTCTGTTTGTATTTACTATTAGGATATAATGAGTTTCAGCCTTTTTAAGCTTCGTTCCTGCTTTGATTTCATCACTGTCCCTGCTTTTCAGGGAGTTTTTAGGACTTCCTGATAATAATGAATTGCAGTCGTCCAGCCTGGAAGTAATAAATGCATGAACTAGTTTTTCAGCGTCACTCTGAGACAGGATATTTCTTTAGAGATGTTGTACAAATGGAAGAACGCAGTCTTACATATTTGTTTAATATGTGCGTTGAAGGACATGTCCTGGTCAAAAATGACTCCAAGGTTCCTCACAGTGTTACTGGAGGCCAAGGTAATGCCATCCAGAGTAAGAATCTGCTTAGATACCATATTTCTAAGCTTTTCAGCGCCGAGTACAATAACCTCAGTTTGATCTGAATTAAGAAGCAGAAAGTTAGTGGCCATCCAGGTCTTTATGTCTTTAAAACCTCTTAAGCCACAAGGGGGTTTCTGAGCTTCTGGCCCTTTTCTGCAGCGTGCATAGAGCGTTTGATTGGCCTCTGGCCCTTTAAACTCCGAGGGGCTGTAACTTTGGTTTCTTTTGGTCAATTTGCGTGATTGACACCTCTTTTTAATGTTTGAGCCAATAGATTCACAGTGACGATGCCACGTTCACGTCACTCCAACCAATCAGACGTTGTAATGCCAAAACCCACGTGGGCCCAAATTTACTGCATGTGGCGTCTGTCCAGTCACGTGTCTGTAGGTGGGTCTAAAATTGAGGTTGTTGACGGAAAATGGCTCTGATGCGGCTAGGTAGGCATGGCAACTACTGGTAATCACGTGGCTACCGGCTACCGGCGAAAATAACAGAGGAAATCCGGACGGTAAGCCAATTTCTGTCTTAGCATTTGCGCCGCTGTGTGTTTTTGTGGTCTTCTTTTGTGGCTCATTCAGTGAATTTTGGTCTGATCGTGGTGAAACTTGGTGTGTGGAGTTATTGATAGCCCTGGAAGCTAACCAGCCTATCTTTAGCCGGTTATGTGAAGTCTGAAGAATTTCTGGTTCGGTTTTGTTTGTTTAGCGGACTTCTGCTCATTTACGTAACTGCTCGTTTAATCACGGCTTGTTTTTGGTGTGTTTGGTGGTTGTAGAAATGGTTTATATAACATTTTAGCTGAGATTCAGAGGTTTCTGTGGATACCACACATGTCTGGACTTATAATTTCTCATCCCGTGTTATAACCGATTAAACGTAATCTCCTCCTTTTTGCCCCCGGAACCGGGGACGTGGGGCTTAAGTGGTTAAGACATTCCTGCAGTTTAACTAATTGGGGTGTGTTTTCTGGCTTCATGGACAGAGAGCAGGGTGCCATCTGCATAATACTACAAATGTGTGCCATGCCTTCCAATAATAGTGCCTAAGGGAAGCATGTAAAACTAATCGTTTGTGATGTCAGTGAAGAGCATCAGTTGTAGCCGCAAACAGCAGCAGAATAAGCGAAATGATTAGCAAGAAAAGGGGAGAAGATAGATGTTAGGTCTGCACTCGCTGGTTCAGAGATTTATCCCCATGAACGAAGCAAGATAGAGCTCGATCAGTTTCAAACTTGCAAGGGAAGCCGGCTGGATCAGCATCTTGGAGCTGAAAGCTCTTCACCTGATCCTAGCCAACTCCAAAAAAAACAGTGTCCCCTTGCAGCCTTTGTTCAGTGACAAACAGTTACACAACCCCCCATTGTAAAACCCCTTTGGGTTTTTTAATGACAGAGACCATTTAACAGCTAATATAGGAACTCGTCCTATTCACACAAATAATGTGAAACCACACTTGCAGAACATAAAAATATCTCCATACCTGTAATATATAAACATACAGAAAATCTGCTAGGCCCAGGTCTCCTGCTAATGCACACCATTAACAAAGTAGGGGAGACCGGGGATAGTTGTAACATTTTTGACATTTCTGTCTGTAAATTGGAGCTCTTTTAAGGTAGTGGATTCAAAATGTAATGCAAAGTATTTACATGTCTCGGCTATTAAATAGTGCAGCTATTTTCTCTGCAGCACAATAACCCATTGCATGGTATGGTCTCAAACACAAAGAGTGAAATGTTACAATTAACCCCATAGTCTGGGTTAGTTGTAACATATCCTGGGGTGAAATGTAACACAATGAAATAAGGGTACTGACAAAACATTAACATGTAATCTTTGTTTATTCAACACATGAATGCACTTAGAGCCATTTATGTAACTGTGTGTGTGTGTGACAGAATGCAGAAATCTAGCGTTTGAACATATTCCAACCCCCCAAAAAAGACAAATTATGGAATTTTCTGCAACTGAATATTTCATTAATTTTGGTTGGTCTTCCTTGAGTTTGGCCTCATTGGCTCAGTGGGCATTATAACCTACAACTCTTGCACCAATGAACATAACAATGAAGCTGAAAAAATGTAGTTGTTCACCAGCATCGCAATTCCATTACTTTTTATCATGGCTTTCCTTGGTGTGGTTTGCAAAGTGCTTCAGAAAGATGAGGAAATCTGTTTCTTGCACCCATCCTGATTTATTTCCACTACCAGTACTTCCTACTGGTCCATCTCTTACACAGTGGTCTGCATAATGTATGTGTGGGAACACAAACAGTGGAGGAATTGTGTTGCCAATGGCATTAACCGCATATACAAATGCGACCAGTGAACCTCTCTCTGCTGATGTCGTTGCCCCAACTTGTTTAATATAAGTTAAAGTAATAGTGTGGTAAGTTGTAACATCTGCATTATTGTTACAACTGACCCAGACTGCTGCTGTTACAACTGACCCAGACTCCTATAGCCATGAACTAGCTAACATTACAGCCAACGGCTAAAACATTAGCACTAAAGACCTACACAGAATATATCCCCATACACATACAAATAACATAATTTAAGTTTGATGAGTTTAACTGCAAAGCAGATAATGCTATTAGAAATTGAAATAAAGTAGAAAAACTTACTTTTTGGCATACAAATTACTTTTTTTCCATGTTAAATTGTCTGTGTTTGACCAAATGTGCTGATTTTTCACATGTGATAGCAGAAATGAATTGGGCATGCACAGGATGAGTCACATCATTTGAAACTTAGCCCTGATTGGAGATATTGGAAGTGTTACAACTGACCCACGTTACAACTATCCCCGGTCTCCCCTATAGTGTCACGTCACGGTGTGTGCAGGGAGTGAAGAGAGGACCCAAAAGCAGGACTCGCAGGCTGGTGAAGGATGTGGATGGTGTTTGTTATAAAGACTGGACTGAATGAACGACTGACAGGACAATTGAATGGCTGAACTGAACCGGAAACATACGTGGGATTGACAAGGAACTGAGGGCAACAGAGGACTTAAATACACAGGCTGGTGATGATGACAAGAGACAGGTGAGTGCACAGCTGAACTCAATCTGACTAATAATACACAGGAAGTATAACTATACATAATACACGGAGACAGATGACTAACACAATAGAACAGGAAACATAAACATATGGAAAATAAACAGGGAAGATGAACAAACTGAAAACACTAAGTCAGCAACCAAGGAATCCTGACTTACACCAGAGATTTCTTTCACCTGCTGCTAGCGACCCAGCTAACTTAGTATGCTAGCATTATAGTTTTGTCCTTGAGATAAAATTCATTAAAAACATTTGTTAGCGAACTGCCCTCTACAAAACTCACATTGAAAGAGTCAGATATAAGTCAGACTGCTAAAATGTAGCAGTTTCGTCATATTCAAATTACAATTAATGGCCTTCAGAAACTTTTATTAGCTGAGAGCAATGCGACAGTGACCTCTCTCTTGTCCTGTGGCAATGTGAAGTGCGAAGGAGACTGGAGCCAAAATGGAAACTCTTCAGGCAAAACTCAACTCAGAAACAGCTTTATTGCTGGAGTGCTGAAGACATAGAACTAAACGGGGGGAATACAGGAACCTAAACTAACAAACGAAACACACAGCAAAGTATGAGAGAGATCACGATGCAGGACAGATGAAGACACAAAGTTATTTTTGTTAATATTGGCAATAGTGAGAAGTATTATTGTTGGGTTTGATTATATTTAATATACGCCATCCAGTTAAGGTAAATGTCATGTTTTTACTTGTTAGAATCTGATGAGCAATATTTTATTTTATTTTTTGTTTTTCTGTTTTCCCCCTGAGGAATTTCCATCTTAACTTGGTCAGTGACCCTAAAAGCTAGATCAGCAAAAGCTTAGCCTTCAGTTGGGACACACAAGTTGGTGAAGTCTTAGGGTAGAGGCCTGACAAAGTGCAATCCAATTACATGACAAAAACAGTTTTCCAAAGCAGCCAACACCCACACCTTTCCTGCCTCCACTGCCACCATGTGCCCCCTTTACATTTCTGTCTGCGCCCTCATATATGCCTGTCTGGAACCTGCCCAGCCAGTCCGTGAAAATATAAAAAGGTTGGGGACCGCTGTACTAGCAGGTTGCTAAGTAGACATCCTTGTAGTGGTTTAAAATGTATCACTTATTCTTTCAGTTTCCTTGTCAGGAAACAGCTTCCTGTTCAGCTGAAACGCCTCGGGTTTCAGTAATAATGTCCGTGACAGCACCTTATACAATAATGACTGAGCTCAGAAAGTTATCTAAAAGAAAAGAAAAAACCCAAACTATTTTCTGAGGCAGTGGTTCTCTGCTCTGATTCACCTGCTCAGAAAAATTTGAACAAAGTCTTGAAAACACACATTTTCTCTTTTACTCATCACAAAACATAAACAAGTTTTTACGGAGTGAAGTAAGCTGGGGGAGCTGCTGCTTGAAAGACAGAGCAAAACTATGAAACATCAACTGTCACAGTCTGGCGGCGGCAGACTGGAGTGATGAAAAAAAGACCCAAAATACAGACACCAAGGCAAGCTAAACAAAACTTGAATGAACAGAAAGCAAGCAGTTTAATATGGCTGATAGACAAATACAAAATAATACGTGAGGCAAAAAAAAAAAAAACCCAGAGAATAAACAATAACATAAAAAACTCAAAACATGAAACCTGGCGTGGATACAAAGATACCTGGCGCATGGAACATGGCAGAAAGGACAACAGACGATCTGACACTGAACAAAGGAGGACAGAGGACTTAAGTACAGAGAGAAATAATGAGGGGATGGGGAACAGGAGGGAACACAGCTGGGCCAAAGCAGACCTAAAGAGACATGGGGAAGCAAAACTAGATACACTGCGCATAGGACAAGGACTTTCACAATAAAACAGGAAACAGAATGGAAAGCAGACATGACAACACCAACTTGATAACATAAGACACGCAGCATGAAACACATAAAGGGTCAGGGGAACTTAAATACAGGGGGAAAACACAAGAGGAATCTAATAAACAATTTAACTTGGCTAACCTAATGAACTTCAACATGAACATGAACATCAAAATAAACTCAAAAACGCTGGGTCAACAGACCCAGGAATGAAACATCAACAACTTAACACCAGCATGCAGAAGGTAAAGAACAGGTGACTGAAGAGGTTCACTGGTTGGAATTTGAGTGAATTTAACTTTAAAAACAGACTGAATTCAGACAGTTTGATCAAATGATGGAGGTTTGCAAGTGCTGAGCTGTTGGAGTCATGAAAAGTACTGCATGAAGCAGATGATGGCTGAGCTAGTGGAAGTTAAATATCTCTAACCACGCCCTCTGGAAACAGCAGTGAAACTGGTTTGACCACAGAGCTGAGCTCCCTACTCAAACAAATGAGGTCATTTGCTTTTTGTTTCTCTACCCCCTGCTGACTAACGACATTTGAATGTTTTTCATATTCTAGATTATGACCTGAACCAGTGATCAAACCAGGCAATGTGTCTTTATGTGGGTCACAGCACTGACTGTAAACCAGCTGATTTAAGTATAGATAAGTCTTTACACACTGCTCTTTCTGCAGGAGAGAACTGTAAAGGAACTTTTAAATAAGTGCACGTATCGTATAATGTTTGTATCCCATGACAATAATATTTCATTAAGGCAAAATATATTTGGACGGATCTTTTACTGCATATGTGCTCTGATCCGTCACTCTTTCATATCTGCTCACATATATTAATGCCTCTCAGGACATTAATATATGTAAATCTATGAGAGCTACACTCTCTGATGACATCAGTATTTAATAGAATATTATTCTATAACCATGAACGTCTTCTTCCATACGACTTCTGTCCATTGATTCAGAAGACCCTTATGAAGAGAACATCGAGGGAAATCAAATCAAATCAATTTTTCCCAGTGGATGAGAGGGTTTGTTCCCTGCGCCTTGAAGTCGGGGAACGGGTCCTGACTGTCATCTGAATTTGTATTTACAAATTTCTAAAGTTAAGCCTTTCCTCTTCCCCAAGGTCCTTGAAAAGCTTATTCATGCATTCATTACCTCTAGACTGGACTATTGTAACTCCCTCTATTTAGGCCTCCCCCACTCCTCTCTTCACCGGTTGCAATTAGTACAGAACGCTGCTGCACGTCTTTTATCGGGTGCCAGAATGCATGACCATATGACTCCAGTTTTAACCAAGTTACACTGGCTCCCTGTGAAATTTCGCATTGATTTTAAAATTCTTTTATTCACTTATAAAGTCTTAAATAACACTGCCCCTAGCTATTTAACAGATCTTCTTCATTTGTATAATCCTATAAAAGCACTAAGATCTTCTAACCAGATGCTCTTAATGCAACCTAAGTCTAGGTTGAAAACCAGAGGCGACCGTGCCTTTGCTATTGCAGCTCCTAGACTGTGGAACAACCTCCCTATTGCCATTCGCTCTTCTGAGACTGTTCAGTCTTTTAAATCTCGTTTAAAGACCCATCTTTTTACTCTGGCTTTGATGTAAGATAGTTTGATTATCATTTGGTTGGTTTCTATGTTTGTCTCGTCTTACCTTGTATTTGTCTTATTTTATTTTTATTTTATTTTTTTTTTAATTTGTGAAGCGCTTTGATAAAAACTGTTGTTTTTAAATGTGCTATATAAATACATTTTGATTGATTGATTGGCGGGCTGGGGTGGGTATTCTAATATCCCCTCGGCTTGCTGCCGGTACGTTGGGGTTTTTCCCGGTGGATGAGAGGGTTTGTTCCCTGCGCCTTAGGGTCGGGGAACGGGTCCTGACTGTCATCTGCGCTTATGCGCCGAGTGGCAGTCCAGAGTCCCTGGGGGGGTGGGGGGGTGCTGGAAGGTCCTCCACCTGGAGACTCTGTCGTCCTGCTGGGAGACTTCAATGCTCACGTGGGTAATGACAGCGAGACCTGGAGGGGCGTGATTGGGAGGAACGGCCTCCCGGATATGAACCCCTGCGGTGTTTCGTTATTGGACTTCTGTGCAAATCACAGTTTGGCCATAACGAACACCTTGTTTGAACATAAGAGTGTCTATAAGTGCACGTGGCACCAGGACGCTCTAGGCCGTAGGTCGATGATCGATTTTGTAATCGTATCACCAGACCTGCGACCATATGTTCTGGACACTCGGGTAAAGAGAGGGGCTGAGCTGTCAACTGATCACCACCTGGTGGTGAGTTGGATCAGGTGGCGGGGGAGGACGCTGGACAGACCCGGTGCACCTAAACGCGGAGTGAGGGTGTGCTGGGAACGTCTAGCAGAGGCCCCAGTCCGCGAGATCTTCAACGCACACCTCCGGCAGAGCTTCAACAGCATTCCGAGGGAGGCTGGGGACATTGAGTCCGAATGGACCATGTTCAGCATCTCCACTGCCGAAGCTGCTGCATTGAGCTGCGGTCGCAAAGTGGTTGGTGCTTGCCGTGGTGGTAATCCACCAGGCTGAAGAAGGAGTCCTATCGGGCTTGGTTAGCCTGTGGGACTCCGGAGGCAGCCGACAGGTATCGACAGGCCAAGCGGAATGCGGCTCGGGCAGTGGCTGAAGCAAAAAGTCGGGTGTGGGAGGAGTTCGGAGAGGCCATGGAAAAAGACCTTCGGACTGCCTCGAAGAGGTTCTGGCAAACCGTTAGGCGTCTCAGGAGGGGAAAGCGGTGCTCTACCTGCACTGTGTATAGTGAGGGCGGAGCGCTGCTGACGTCGACTGAGAAAATTGTCAGGCGGTGAAAGGAATACTTCGAGGACCTCCTTAATCCCACTGACACGTCTTCTGAGGAGGAAGCAGAGTCTGGGGATGAGGGGAATGACCCGCCAATTACCGGGGGCGAGGTCACTGAGGCAGTTAAACAACTCCTTGGTGGCAGAGCCCCTGGTGTTGATGAGGTCCGCCCCAAGTTCCTGAAGGCTCTGGACGTTGTAGGGCTGTCTAGGTTGACACGCCTCTACAATGTTGCGTGGAGATCAGGGGCAGTATCCGTGGACTGGCAGACCGGGGTGGTGGTCCCCATCTTTAAGAGGGGAGACCGGAGGGTGTGTTCCAGCTACAGGGGGATCACACTCCTCAGCCTCCCGGTTTTCCACCCGGTTGGGGTGAGAAAAGGAAGACAGGATGAACGAACCGGAGCAATCAGATCTGTTTTGATTTCTTTGAGGCCAGCCACATCAGCTGAAGACAGGAAGGATCATTTTCATGTGTTATTCTTTCTCAAATATTTGGTTTACATCACATCAAAAATCATCAGCACAATCTTTTATATTTTATACACAAGCAGTTGTTTTTATACCATCCGGGAAATTTATAACGCCCCTTCATGCGTTAAGCAGATACAATATCTGCATACGTCAAATCAAAACCACAATGACTTTTAACACAGTTTGAAAAAGCAACATCGCCTCGTCTCCATGCCAGGTGTCTTCCTGTCGCTGCCGGACGCTCGCCTATCGTCTGGAACATCAGGCACACATTCTGCAACAAACTGTTCTTTTGCAGGCACAATTTTGCAGTTGCAAGCTTTTACAAAATATTATTTGAACCTTCACCTACCCCTGAGTCTAACTGCTGTGTAAGTGTGTGTATGTGTGGCTTGACCTCACACGAACTTTGTCTTATGAGAAGAGAGGCCAATTCTCATGTGCATAATAACCTAACTGAAACTATATCTGTAATATGTTGAATAAATGTTTTAATCAAGAACCTCTACTAAAAGCTTAATCAAAAGATATAAATGAATAAAAAACAATAATGAATAACCTGGTTATTCAAATAGCATCCTCCCAACAGCTCCTCAAAGTAACTTACACTTAGACTCTGCTTTAGCTTCACTTTCACAAGCACGCTCTGCAAAAGCCTGCGCTTCTTGTCTACTTTGGCACAGAGCGTACTCAGAGTTAGGCTTTTCTTTTATAATGCAATATAATCTGCATATAAACATTTAAGATTATGAAAAGCATTCAAAAGCATTTAAGATTATAGATTTAACTCAACAGTTTAAAGTGGTTATAACTGCACCTGTAATAAAGGCTAATTGGGTGCCAATATGTTTAAACATCTGAATACAATATCAATGCTGTAGATTATGTTATTAATGCAATAGTAATGATGATGACCATGAACAATAGCAGTAAAATATTTCTCTGATCTCCACACCGAAAAATAGCTTTACTTTGTTGTCTGGGTCAACTTTGCTAGCAGAGACAGAGAGAGGCGTTGAAAGGCTGCTCCAACGGAACTTATTGTTTTTGGAGGAAAACACGAACACGGTGTACAGTCGAGTCTTAATAGCTTACTTACAACTGGGCTCGTCAGGCTCTCTTCTTGGCTGCAGTGGTTATTATTATATTTACATGCTTCCAGCTCCCGTTTCTGCTCGATGACAGCTCGTACTTTTCCACTCGCCTTTTTCTCCCACTTCGCGCTCACAGACACATAACGGGTACGGCAGTCCATTCTCCCTGCAGCACGGACTACACTGCCTATGATGCTACATTCTTTAGAGCTATACCTGTAGCATTCTGCCTGTTAGCTTAGCACAACAACAACAAAAAGGCCTCTCTCACCCAGGAAACACGCAGAGCGAGAGCGTCACCCTGTAACCATGGCAACGCTGCCTGGAACAACAGAACGTAGCTGTCAAACAAAACCCAAACAGTCCTGACCCGCCACAATATGAAACAGGGAAGTACCGCCGTGTAATCCATTTATTTCAACAAAGTAACTGTATTCTAAATACCACCTTTTTAAACGGTAACTGTAACGGAATACAGTTACTCATATTTTGTATTTTAAATACGTAACGGCGGTACATGTATTCCGTTACTCCCCAACACTGTAGGTGTATATATGTTAGGGGTGCAACGATACACAAAATTCACGGTTCGGTTCGATACTTTGGTGTCACGGTTCGATATTTTTTCGATACAAAAAAAATGTTCATGCCTTTTTAATTTGTCATTTATTAAATTTTCACGGCACATTCTGCACCACATCTCTGTGCGTTCATCATTTGTTTGAAGCCAGCTCACCTCCTGCAACCACTTTTCTCAGAATACGCGCTTCCTTTGTGGTTCGGACTCCTTCTGACATTTCTTTGGAGGTGGAGGAAAACCAAAGTAACTGCTTAAAGGAGCTTCTTCGACATCTTTAAGAGTTCTAAACAAATGTCTGTCCTCCTCCAGAAAATCTTATGTACGCAAACACGCTTTGCAATTTCTTATCTTGTGCGCGTTTTTTATTTTGACAGCGAATGCGCACCTGCGGACCACTTATGTGCAGCCCTGGTTATTTAGCTCGTCATATTGCAGCCACAGAAATTCTTTTGTCCATGAAACCATAAAGCTGCACTTTCTTTTTGCCTTATAGTCTGATTTGTCATAACTTTTCCGTTTTGTGGTAAGCTTTTCTTTGGCTGTCACTTCTTCACGCTGACCTGTCTTATTTGGCTCAGCAGAACTAAAATATATATCCTGCTGCTTTCACACACGCACTCACATAACGCTCAGTAAAGTTTGTAGCATGCTGCTTGTTGTTTTTGTCTGCTTCCACTTGTCTTTGCACGAGGATGATGTCAGAGTAAATGTGCAGTCATATTCGTTGTGTTCCCACTAGTGCTGTCAGCGTCAATCTGAAACGGCAAATCTCCGTTAACAAGCTACTGCGGATCGCCCCGTGCGTGGGGCTGGACGGCCAACATGTTAACGAGCTAACTGCGCTAACGCACTAGTTCCCACCCATGTAATTGAGCATTGCTGGCACATTCAACATACTGTTTTACTTTAGTCCATGACGCGCTTACCTTCAGGGTCATACGTCACATGAAGACCAAAATAGTTCCAAACGCCAGATCTGAATGAGAGGAGGGGAGGTTCAATTTGCCATGTTGCAACGAGCTTAGCTTCTGTCTGCTAGCTTGTCCTGCGCTCAGTGAATCTGCGTTCGACTACTCCGCCTAGGCTGCACTGTCGAGCGCAGATCCACTGAGCGCTCAACACAGACAGCATCGTCAGAAGGAAAGTTGATAAAATAAATTAAAAATTTTGTATTGTTCGATACATATGCGTACTGAACCGAAAGCACTGTATGAACGGTTCAATATCGTATCAGTATCGTTGCACCCCTAATATATATATATATATATATATATATATATATATATATATATATATATTAGTCGCACAATTTGTACATACATTAGCCGCACCTGACTAAAAGCCGCAGGTGTTTCAATGTTGACTTATCATATGTAAGAGAATATGTACAAAGGGAATTGTCAGGAAAGAGATGGCTGTTTGGAGACACACCCCTTTTATTAATATTTTGAAAAACAAGTTATGGGTACATATTTGCATAACTTTTTAGGGTATATGTACACGTGTCGGTAATTACAAGTACGAAACATGTACTGTGCTTCATAAATGAGTAACAAATGGAGTACATAACAATAACCTACAGCACACCAGAAAAATAGATTCGGACTACCTTTTAGGCTCAGGTGCAGTGACACGGCTTTAACAAGAAGAAAAGTCAGTCATTCACCACCATCTTTCTGCGCACTAAAACCACCAAAGTCCTCTTCTCCAGTGTCGGATACGAACAGGCTCAGGATGGCTACGTCATCCACTCTCTGCTTCTCTCCTTCGTTGTCACTTTCAAAACCAAACAAATCCTCATTGTCAGTGTCAGAGTCGAACACCCTCAGAAGGGCCGTGGCGGTGTCCTCCTGTCCATCATGCAGCAGTCCAGCCCTTCAAAATCCGTTGGTGATCATGGATGTTTTCACACTTTTCCTATTTAAACTATTTAAAATGTCATCTTTTTCCTTTTAAACAAATTAAAATGAAACAACACAAAACACTGCAAACCACAACACAATTAAATAGAAATTAAAATATGAAAACAAAAAGAAGATGCATATTCTCTGTCATATGGACCTGCATGAATAAACTTTCTGAATCCTTTATCATCCGCAACTGAAAATAGTTTTGGATGATTACTATACCTTTCGAATGTGACGTTGTTGTCCCTGGCTCTATTTCTCTCTCTTTCCTTCTGGCTCTGTTCCTGTGCTACTGAGTGTAACTACCGCCCCTCCCCCCTCTTCCCAGCGCAAGCACAAGGCTCGAGTGCGGAGTGAAGCGGGAAAAACAGTGCGAGATATAGGGTGAGAGAAAGAAAAGAAAAAAACCCACAGCTCACAATAAGGAGCCTGCTCGTGTTGTTCACTTCAAAGAGCCATTTCATTTGCGACTGACACATCACTAATTACCAGACCTAGTGACTACTAGCAGGCCTTCATATGAAACATGGAGATTCTTCTCTTCTCTGTCCTTCTCTGTCTTTGCTAACAACTCCCCAAGAATTGGTATGTCCCAGCCCAAAACAATCTGGTAGGGAAGTTTATCCATTACTCCAACTGTAAGTACACACTCCTTTTTATTAACTTGAAGGCAAACGTTGGCAATAGGATAATCAACATTATCACCGTGAACACACGAGACTTTCACTTTACCACAAAATGTGATGTCACTAGGGAGACAATCTTGCCTGACATGAGTGCGGCTACTGCCTGAATCTAAGAGGGCAACACACGGCTTTCCCTCAATGAAAACACAGATAGTGTGCTCCTGATCACTTCAGGGTACTAGAGACTCAGTTTCTTCCTCTAGCAAGTCAAAAACACTGTGGTGAAAGACACATGTAAGTCTTACTAACTAACACAGGGGATGAACTGGGTATTTCCTGTCATGTACCCTTTTTGTGGGCGTCGGGCTGCAAGGAAAGCCTCTGCCATCATTGCAGCTTCTTTTGAAGTGGTGGGGTTGTGCTCATTTACCCAGGTCCTAAGGTCCGGGCTAGGACCTGGGTGAAAGCTAGAGCAGCAGTTTAGTGACAGCTGAGAGGAAGAGGTTGGATAAACTCATCAGGAAAGCCAGCTCTGTTCTAGGATGACCCTGGATCCAGTGCAGGTGGTGGAAGACAGAAAGACTCTGCCCGAGAAGATATCTCTGATGGACAGAGTCTCCCACTCCATGCATGTAAATGTTGCTGAACTGCAGAGCTCCATCAGTGACAGACTGCTGCATCATAGATGCATAAACGAACTGAAAGCCTAACAAACACAGGCCCAGCTTTCCCTCCCTTTTTGAAAGTCAAATGAGTTTCTGGTACAAGTTCTCCAAATCAAAGAGGATAGAACAAAGAGAACATTCTTTGGTTTAGACTCACTGTCTACTGCATGCTCACAACTGTACAGCCTAAAATTAAGCATAAAGAGGAAATTAATGCATCTCTGAAAGGTCTGTTGTTCCTCTAACTGTTTTAAGATGTTGTTAATATGTCATTTAAAGAAAAGTGTCATCCATGTTCTTTTCAAAGGAAACAAACCTAAGCACACCTCAGAGGTTATCTCCCATTTGTCCAGAAAGAGTTATTTATAGCTACGTGCATAATTTAAAAGCCTGTAAATGTAAAATCTAAAGTTGAGCAGACAGAAAAAGCAGCTCCTCCTCCTCCTCTCCTCCCAGTCATGTATTTCAGGTAGAACCAGTCCTCCACCCTGCCAAGAGCAGAGAGAACATCCACTAACATTAAACCTGTCCTTTACAGCTGCAAGCAAAACATTTATGTTCTTTATTCAATATTTAATAAATCTGGAATTTACAGGAAAGTGTCATCTTTGCTCCAGCCTCATCAGGAAGGAAGACACTCCAGTGACTAATACTTGTGTAAGTGTTACAAATTATTAATAATACACAAGTGTGTTACTGTTTGATTACTTAATTTTTCATCTAAACTGCTGGCCATGATCATTTCAAATATTATGGGATCAACTGTAAAATGTTCTGTTTCTTAGTGTGTGGGATTTCCATGGAGGTGCATTTAGTGTCTCTGAAGTTAATGAACATTTGAGAGGAATTTAAAAAACCCCAAAAACGAACAGATGAAGGAGATTTACAGATCCATAATATTAGTATTAAATATTGACAGGATTGTACTATGCAAAATGTCAGGTACATTACATTTCTCTTCCGATTCAGTTTGTGAGTGAAGTCTTTTATCTCTGCTGTGCTCACTTCACCGTGCTCTATACTTCTTGTGTATCAGCTGGTTTACAGATATAACTGTGGCTAACATAAAGACACACTGGCTGTTTTAGGCTATATCTTTGTTTGCCGTTTTATAATCTAAAAAGTAAAAAAAAAAAAACATCTAAAAACTGTTTACTCCGTGTGAAATGAACACAGTAAACCAGCATGTCTTTTTGGCCAGTAGTCTAAGGAGCTTGGAAAGAAAAGCGTCTGGACGTCTTTACGTTGCTTGAAGACGTTTCACCTCATATCCCAGAAGCTTCTTCAGTTCTGTGGGTCAAATGGTGGAGAGTCCCAGATTTAAGCCCTGTGAGAGTTTCCCCCAAAGAGGGACATTGGACTCCCTATTTATCCTCTACCTAATCACATGAGCCAAGGTGTGAAAATGGGTGTAGGTCACAATCAGCCAAGGTTTCGGGTGAACTCATTGTGAAACCTAGCCCCACCCTATCATGTGATTCATGATATCACCTGATAGGGTGGAGCTAGGTTTCACAATGACCTACGAACTACGGTGACCTGGATGACTGAGAACCTTCACAGACATATTTAGACAGTAGAAACCATAAAACAGAGTTTATTAAACAGTGTCATATGAACAGCAAAACAGCACATTACAATACACATAACAGCAAGACAACACATAGCAAAGCACACAATGCAAACCCAGGGTGTAGAGCCTTTAACCACAAACAGCAGAGACACACAAAGTGGCAGACAGAAAAAAAGCTGGTCAATTATATCTGACCCTCCTTTTTATAGTCCACAACCCCTCCTCCAGCTGCTGGGTAACTCCCCATTCCTTGTCTTTTACTTAGTCGGTTTGAAATTTAAACTAGTAAGTATTTTCTCAACTCTACAATTGTCAACACTACCCCAATAATTAATGTAATATATTTGTCAACACTTTTCCCCAATCAGTTGTCAATCCTACCTGTACTTTGATCCTTTTTTAATCTCTGACACTTGTGTTACATAACTGTAGCAGCGGCTGGCAACAACTGTACAGCCTAAAATTAAGCATAAAGAGGAAATTAATGCATCTCTGAAAGGTCTGTTGTTCCTCTAACTGTTTTAAGATGTTGTTAATATGTCATTTAAAGAAAAGTGTCATCCATGTTCTTTTCAAAGGAAACAAACCTAAGCACACCTCAGAGGTTATCTCCCATTTGTCCAAAAAGAGTTATTTATAGCTACGTGCATAATTTAAAAGCCTGTAAATGTAAAATCTAAAGTTGAGCAGACAGAAAAAGCAGCTCCTCCTCCTCCTCTCCTCCCAGTCATGTATTTCAGGTAGAACCAGTCCTCCACCCTGCCAAGAGCAGAGAGAACATCCACTAACATTAAACCTGTCCTTTACTGCTGCAAGCAAAACATTTATGTTCTTTATTCAATATTTAATAAATCTGGAATTTACAGGAAAGTGTCATCTTTGCTCCAGCCTCATCAGGAAGGAAGACACTCCAGTGACTAATACTTGTGTAAGTGTTACAAATTATTAATAATACACAAGTGTGTTACTGTTTGATTACTTAATTTTTCATCTAAACTGCTGGCCATGATCATTTCAAATATTATGGGATCAACTGTAAAATGTTCTGTTTCTTAGTGTGTGGGATTTCCATGGAGGTGTATTTAGTGTCTCTGAAGTTAATGAACATTTGAGAGGAATTTAAAAAACCCCAAAAACGAACAGATGAAGGAGATTTACAGATCCATAATATTAGTATTAAATATTGACAGGATTGTACTATGCAAAATGTCAGGTACATTACATTTCTCTTCCGATTCAGTTTGTGAGTGAAGTCTTTTATCTCTGCTGTGCTCACTTCACCGTGCTCTATACTTCTTGTGTATCAGCTGGTTTACAGATATAACTGTGGCTAACATAAAGACACACTGGCTGTTTTAGGCTATATCTTTGTTTGCCGTTTTATAATCTAAAAAGTAAAAAAAAAAAAACATCTAAAAACTGTTTACTCCGTGTGAAATGAACACAGTAAACCAGCATGTCTTTTTGGCCAGTAGTCTAAGGAGCTTGGAAAGAAAAGCGTCTGGACGTCTTTACGTTGCTTGAAGACATTTCACCTCATATCCCAGAAGCTTCTTCAGTTCTGTGGGTCAAATGGTGGAGAGTCCCAGATTTAAGCCCTGTGAGAGTTTCCCCCAAAGAGGGACATTGGACTCCCTATTTATCCTCTACCTAATCACATGAGCCAAGGTGTGAAAATGGGTGTAGGTCACAATCAGCCAAGGTTTCGGGTGAACTCATTGTGAAACCTAGCCCCACCCTATCATGTGATTCATGATATCACCTGATAGGGTGGAGCTAGGTTTCACAATGACCTACGAACTACGGTGACCTGGATGACTGAGAACCTTCACAGACATATTTAGACAGTAGAAACCATAAAACAGAGTTTATTAAACAGTGTCATATGAACAGCAAAACAGCACATTACAATACACATAACAGCAAGACAACACATAGCAAAGCACACAATGCAAACCCAGGGTGTAGAGCCTTTAACCACAAACAGCAGAGACACACAAAGTGGCAGACAGAAAAAAAGCTGGTCAATTATATCTGACCCTCCTTTTTATAGTCCACAACCCCTCCTCCAGCTGCTGGGTAACTCCCCATTCCTTGTCTTTTACTTAGTCGGTTTGAAATTTAAACTAGTAAGTATTTTCTCAACTCTACAATTGTCAACACTACCCCAATAATTAATGTAATATATTTGTCAACACTTTTCCCCAATCAGTTGTCAATCCTACCTGTACTTTGATCCTTTTTTAATCTCTGACACTTGTGTTACATAACTGTAGCAGCGGCTGGTAATAAACCAGTCCTCATCAAGGAACAGTGCTCTTTAATGAATTCAGCACATGACTTTACATCGTAGCCGTGTGGCCGTTAACAATGTACAAGGTCTCACTCAATCATGCCAATCGACTAGAGATAGTAGTGAGCTCCTACGCTAAGAAGTGCCTCAGACTTCCCAAATGCCTAAGCAGCTTTGGACTCTACAGCGACGGGATACTGTCATTGCCCATCCCTAGCCTGGTAGAGGAGTTCAAATGTGCAAAAGTGAGGCTTGAGATGTCACTGTGGGACTCCCGGGACCCCATAGTGAGAGGCACTGCTCCCACCCTAGCAACGGGGAGGAAGTGGACCCCAGCCATATCTGTGCTACAGGCCAAATCTGCTCTCTGTCATCGTGACCTGGTGGGTCATGTCCAACAGGGCAGAGGAGGATTTGGTCTTGGAGCAGTAACACCTCGGTGGCAACAGACATCTGTAACCTAACGTCGAAAAATGGTGGTTGATGAGGTGCATTGACAGGAGGAAACACCCAGACATGCCATAGCCGTAGCGCTGGCCAAGCAGGGTTGCTGGATGAATTGGGAGAGTGTTGAAAAGAGGAAACTCTCATGGGGAGTAATCTGGGGAATCGAATCTAATAGACTAAGTTTCATCATCCGAGTGACATACGATGGTAAATGATAAATGGTCTGTATTTGTATAGCGCTTTACTAGTCCCTAAGGTCCCCAAAGCGCTTTACACGTCCAGTCATCCACCCATTCACACACTGGTGATGGCAGCTATATTGTAGCCACAGCCACCCTGGGGCGCACTGACAGAGGCGAGGCTGCCAGACACTGGCCCTCTGACCACCACCAGTAGACAACGGGTGAAGTGTCTTGCCCAAGGACAACAACCGAGACTGTCCAAACCGGGGCTCAAACCGGCAACCTTCCGATTACAAGGCAAACTCCTAACTCTTGAGCCACAATCGCCCCGTACGATGTGCAACCTTCCCCAATAAATCTGTAGCTATGGTTTGGAAAGGACCCATCCTGCCCCCTGTGTACAGTCCCAGCCACACTCAACCCCAGACCTGGGCCCGCTGAAGGTTGCCAGGGATTGGCAGATGCAAGTGGACTTGGATCAGAAGCTATTTTTCCCACAGAGATCATAACAACTACTCTGCGACCAGACCTCGTCCTTTGGTCTAACTCCCCAAAACTTTGCACGTCATTGAGCTGACAGTACCATGGGAGGAAGCAATTGAGGAAGCATTTGAGTGTAAGAAGCTGTGGTATACCAACTTGGCAGCTGAGGCAGAGTACAGAGGCTGGAAGATCAAGGTGCGCCCGGTGGAAGTGGGGGGCAGGGGCTCTGTTGCCAGTTCATGTTGGGGTTGCCTCAACAGGGGACATCAAAAGGGTAAAACATAACATTAGAAATTTTGCTGGTTGACTGATACATCTGTCTACTGTCTCCTTACTAGGGCCACACTGCCCTTTTTTGTTTGTATCGAATTAACTATCTGGAAGGTCCTTCTTATACTGTCTTGAGTTCTACGTCCTGAGATAACGCCGGTTTGGTCTTCATTATTTAAATCTGTCATAATTGCCCCATATCGTTTAGCAATTTTAGATGTGTATATTTTGTAGTCCACATTGAATATCCATATGGGTCTGAAATTGTTAGAATATTCAGTGTCATTTCCCTCTTTAGGGATTACTGAGATAATCGCCTCTCTCCATGAAAGAGGGGTTACACCCTCTGCAAGGGTATGATTGAATGATGATTGAAGCATTGGCATCATCTCCTCCTTTAAGTTCTTGTACTCTGACGGAAGCCCATCAGCCCCCGGATATTTATTAGCTTTAAGTCTTGAAATTGCTCTAGATATTTCTTCATGAGTGATAGGGGCAGTTAGTTTGCTGTTTTGCTGCGTACCAATACTTGGTAAATCTAGGGAGTCAAGAAAAGCAGTTTTCTTGTCCACTTCTTCAGTCAATATATTGTCAATTTCCTTTTTTAATGTTTTGATTCTGTCTTGGAGCTGACCATTCTGAGTAGTTCTGTATAATATTTCCGTGTTTTTCAATGTTTCCACCTGGCTTAAGTACAGGGCCTTCCTTGTTTGGTGTTGTTTTGAAGTTATGGCAATAAGCTTCCCTCTGAGTACAGCTTTGAATGCATCCCAAAACACTGTTGGGCTAATTTCTTCTGTGGAATTTTCCTCTATGTATTGCTTTATATCTTTCTTGATTTAGTCTTTTGTTTGTTTTTTATTCAGACAGCTCAGATTTACCCTCCAACAGGTGTTTCTACGCCTACTATTTACATTAAGTTTTAAATGAATGGCACAATGATGAGAAATATCCGCCACTCCAATTGTGCATTCAGTTACTCTATGTAGATCCCATCTGACATAGTCAATTCTTGAGTAAGTGTTGTGAGTCTTTGAGGAGTGTCTATACTCCTTGTCCAGTGGATGATGTTCCCTCTATACATCTACCATTACCTGCTCTTTCATAAAGGTATTAACCATTCTCGCCAGGCTGTTTTTGCTTCTATTCGTGCTTCCTGTTTCAATCCTATGATTGAATGCCACATTAAAGTCTCCTGCACACACCACTGTCCCTTCAGATTCTGACATGACTTTTGTAAGTAGAGTCTTCACAGTTTGTTGATTGCTCTCAGGGGGAATATAGAGATAGGTTAGTGTCACCACCTCCCCTTCTAGTTTACCTCTTACAATAATGTATCTCCCCTCGCTGTCCCAAAGTCCTTTAGAACATTCAAAATTAACTGAATTTTGAATAAAGAAAAAAAAAAGAAAGAAAACCTACCACTTTCTGGTCTACCTTGCCTTTGAAATCAATAAACTAATGAACATTTATTTTCTGAATTCTACTGTTCAATCATTTCCACCGGATTCAAATGTTTGTATCCTCACTTATAAGTTCTCTGTGTCAGATCGCTGCCATCCGAAGGCATCTGGAAGCGAATTCCTCTCTCTTTTAAAGCTTTCTTAATTCCAGCGTATTCCTTCCTCTTTTGAATCACGTCGGTAGTGTAGTCATGATCAAAGAAAAACTGCTTATCCTGATGTACAACTTTTTTCTTCCATGCTGTCTACACTATAAAATCTAATTAGTTCCCAGAACTCAAAAAAATTCAGGAAACTCGTTGCCTCAAAAAACGTGAGTAAAGCTTAGCTAAAAATGACTAAATTAGGACAACTTACTCATTTTGAGTACACTGTACAGCCTTGTTAGTTCCCAGAACTCAAAAAAAAATTAAGGAAACTCATTGCCTCAAAAAAACTAAGTAAAGCCTACTTAAGATGACTGTTAGGACAACTTATACATTGCTAGTCTGCAGTATTAAGAATAACTTGATATTTCTGACTGTACAATACTAATTGTTTACCTACTGACAAACATTTCAAGTTCAACTAAATGAAAAAACAATTTGTGGTAACCCAAATATGATTAAAAATAATTAACACTTTTTGTAATGATGTTAAAATCAGCCCAACTTTTATTTTCAAACACAACAAAGTATAACAGCCAACATACTGGACACTGTTCTGCTGAACAACAAACAATTATATTGCCATCACTAGGGATGGGTATCGTTTAGGTTTTATCCGATACCGGTGCCAAACCGGTACTTTTGAAACGGTGCCGGTGCTTAAACGGTGCTCAAACCGGTGCTTAAAGAATGGAGAACACAAAATTGGTCCAAAAACCTCTCATGTTTAGCTGTTTTTTGTAAAAAGATAACAATGTTAGCCTTTTCTGCAGCTATGGGGCATATATGGTATCACTCTGGGCTGGAAGCAGCTTAAACAATGGAAAAAACACAAACTTTGTCCAAAAACCTCTCATGTTTAACTGTTTTCCACTTTTTCTTTGGTCATTTTAGCCTGTTTGTCCAGGGTGAAGGGAGTATCTGCCATCAAACAAGAAGACAGCTGCATGTAGCTATGATGGTGTTTGCTAGTTCACCTTACATGCATTAATGTAATAACGCGGTTAGCTTACTCAACGTAAATTACACACGAACAACATTAAGCTACTCACGCAGAGAAGAACGGCTGCTGCTGCCATCATCATTTCTGCTACACTGGCAGGGCTAGGTTCATCGGATTTAAAGTGTGACCTCCTTTGACAGTATCAGCTTAAAGCACTTGTTGCAGCTGCTGAGTTTGCATATTTTTCTGTGAAGTACAGCCAGACTTTTGACCGCTTTGCCTTGGGCATTTTTAATCTGTAGCTCTGCTCTAAAAGAACGTACGTACCTGGACCCGCCTACTATCCTCGAAACGTAAAATGATTGGCTAGAATCTAAAGTGTATCGTTCCATACCAGTTGGTGGCGGTAATGCACCTTTCAGTTGTTTGCCAACCGCCAATACAAATGTAAGGAAGAAGAAAGTGTATCACAGCTCAGGAAAAAAAAGCACCGAAATAAAGCACCGAAATGTGCGCTGCTTTTCGGTCTGGTTACTACCGTTTATGTCAGAACCGGTGCCATGATGGCACCGGATACCGGTACCATGATGGCACCGGATACCGGTACCCATCCCTAGCCATCACTGTTATAATCTCACAATGAAACAAAGTCTCAGATGTAATTATTCTGAAAATAAGTTTAGGCCTACCACAAGTTTGTTTTGTACTTACATTACTTATATAATCAAAATAAAATATTTGTTGTTCTGTCACAAGTGCAGTCTCTGATTTAAACAACACATTTGTTTTTCATTCCAACACAGGAGCTGGAATGTTGTAATATTTTAAGGATGCTTGTTTCCAGTCCAGGCATTACTGCCTGAATGACTGTCATGGATCGAGGTGATCCAAATGTAGGTGCAGACAAATTTTTAACTTCCCTTAAGTACAGTGTCAGTGGATGTGGGTTGGAGATGCAATGAGCTTGAACCTGCAGGCGACCATCTTCACTGACCACACCATCTGTGATGGAGAACTCATCTCTCCTGTTGTCCTGCAAGCAAACAATCATATTTTTTTGGAACATGAACTTAATTGCTTTCTTAAAACATTTTTTTCTGCATTTGGTATAAAACAGACTCCAATTTAGACAATCTCAGGCTCCCTCCCCACCGGAGAGGTGACATTCAATGTCCCACTTGTCAGTCTGGATAGCCCTGACCCCCACCCAACACACAATAATGCCATCAAAGCATAATTTTAAAAAGGGCTATGCAAACATGGCCAATAACTTTCATTCTAATGATGTGCAAAATGATTTGGGAACAAAACAAATTTTGCTGTTAGAAACCTTGCAGGCTTCGCTATATACAGTGTAGAGCCTCTAAACTAGGTTTGGGGATGTGATCTTTCAAGAAATGCAGACCAAACTGTTGTTGTTTGTTTACTTACACAGCATGTCTTGTAGAATTAACTGGAGTCACCAGCAACAGCATAGTGCAGTCATATTTCAAGTCTAATACCAGAAGACAGGAAAAGATTAGTGAAGAAACAACTTCCCCAAACCAAAGCACAAATAAATCAATAAGTAAAACAGGCTGATCTAAAGTATGATTAAAGTTCAGCCTGATTGACAGTTGCTAATATATTGGAAAACCAAAATACTTACCACTGAGTTGATGTCTTTCTGTCCAACAACAGGAGTGCTGGGAGAAAAAACAGAACATTTTTCAGACACTGATTTGATCCTTAATGGCTGTGCAATTATTGTAACATAGAGATTGCTTATGTTGTTAAATAAATAGAATAGAATTCAACTTTATTGTCATTGCACATGCACAGGTACAGGGCAACAAAATGCAGTTTGCATTCACCCCGAAGTGTTTTAGCCATGATATAGATATATTACAATATATATTAGCAATAATATAGATATGTAAGTATTTACAGAAATGGGTCTATTATGGTATGTTATAATGTACACGGTATGAAGTATGTTATGAATATTCTATAACTATAAGTATGTACAGGCTATGAACAGGATATAAATATGAAATAAAAAACTATACAAATCTGAGATATACAGTTATACAGAAATGTGAACTATGCAAGTTATAAACAGTTGTAGGATTAAAAACTATCGTATGTACAGAATGATTATTTACACAGAACTATACAGTAGTGCAGTTAAGATCAGTGAGATATGTGGATAATTTCTACAGAGGCTATAAAAAGTGCTAGTGGTTGTGAGTGTTCAGTCCATGTTATTATTGTTTGTTTGAGGGTTGTCCATTGTGTGTGTGTGTGTGTGTGTCTATGTTCAGTCCATGTGTTAACGTGGGACAGATGTAGGGATGGGTACCGGTATCCGGTGCCATGATGGCACCGGTTCTATCATAAACGGTAGTAACCAGACAGAAAAGCAGCGCACATTTCGGTGCTTTTTTTCCTGAGCTGTGATACACTTTAGATTCTAGCCAATCATTTTACGTTTCGAGGATAGTAGGCGGGTCCAGGTACGTATGTTCTTTTAGAGCAGAGCTACAGATTAAAAATGCCCAAGGCGAAGCGGTCAAAGTCTGGCTGTACTTCACAGCAAAAGATGCAAACTCAGCAGCTGCAACAAGTGCTTTAAGCTGATACTGTGATACTGTCAAAGGAGGTAACACCTCAAATCTGATGAAACACCTGGCGACGCATAGCGTTTTTTTAAAAGCCGAGAAATGCTCCGTATTTGATAGCTTGCTGCGAGACCTCACACCGTGCACATCTACTGTGGGTGTGGTGCCTGTTATCGGACCCGGAGTTAGCAACATCCCCCAAAAACCCGAAGAGGAGAGTCCTGGCCCCTAGCCCTGCCAGTGTAGCAGAAATGATGAGGATGATGATGCAGCAGCAGCCGTTCTTCTCTGCGTGAGTAGCTTAATGTTGTTCGTGTGTAATTTACGTTGAGTAGGCTAACCACGTTATTACATTAATGCATGTAAGGTGAACTAGCAAACACCATCATAGCTACATGCAGCTGTCTTCTTGTTTGATGGCAGATACTCCCTTCACCCTGGACAAAAAGGCTAAAATGACCAAAGAAAAAGTGGAAAGCAGTTAAACATGAGAGGTTTTTGGACAAAGTTTGTGTTTTTTCCATTTTTCCGGTTTGAGCACCGGCACCGTTTCAAAAGTACCGGTTTGGCACCGGTATCGGATAAAACCTAAATCATACACATCCCTAGTCAGGAGGCAGAGTTCAGGAGTCTGACAGCTGTGGGGAAGAAGCTGTTCCGGTACCTGGTGGTCTTAGTCCGGAGGCTCCTGTAGCACCTCCCAGAGGGCAGGAGGGTGAAGAGTCCATGTGATGGGTGACTGGGGTCTTTGATGATTTTCCCAGCCCTTTTCAGACACCGCTTCCTGTAGATGTCCTTTATGGCAGGAAGTGGTGCTCCGGCAATGCGCTGGGAAGTTTTCACGACCCTCTGCAACGCCTTCCGGTCCGAGGCAGAGCAGTTCCCGTACCAGACTGTTATACAGTTGGTCAGGATGCTCTCGATGGTGCAGCGATAGAAGTTCACCAGGATGTCTGAGGACAGGTGGTTCTTCCTCAGAGTCCTCAAGAAGAAGAGGCGCTGGTGAGCCTTCTTGACCAGCTTGGAGCAGTTGGTCGTCCAAATGAGATCCTCAGAGATGTGGACTCCCAGGAACTTGAAGCTGCTCACACGCTCCACAGCCGTCCCCTTAATGTGGATGGGTGGATGTGGGTCAGCATTCCTCCTGTAGTCCACGATGAGCTCCTTGGTCTTCTTGGTGTTAAGCAGCAGGTTGTTTCTGTCGCACCACTCAAATAAATGCTAGATTTGACATTAATAGATGCCACAGATGTTCAAAAGCTGCCACAAAGCATGAAAAAAAAATGGATGTCTCCGAAAATGTTGGAGCATTTTTGCAAATACGTGATGTCTTGATAAATCGAACAGATATTTGAACTTTACACAGCTACATTCTCGCTTGAAAATATCTTAAAAGTTTATTTTGTGACCCAGAAAAATTAATAAGTTTTTTAGCCCTGCTCCTCCGCCATTGCCGCGCTTACAAGTACGCACAGGCTCCGACAACTGGCCGACAAATGCGATCCTCCTTTTCTCCAGACTACCCTTTCTGGGTCACAAAATAACCTTTTAAGATATTCAGCCGAGAATGTAGCTGTGTAATTCTCAAATATCTACTTAATTTATCAAAATATCACCCATCCATCCATTCGCTTCCGCTTCTCCTTTTCAGGGTCGCGGGGGGCGCTGGAGCCTATCCCAGCTGTCATAGGGCGAGAGGCGGGGTACACCCTGGACAGGTCGCCAGTCTGTCGCAGGGTCAACACACAGGGACAGACAACCATTCACACTCACACCTAATGGCAATTTGGATTTTCCAAAATATCACATATTTGCAAAAGTGCTTTCACGTTTTCGGAGAGCTCTGTTATCCACCAGCACGATAGCTGACCGGGAGGTCAAGGCTCGATAGAGTCCGGGAGCACAGCTAACTCCTGGTGTATTCTTTTCAATCCCCCTGCACTCTTTTGCTACTCAGGTTAAACATGAGCGAGATATCTAGAGATATCTCGTTAGTTAGGGCTATGGATTGAAAATACCCCCCACACCCCACCTTACCCCTAACGGCTGCACCTCCCGAAGAATTTTGTCTGGGCTCTTATCTCACTTTTTTATTTCAAACAATCCACAGAAAATTTCACCGACATAGTTTTATGTAAGGTTTTTAAGGCTGTGGTGTTAATTTTGAAGTAACATGAGCCCAGCGGCAGCAGCAACGCTAGGCTAACACTAACTAGCTAACAAGATTATAAACCTGGTGCTAAACTAAGAGAAGCCACAAAATCAGTTTGAATAAGAGTAAACATTTACTCACCAAGTCAGTGTATCAGGTAAAGATTCACAGCAATGACAATAATCTCTTGAGCTGACGCTTCTCCAGGTTTGCTCAACATATTCCAGAAAAAATGCACCATGAACATGCGGACTGATCCGAGAGGGAGGAGGACGGTAGTGACGGGGCATTTTCAAAACACATCTTTCATCCTTCCGCCCTGAGAAGCAGTTTTTCTAAGTTAAGACAAGTCAAATAAATTGAGTTTATCAGCATTTTTGCATAAAAAGTACTGGTAACTTATTTAAATCGAGTTCTAATAACAAATTGATATAAATTGAGTTCAGCCTATTTAATATTTTTAATTAAGCACAATATTACATTTTACAGTGTAAAAAAATCAGTCTCGTTGGTTGAGAACTGAAGAAAAGTGACCAGAACTGATCGCGGAGGTTTTTCTGGTCTGGGTTTTGGCACCAGAGCTCTGTGCGCCCGCTGAATATTCAGAGTAGAGTCCAGAAGGAGTGAAAGCTCAGCTCTCAACAAGTCTTCCACAAACTGCAGCACAGAGTTTCCTTCAGAACCCTCTTTTAGGCCAAAAATGCAACTATTATTCCGTCAGCTACGGCCTTCCAAGTCAGCCAGTTTCATCTGAATATTCCGTTGTTGCTGGAGCGACTGGATTAATGTGTCTTTGGCGGCCACATTCCACCTTTCCATCTTTTCCAGTCTTTTCTCAGCTTCTTCAAGTCTGGTCTCATGGCTAGCTAGCTCATTTGCCGTTTCTGCCAGTTTCACAAAGCTCACTGTACTACCAGTCTTAGTGCAACAATCCAGTGCTGACTGCTGCCTGATCACACTGTTAGAGCCCTCTGCACAAGATGGAGGATGATTAGAGGCAGCGCGATGGAAAATTAGACGCAGGTGTGCCGGTTTCAGCAGGGAGGTGCTTCCAGGTCAGAATCTGCACAGCTCTCGCTCTCCTGGATGCACAAACTTCCATAAGCAAACAGGCATGAAGGAACGAGTAGAAAAGGCAGAGAAACACACACACAAAAGAAACATAACAGACAGGTCTTCCAGGGAGGAACGTCTGACCATGACATTCTGTTTCTCCTATGAAACACTTTGTAATTCACATTTTAATAAGTCTATATGAATAAAGTTATTATTATTAGTAGTAGTAGTAGTAGAAAATTAGCTATAGTTTTTAACTTTACTTAAGGGAACAAAAACACATTTAACATAAGCTGCTTCCTGTCACATCTTTGCAGTTAAACCAGCTTTACTGCTGTTTTCAAAGGTTCTGGCTAAGACACTGTTGAGGGAAAAAGAGTTCAACATAGAACAGTACAACTCCGTGTAGATTCACCTCTGTGCAGCAATATGATGATAGCTGGAGCTGGCAGAGTATAATCAGAACTCCAACACTGTAGCAAGTAGTTAAAATTTCCTTATTTTTTGAAGCTTTGTATTCAATTCAGTTATATTTACACAGTGCCAAATCACAGCAACAGTCGCCTCAAGGTGCTTTATATTGTAAGGTAGACCCTACAATTGTCACAGCCAGTGGGGCAGGCCGTGTGAGTTTAATAAGGACCTAGGATGCAAACTAAGAATTAACAAAGGTACATCATGAAATCAAAGATTAATAATACAAAACAGAAAACACTGGGTCACAGACCCAGGACCGTGATGGTAATAACACATACACTTTTATTATCTGTTTCTTTGCAAAAGCATTTTTTTTTACTCAGTTGCGATAAGGTAAAACTTCATTTGTTCTTAATAAAAATCTGTGTAAGTGTGTAAATATTTTTGTTGTGTATGCCATAAAAGAACCACAATGGCAAAACAGAACCACTGTAGGTTTAAGTAAAAAAGAAAAAGAGAAAAAAGTTAGGTTCTGGAGAAGGAACTGGGCAGGGGATGGTTTAAAAACACAAACACATAAGGTAATTTTTCAAGACTAATTTGAAAAACATCACCTATTTGAATTTCCAGAATGAATGACTCAAATAAAAAATTAATGGAACACTAAAAACACCTGTTTGTAATCATATCATTAATATCTAAAGAAGAAAAGTCCACTAATTGTCATGTAGACCAAACTGGGATGGTCCATGGGAGTTTGCTTGTGCAAACTCCCATGGACCATCAACTATCCTCGAGAGGGCACAGAGCTGGTCCAGAGCTCTAGGACAGGGATGAAAATCAAAATTCTCCCTCCTGTATCTGAGGTCCGACTAACTAGACTTTCCTGGGGAGGCTGAGGAGTGTGATCCCCTGTTGCTGGAGCACATTCTCCGGTCCCCCTTTTTGAAGATGGGAACCACCACCCTGGTCTGCCAATCCAGAGACACCACCCCTGATTTCCACACAGTCCAGAGGTGTGCCAACCAAGACAGCCCTACAACATCCAGAAACTGCAGGAACTCAGGATGAACCTCATCCACCCCTGGGGCTCTGCAAACAAGGAGTTGCTTGACTGCCTCAGTGACCTCACCCCTGGTGATGGATAATTTTATCATAATTTTTATGGAAAGAATTTCTAGGGATATCCAAGTGTTTTCCATACATACATGAGGATGTATGTGGTTGGAGCAAAAAACCGTTGAGTTTTAAGCAAAGAGTCATCAGTACTTAGCTGTTAGGGCCGGTTGCTATAATAACTCCTGTGAGTGGCAGGAGGGGATGGGACACACACACTGCAGTTGGGGTCAGACACAGAGAACGGCAAACAGGAATTAACCTCTGAAACAAATGCTTCCCAAGAGAAAACTGTAGGTCAGATCGCAAAAATTCTTTCACCGTGAGTGGCAAGAACTTCCAGACTACAACATAGTAAAATTCATGCATGTAGAGTGTATTATACTGACATGCTGACAGTGTAAAGACACCCTCCAATTAAAAATTTGAGGTGAAATTTGGGAGCTGACATATTACAAAACAATAATATGATAAACTTTCCAGATTGGAGTGGTAAAGGAATCAAATACTTAGAACATATTAGAAGTAACATAATTTATTCCATTTGACAGACTAGTTACACAATATGAGATTAACAAGAAAAGATTTTTAGAATATCAACAAATTAAATCCATAGTCAAAAGGAAATTTAAGCCTGGTCAAGCTAAACTAAAAAACACCAGTGTGGTACAATTTCTTACTCTTAAAACCCCCAAAATTATTTTCCAAAATATACAGAATGTTTTCTAAAACAGATGAATCAATATCACTTACTATTGTAAAATGGGGAGCGGATTTATCAGTTAATTTAGACCAAAACTTCTGGTCTCAGATATGCTTAAAAACCTTTCATTTAATTAGAAATCCCAGTCTTCAATTAATTCAATACAAAATACTACATAGAATGCACTATACAGGTCATCGGATGTTCATGGGCTTTACGTCTTCCAACAACTTTGGTTCTGTCCACCAGTTCAGAAGTTTTGGCGCGAGATATGTGAAGACTTATCAAAGTGTCTGAAATGTAACATTCCAACTTCCCCTTTAGTGTGTTTGTTGGACAGCTTAGATTATGTCACTACAGAAAAGAATATAGCCCATATGGTTTTCACTGCTCTATGCATAGCCAAGAAAACAGTCCTCATGAACTGGAAAAAGAACCTTAATTCTAACCAATATAGAAATTATCTATTAGATTACATTAGTCTTGATACAGCCTCTGCCACCACATCAGATCAATCGCTCTGGGCTCCTTTGATCAGCTCCATCACCTAGTGGGGGTGGGGGGTCATAGTTTGGTCCCACCTTCGCTGTTGTGATTGGTGTGGGGGTAGGGACAGGCTTAGGGCGTCGGGGGATTCCCCATAAGCGTCTTACTTGGGGGGCTCAACCCGGGGTTGCGGTCATGGCCTATTAAGGGCTCTGTTGGCTCTTGGGTGACGGTTTCCTCGTGGCTGCATGCAGCGGGGCTAGGGGAGGGTCTGTGCTGACGGACGTGGGTGACTGACCTGGGAGCCTGGCTGTCCCTGGGTGGGGGCTTTTCAACTGGTGGGGGAGGCTGTTAAATCTTGCAGGAGGTCTCCTCTCTCCAGGAACTCACTTTGCGGGTGGACAGAGATACAGGAGAGGTGGAGGAAGATCTCCGCCTGGGTGTTTATTGTCTTGTGTAGTCTGGAAGATAAGCGGATATGGGGTGGGTGCAGTTTTCTCTGTGGTGGGGTCAGTTGGGCTGCCCCGGGCTCTGTGGGGCCGGGCGGCGCTGCTGAACTGGGCCCAGGTCTGGATGGACCTGGTGGGTTGCAGAGTGTGGGAGTGCCTACTGGGGTCAGTGGGGGAGCTGGCCCCAGGGAGGGGCCACTTCCCTTCCTTCCCTCCCCATCTCCAGCTGCCTCCCTCTTCCCACTCCACCACAATCACCCACACATGCAGGGCCTTGGGGTGCAGGTGTGTCACCAGGGTGCAGGGGAGACATCCCCCCCTCTGTCCCCTTCTGGCTGCCTGTGCCTCAATTTTATCCCACAACTTAGACATTCACATTATTCATACTCTCATAACACATACATATAGGACCTTGGGGGTTGGCACCCTACATGTCATCCAGAAGACCATCAGGGTGTACAACCTCACCCCTGGCATTGAGGGCTATCAGAAGGGGCTATGCGCTTACCTGCTGCTCTCTGGCAGGTAGCTCCATGCCCTCCTGGGTTTTAAATGCACCTTAGAACACACATACATCAACACTACATATGAGCAGGCGGAGGGAGTTGTGGAGTCTTCACACACCCCTGTTTTCTGTTGCCTGTTGGGGCGGGGGGGCCAGGAGGAGGAGTTGGCCATCGGATTGGGGTCTGGAATGTGGGGCCTCCCTGCTGTCGGGGCGGTCTGCTTGCCTCCACCGCAGGGAAAAGGGTAATACTACATGGGTCTGGTGCAGTTTCCCCCTCCAGGGGCAAGGGTACCTAGACCTGGGGTATAGAGTATGCTTGGGGAGTGTGATTGTGTGTACAGTGTCTATTTATGTTTGTCTCGACATAGGGTGAGTTCTGAGTAATTGCATATGAGAGCATGACGGTGGGAATGGATGGTTGTATCTGTGTGTGTCTGTTTATCTATGTCCATGTCAGGTCGGATATCAGACACCTCCTCTCTAGGAACATCTCAGGCCCTCCATGGTATGGAGGCCTATCTCCCCCCACCACTCCCCCTGCCAGTGGCAGACACCCTCAGACATCGGTGCGTTGGTGGGTCTTTGTGTCCGGGGATGGGCGTCCAGGTACCCACCAGCTCACTCCTGGTGACTGCTTGTCGGGGCCTGGAGCCGGGGGCTCGCTCGGGCCTCTTCCGGGGCGGGGTGCCCTCGGCCTCTTGACCTGGAGCTTGGTCACTCTGGCACAACTGGCTGCCGGCGGAGCTCACGGACACGTCACTGCAACTCCCCCTGGCTTCTGCTCAGCGGCTGCTGAGTGACCCCTCATCTGGGGCTCTTTCCGGGATAGTGGCACGGTTGCCCCTCCGTTGGTCTTCCTTGGTCTCCTTTGCTCTTGGTGCCTCTGAATGTCTGGAGCCTTGATCTCCTCTATACCTGCTTCATGCCCTGGAGGACGGGGCTATGGCTCCCCCACACCCTCTAGCAGGTCATTACATGAAGGAACCTTTTAAATACAAGCGCGCTGACGCCCACAGGTATAAACATGGGTGCTCACACAAACAAACTACACCCTTTTTGGCTGCTACCGCAAAGCACACTGTGCACTGTCGATCTTACAATACAATGAGGAATACAATACAATAATAATTTTCTGTTATATTCACATAGATCATCGCGCTGATGTTGTTTATTATATTGCTCTTTTTCTTTGCTTGTTTTCAGGTGATTGATGTATGTATTTTTTGTTGTTTTGTTTTGTTGGCTTTTTGTTTTTTCACCCTTTATCACCGTCCCTCTTCCCCGCTCTTTTTCTTTCCCTCTTTCTTTCTCCCCTTTCTTTTCCCCAGTCAAGTCTTTCCCGTATTCAGCAAATGAAAATAAAATAAACAATATAAGCAATGGTGAATCAAATAGACCAATACGGCAAGGCTGGGATGGTCCATTTGGTAAAGTACAACCGTTGGGCATCTCTATTTGCCTTTAGACAGCAATTCTGATGGCAAAAGAACCAAACAGGATAGGCAAAAAAATAAATAAATAAAAATAAAAATTTGGGAGCAGTTTAGAATGGACATCTATGGGGGACAGAGAGGGAGGAGGCTGCACTTTGATGGATTTGTGAGTAACCGTCAATCTGATATCAATGAGGAAGACACTGGATGAAAGAAGACAACGATAGCTACGTTTTGATGTATAAATTATAGATGTAGGGCAAACGGTTTGGGTGGGAGAGGATGAGAAAGACAAATTTTTCAAATTATTCTCCACACTCTGGTTTTATGGCAGTTGACAGTGGCGTGACATACCGTGAAAAATCTAAATTTCCATCAAACTTAAACTGCTCTTTTGAACAACCATAAAAGATATCGCAACATGGATTTGGTCAAAAAAAATCCCAAGTCTTGTGACCCGCATAAAGTTTAAATGATGTTTCTGCGACAAAGTAGGGCCGAGCGGTAGGCCTTCAAAGTGGCCTGGGTTGAGGCCTTTTTTCGGGCCCTTTTCCATTGAAATGAATGGGGGAAAATGGGGTGTTTTTGGGGGAATTTGGGGAAAACCGTGCAACGAATCCCTGCCAAAGGTCATAGCACACCATTCCGAGCTGCACGAAACGGTGTAACATATGTGAGGGTTATCTCAAAGCTATGGGCTGTGATTCGGTTCATAATTTCAGGCGGGAGAAAAATAATAACCAGAAAAATATGCATTTCCTGCAAAAATGCTGTGTGGATGCTGTAACGCTGAAGCTGTCTGCTGAAAATAGCTGAAAAAGCTTAAAAGTTGCAAAAAGTGAAGTGTAAAACCTTTGCCGAAGCATAAGAACTTTGCAAAATGTAATTACTTTGCAGAACTGCAATAACTTAGAGGAAATACTCGGCAGAAATACAATAACACAGCAGAGCTTAGCAGAAATACTGTAACCTAGCAGAAACATGATAACTTCTCAGAAATGCAAGAATTAAGGAGAAATACTATAAGATAACAGAAATACTATATTTAGCCAAAACACTTAAACATTACAGAAATACTATGATTTAGGAAAAATACAACAATATAGCAGAAATACTCTGATTCAGCAGAATACTATAATTTAGCACAAATAATATGATTTCGCAGAAATACTATGATTTATTGGTAATCCTATAAAATAGTAGAAATACTATAATTTGGCACAAAAACTGTGATTTAGCACAAATACTATAATTTTATTTGCAAAATATTTTGATTTCGCAGAAATACTATGATTTATTAGTAATACTATAAAATAGTAGAAATAGTAAATTTAGCAGAAATATTGTATTTAGCACAAATACTGAAAAGTCACAGAAATACTATGATTTAGCAGAATAGTAATAACTTAAGTAGAAATATTGGAAAAGCAAAATGGACAGCTGAAAAAATGCTGAACATGGTTAAGTTTCCTCAAATGTACCTGTTCAATTGTGAAAAATTGGCAAAAATAATAATAATAATAATAATAATAACAGCCAGGAGATATACATTTAAAAATATGGACAAATATGGAAACACAAATGCACAGAGGGACACACACAAAGGATCTAAGCCAGTCAACCAGTCTGAATATATTCAATTTGAATCCTACAATGAGACGCTGCCAAAAAAAAAAGGTTCTCTCTCTCTCTCTCACACACACACACACATACACACAAACTGACATATATTGACTTCAGCTTCTTCAGCTATTTTCAACTTTATATTTTGAGCTGTATCTATGACAGTCAAACAGCCTGGATCTGCTCAATTTGAATGCACCAATCAGAGATGCTGCTTCTGTCTGCTTCATCAGGCTGTGTAGTTGTTCCTGTCAAAACAGCTGCACCCCTTGCACACACAGACAAAAACATGGGCTTTCTGCAATGTATATCTGACATGGAGCATCAATAACATCTTAGCAAAAATTTGTGACTTAAGAGAAACATAACTTAGCGGAAATACTACAACAGAGCAGAAAAACTATGATTTGGCAGAAATACTATAACTTAGCAGAAATATTATATTTAGCACAAATCCTATAAAATAGCAGAAATACTATAATTAATCAGATATATTATATTTAGCACAAATCCTACAAAGTTGCAGAAATACTATCATTTAGCAGAATAGTAATAACTCAAGCGGAAATATTGGAAAATCAAAATGGACAGCGGAAATAAGCTGAACATGGTTAAGTTCCTTAAATACTAACTGTGGAAAAACCAGTCTGAATATATGCAATTTGAATGACAAAAAAGGGTCTCTCTCTCTTTCTCTCACACACACACACACACACACACACACACACACACACACACACACAAATGTATGATGTATACAGAAAAACACATCCACATTAACACACAGCCTCAGCTCGCTGGCTACAAAGTATAGGCCTTGAAAGGCAGCCAGCCCATCACATCTTACCGTCTTTAACCTGTGCACTTTCTGTCTCTTACACACACACACACACACACACACACACACACACACACACACACACAGCTTGTGTCAGAAATATTATAAATTGGTAGACATACTATAATTAATCAGGAATACTATATTTAGTAGAAATACTATGTTTTATCAGAAGTACTATAATTAAGCAGAATTACTATATTTAGCACAAATCCTATAAAATAGCAGAAATACTATAATTAATCAGAAATACTACATTTAGCACAAATATTATAAAATAGCAGAAATAGCATAATTTTGCAGAAATATTGTATTTAGCACAAATACTAAAAAGTAGCAGAAATACTATGATTTAGAAGTAGAAATATTGGAAAAGCAAAATGGACAGCTGAAAAAATGCTGAACAGGGTTAAGTTCCCTCAAATGTTCTTGTTCAACTGTGAAAAATTGGCAGAAATTAAAATAAAAGAAATAACAGCCAGGAGATACACACAATTACAAATATGGACACATATGGAAACACAAACCCACAAAGAGACACACACAGGATCTATGCCAGTCAACCAGTCTGAATATATTCAATTTGAATCGTACAATGAGATGCTCCCAAAAAAGGGTCTCTCCCTCTCTCTCTCAAACACACACAGCAGGAAGTGAACAGGGGCTGTTAATAGTGTTGGCAGCATGTTTCCAGGTCAGTCAAACAGCCTGGAGCTGCTCAATTTGAATCCACCAATCAGAGAGGTGGTTTACTTTTTTCCCGTTAAAAGAGCTGAACTCCTTACACACACAGGCACAGAGAGAGACCGGCTTTTTGCAGTCTATTTCTCATATTGAGGATTCCCCTCAAACAAATAACCATAATTTCCTATCCTTAGGGGCTAGAACTGTGATTCTTAGACCGTTTTGTTCAGAAGAAATGGAGGAATCTTCAAGTGTCGACTATTTACAATAAAAATATGACTTATTAGAGATATACAACATAGATGATTTATTGGCTTAGAAGCTGTGAAGGCCCCAATATGCAAATTTGAATGTAGCAGCTCTCACAGACAGTTTTTTAGTCCTCACGACAGATTTGGAGAGCTTCAGCCTCTTTCTGTACGCGAGGATCAGGTGGATCATGACGTGGTCAGAAAAAGAGTGAGGCGCAGGGCACCGCGCAATAGGCCCCGCTGATCGTGCTGTAACAGCGGTCCAATGTCCTCTCCTCTCTGGTCAGGCATTTAATATACTGCTTGTATTTGGGAAGTTCCTGGCTCAGATTGGCTTTGTTAAAGTCCCCAAGAGCAATAATGAGAGAGTCCGGGAATGTCCGCTCTATGTGCACTATCCGCTCCGCAAGGGCGCACTGGGCTGCCTGCACATCCGCATCTGGCGGGATGTAAACAGCGGCCAGGATGAATGAAGCAAACTCCCGCAGAGAATAAAACGGTTTGCAGTGAATAAAAAGGTATTCCAGAGAGGAAGAGCAGTGCTGAGAAATCACTGTTACATCTGTGCACCAGCCACTATTAATGTAGAAGCAGATGCCTGCACCTGTGGTCTTACCAGAGAGAGAGGCCTGCCGATCCGCGCGGAGCAGATGAAAACCCTCCAACTTGTATGCGCAGTCCGGGATGTCCTCACAGAGTCACAACTCTGTAAAACATAAGACACAGGAGGAGGCAAAGTCTCTGTTGATGCCAGCTTATCCATCTTGTTCCAAAGTGAGCATATGTTGGAAAGGAAGATCCCAGGAAGAGCAGTTCGTAGTCTCCTCAGACACACGAGTGCGCCGGCTCGCTTTCCTCTCCTTCGGCGTCTCACTTTCCTGATCAAAGTCTGTAATAAATCTGTAGTAAAGGATGCGACAAACATTGGAAATAAATCCACAGGTGTTGTAGTCCTGTAGTTAAGAAGCTGTCTCTGGTGTAAGAATATCCAGAGGAGTGCCCAGACACACAAGTTATGCACAAAAACAAAACAGAAGTAACGCACTGAAGTACCAGGGCATCCATACGCGGCGCCATCTTGTAAACCAAGTTGGAAGCGAGATTAAAAGATAAAAAATGTTTTCCAAACATGCAAAGAAGTGTTCCTTTAAAATTCTACATTTTATTTGCAGCTGTTTAAAAATAAAAAAACATTAGCTTCAAACATGTCTCCAAAATACATGAATTTCCATGTAGGAAAAAAATGGAATGCAAATTTACTATTGCATGCTTGCATAAGCTAATTTTGCTTTCCTATCTGCAAAT